>NC_069112.1:78241300-78569891 GCF_025612915.1 Magallana angulata | reverse complement strand
CCCCCCCCCACCCCCGGTTCCGACGCCTGTTTATGGATTTAAATGTTCGTGAATAAACCAAATTGAATGTAGATTGTCTCTCCAAGTATCATGGCATAAATCTACATACATTGGATATCCCATAGATCTTTAACTGATCTCCAACCGCTTGAAATCGTTTGTCTTGTATATCATTTCATTTCTAGGTATCTTTTGAGCGGGTTCCATCTTCATTTGAGTCACGAAATTCCAATTTTCAATGTTTCAATATCACATTTTATTATATTTTATATTATAAATGTTATGAGAGAAACATTAATTTTCCTGAGTCACTTGAGTTTTGAGGTTGATTTATATGTTACATGTAGGTAGAATACATACAGTTTAGGTTGATTTATATGTTACATGCAGGTAGGTTACATGCAGGTGTAGGTTGGTATTTGTTACAGCACACGTTGGTCGTCGTCCGTTGTGATACATTGATGACCAGATTCTTGACATATGCCATTGATGTCGTATAGTCCATGGGAACGTTGGTTGTGTGGACACAGTTTCTCTGCATAAGATTTTTAATCTAGCAAAAATACTTTGTCTGTCTGTCTGTCTGTCTCTCTCTCACATTCTCTCTCTCACATTCTCTCTCACTCTCTCTCTCTCACATTCTCTCTCTCTCACACATTCTCTCTCTCCTCTCTCTCTCTCTCTCTCTCTCTCTCTCTCTCTCTCTCTCTCGCATACTAACCAGTTAGACATCTTATAGTCCACCCCAGAAAACATCCAGTGACGTCATATCGTGTCGCCAGATAGCAGCAGGGGTGTCGTAGTTTGAAACATTCAGCTATAGCGCTTTCCTCTGGGTCAGAACAATAACTCTCCATGTAGGACCGTAGAGAATCTAGTGAACACCAAATCTCCAATGTACATCAATCACTTTAATAAGATACGACATTTGTACTTTTATATGAAAAGAAATTTGATTAAACATGCGCGGATTTAGAGGGGGACGGGGGTCTGCAAAATTCAGATTTCTTTAAATCACGTCTTAAAATTTCCAAAATTATGCCTCGGACCCCCCCCCCCCCCGGCAAACTTAAATAAACGTAGCCCCCCCCCCCCCCCCCCCCCCAAAAAAAATAATAATAAAAAAAAGAAATCTGGATCCGCGCATGTTATAGTATTTGTTGACCAAACGATGTCTTCACCAAATGCTATACAATCATATTTTAAAAAAAAAATAAAAATGAAATTGTAAAAATTAAAGATAAAATGATAATTCTTAAATTCAAACCGATATTGATTGTAATTAAATTAATCCCTTTCAAAATGATATAACACACATATATATATATATTACATATTACGTATATATACATAAGTCGGAATGTTTTACGATTTTGCAAGAATATTTAATCTACGTATGTGCATTATTACGTTGACAAAACCCTCTAATCTGTTCAAACAGTTTCTATCCCTCCAAAAAATGTCCGTCATTTTCGCCCATGGTCTTGGAACATATTCATCGGCAGCTTTCACTTTCCCCCGCGTTGAATTTCGTAAATAACGGGTGCCATCACAATCATCATCTACTCGTATCTCCTCGATCGGACTTTTTTTTATTGTGAGAAGCGTTTACATCAGTGAATTAAAGTAAGGAAGTTCTGATGGGAGTTGGTTTTATTGATCATTATTTATTTTAAGATCAACGATATGTAATTTTCCATTTTCAGTAGTTTCTAAGCTTAATTTGAATTACTCATATTTTTTTCTAATACGAATTATTTGGCTTTTTTGACAAAAATAACGGAAAACCCAATAAACTAAGTTAATCATGTTGTATAATATCAAAAATAGAAATGACGCATTCAAACTCTACGATGCTTTCTGTATCCCGGGGTAATCACAGGGGCTCTGTTGTCGGATAGTGAAGTTCTTTATTATTTGTTCCCGAAGCAAAAAATGATTAAGATTAGCAATACACGTAAGTGTATTTCTGTGTATTGCATTAAAAATATTCACTGAAAACCCGTTTCAATCATGTTAAAAAAGTGTATTCAATGTACGTTAAAATAAGTAAAGGGACGGCATACGCAATCTTGGATTTGTCGGGGGTTGTCGGTTCAAACTATGTTTTAAACATTTATTCAAATTTCTCCAATTAACGATTTCCGACAAGATCGTTGGAAACTGATCAAATTACTTATCCCTATAGTCTTACCATATCTGTGTGCCGCAGAATAAACGCATTGTACTTGCCACACTTGTCGAAAACAACGAATGCAAACTATACAGGATCTACATGTATTATACCACATTGATCAGATATTTTGTGCAACTCCATTAAACTGATTTTATCTTGTCTATCGTTGCTCAGGTGAGCGATTTGGCCCACGAACCTCTTGTTTTGAAGACTTTTCTTAGCACTTGGATGGAAAATTCATTTTGTAATTTATTGTTGACTAGTCTCTATTAACATCTAACTATAGTAAATCCAAAAGGAGACTGGTTTGTCAGTTAGAATGTGTTCGCCCCAATACATAATGTCTTGTTCTTGTAGATAAAGTTACAGCATCATATTCTTCTTCTTTGTACCAGATATTACAGTACTGTATTACTAAGAAAAAAGACAAATCTATGAATAAATATCACATTTATTGAGTTCTATCTACAGCTTGCTACAACTCACAAACATAGGTAATCACAGATTACAAAGCTCACCGAGACGAGACATCACCCTTATGAGACTTCACCTTTATGAGACCACCTTTATCATATTAAATGAAAATCATACTTTATGATCTTGGATATTCATAGATTCTGTTTTGACACAATATCATATATCATCTGTTAAAAAATTGTATGATAATCATATGCTCATATGTTAATCAATACATTAATATAAAATTAAATATTGCATCCTATCATATTTACAACATACATCATATAATTCAATAACATACCATAATAAACAATGATGAGATATGATATTGTAACGTATGATATGACATTGTATTGTGTTATACATTATTGTATTTGATCACATAATACAATATCATAATATATAAAACAATATAGTATTATATAACAATATCATATTACATAATACATCATAACATTGAAACATATAATATCATATAGTATAATATAGTATGATATTGTATGATACTGTATCATTTTTATACATAATATGATATTGTATCATATGATACAATATAATTTGATACAACATTGTATCATATCAAATGATACAATATTATGTGATAAAGTAAAATATTATATAATACAATATTATATTAAACATATTGTATCGTATGATACAATAATATATTTTACAATATAATACAATACAATTTCATGTGATAATATATCATATTATAAACCAATATCATATTATACAATATCGTATGATACAATATTATATAATATTACAGTATCATATTATACAATTTCAAGTGATATAATTCTATATTACAGAAATTAATATCATATTATACAATATCGTATGATACAATATTGTATATTCTATAATATTGTATCATACGATATTGTATAATATGATATTAGTTTCTGTAATATAGATACAATATTATATTTTGCAATATCTTATGTAATAGTATCATGTGATAAAATAATAAATTAATAATACAATATAATATTTTACAATATTGTATCATAATATACAATACTATACATAACGATATCATGATACAATATCATAACATAAAATATCAAAAAAATTGATGCAATATCATATCGCATTATATTACATATGATATTATATTGCATCATATTAAACAATATTGTTTCATCCAATACAATACTATATCATAGGAATCATGTTATATCATTTATCAAAAAACACATCTATCGAGCAAGTTTGAGTGAAGTAGGTGATTTCTTTAGCATCCTTGATAATTGAGATCAGGCTCTGCATCTGAAGCAACCTCTGCGTTTCATTTATAATATAGTTAAATCAACTATGCAAGCTATCATCCATAAAAATGTGACCTCTTCCAAAAAAACTAAACCTCATCCAGCATCCGAAACCTATGGCTCAGATTCAGCATTCAAGCCTGTCAGGTGCATCAGTATACCCGGTACATAAGACGCACCATCCATGCAAGTTTGGTGAAGTTCAGACCAGTAATAACTAAGATATCATCATCAGAGGGCACTAGCAATCAAAACCTTAACCTGCTCCAGCATCCGCAACCTTTGGCTCAGATTCAACATCCATGCCTGTCAAGTGCATCTGTATCATGACACACCATCCATTCAAGTTTGGTGAAGTTAGGACCTGTAATAACTAAGATAAATTTTTTAGCATCCTTGATAATGGAGATCAAGCTCTGCATGTGAAGCTTCCTCTGTGATTCATTCATATTATAGTTTAATCAACTATGCAAGTTTGAAATAGAACTATTATCTATCAAACATGTGACCTGTTCCAAAAAACTTAACCATATCCAGCATCTGAAACCTATGGCTCAGACTCAGCATTCAAGCCTGTCAGGTGCATCAGTATCATAAGACGCACCATCCATGGAAGTCTGGTGAAGTTAGGACAAGTTATAACTAAGATATAATCATCAGAGGGCACCTGTTTCAAAAACTTTAACCAGCTCTAAAAACCTTAATCTCCTCCAGCATCCGAAACCTATGGCTCAGATTCAGCATTCAAGCCTGTCTGGTGCATCAGTATCATAAGACGCACCATCCATGGAAGTCTGGTGAAGTTAGAACAAGTAGTAACTAAGATATAATCATCAGAGGGCACCTGCAACAAAAACTTTAACCACCTCTAAAAACCTTAACCTCCTTCAGCATCTGTAGCCTATAGCTCAGATTCAGCACCCAAGCCTGCCTGGTGCATCAGTATCCTAAGACACACCATCAATGCAAGTTTGGTGAAGTATGGACCAGCAGTAACTTAGATATTGCTATCAAAGGGCACCTGCAACAAAAACTTTACCTGCCCCAAAAACCTTAACCTCCTCCAGCATCCGAAACCTATAGCTCAGATTCAGCACTCAAGCATGTCTGGTGCATCAGTATCATAAGACACACCATTCATGCAAGTTTGGTGAAGTACGGACCTGCAGTAACTTAGATATTGCTATCAAAGGGCACCTGCAACAAAAACTTTAACCTGGTCCAACAACTTTAACCTCCTCCAGCATCTGAAATTTAGGACTCAGATTCAGCATCTAAGTCTTTCAAGTCCATAAGTAGGTCCAGATGCATCATCCATGCAAGTTTGGTGAAGATAGGACAAGTAATAGCTTAGATACAGGACCTGCAACAAAAACTTTAACCAGGTCCGGACGCCGACGCCGAGGGTATAGCATAAGCTCCCCCTGACTTCGTCTCGGTGAGCTAAAAAATCATTTGTATATAAGTATTATGTATTTCATGGTAAGCGTAAATACAAAGAAAAAAATTAATTTTTGAGGAAAAAAATCAGTTCACTTCAACTTGGTCACAATATTCCACAAACACTATTTACATAAACATGAGTTTTCTATCTACCTGATCAATATAGATCAGTGTTTTGTGTGGGAGAAAAGTGCTAAACCCACCAAGTATATACATATAGGTATACTTTTACAAAATGCATCATAAACCCAATACAAGAGTTGATACAGACAGAATAACACTTGCCTTACAACACTATCCCATGATGCAACTTGTCATAACATTGCAAGTATATAGGTCTTAGAGGATCTAGGACACGGTTCAGCTGTAAATTTACATTATATTGACATACAGATGAAGGTCAACTATTCAGAAAAAATTACATGTTGCCATTTAAAAAACAAAAACATTTCGGTATGATAGACTCTGAATCCTCCTTTTCACCCTTTGATTTCCATCCACGTTAATGATGACATTTTTAAAAATCAAATATAAACTGATATTCAAGTAACTTTCATAGTAAAAATATTTTGAGGGTCAACAACACAAATTACGGTTCTTAAGCAAAACTTTATCTAAAAAACATTATGAAAAGGGGAATAACTCTTTATTCGTTTTTACCTGAAGAATTCAAATTTGAGTTATTCCCCTTTGAGTATGATGTTTCATCAATATACAAGATTTCTTGTGTGCAAATGAAAAAAAAATTAATAATCACACATTAGTCCAAATCTTAAGTGACAACTATGTCCAAGCACTAAATTACACCTAGGTTTTATAAGAACATTCAAACGACTTAAATATGTAAAACAGAGAACATGTACTGTCCATTGAGAATCTACTAAACCAATACCAGGACAAGTGAAAGCTGTCAACGTGACAGCAAGCCGAGTTTTCTAAATCGTTTATGTCAACAGTATCCATAATCCATTTATCCTGAATTGATAAACACTACCTATCCAGAGAAATGGAGTACCCTATATGCAAAATTCTGCCAAAAATGACCTAGTTCAACAGCTAATATTTTTATCATAAATTATTTTTTAAAAAGCCCAAAATCCAATTAATTTGCAAATTTCTGATATAAGTTCAAATGATCTGCAAAACAACTTCCTATCTTGAAAACCGTGGGAGGAGTTATCCGTAGAATGGGGTACCCTATAAAATATACTCTGTGAGAAAATGACTAAGATCAACAGTAGGTATTCTACAAATTATCAAAAATCAAAATCCAAGTAAAATTAACATCTCTGATATATGTATAATTGATCTGCAAATCAACAACTTCATATCTTAAAAACTGTCAAGAGTCAGAAAAATCTTACATCATCTATACCGTTACAAAAAATTATCTTTTGGTACAAAGAGTAGAGAAGAACAATTTGACCTTTTTTGGATATTAAGCCCCGCCTATTGGGCCCTGAGGGTGGTAGGGTCATAATTTTCATATTTCAGATTCTTTTTATTCAAGAGATGCTTCATTCTAAAAATGGTAACAATAGAGTCGAATAGACCGTCTAATTTTCATGAAAAAGTTAAAAATGTAAAATTATAAAGGAAGGACCCACGACGGACACCACACGACAACGGACAAAGACCAATTTCGATTGCTGACATGAGTGACTCGGGTCAGTGCGTCTTTGAAGATAAGGACATCATATTTCAGTAACTGGTCTACGTAGCCAATGTCTATTTTCTGTCTTCCTCTGTAAGGATTTCATGGAAGGTGTTCTGTTTTCTCCCCTCGTGGTCAGGTAAAATTGGCCCATCTACAGGAATTAGAATAAACTAATGAATGATGTAGTTAATGATCAACACCAACATGATATTACTCAGATGAGGACAAGTCTAGCAAAACAAGATATATGTGAGCCAATGCTCACTAGTGATACCCCCGCTCTGATATATGTAAATAACAGGAAGTTGTCGTCCCATTGGTACAAAAATAGATCCTAACGTATGGCATGCCTAAACAAAGAGTGTGTAAAATATCAAGCATCTGCAATGAGTAGTTGCTGTGAAATCTTTTACGAAAATTTGTTTGAAAATTTAGACAAAAAATAAACACTCATCATTAAACAGGAAATCAATGTCCAATTGGTGCAAAAATAGATTCCATGCCTATAGTATAAACAAAGAGTGTATTAAAATTTCAAGCATCTGCAATGAATAGTTGCTGAGTAAAATGTGACAGAAAGTTTTGATACAGACAGACAGACAGACAGAAGGGCGTACCGACAGACAGACAGACACAAGGGTAAAACAGTATACCCCCCTCTCCTTCGCGGGGGCATGATAACCATAAATGTTCAAATTGAAAAAAAGATCTATTACAATTTTTAATCATTCAGGTTTTTTTTCCTTTTTTTATTATTCAGTTATTACAGACTTAATACATTTATGAATATCTGTTTCATGTTAATACATTTTTAGCAAAGTAAAATTTGTGTAACATTCCACACTCAGCAACAGACAGCCAATTTTGGATGATCACAAAGTGTGAAATAAACAGGAGTCAGTATTACAGTCCATGTGAATTATACACAGCTCAATTTCAGCTGCAGATGTTGAACAAAGTGACAAACAACATGTGTAGTTTTGAGAGCAGACTAGATTTGTACAGAAACATTTACAACCTGTCAATATCCCAGCTATTTCCATTATACGGCTGGTGTTGAGCTGGACATGTACAAGGCCTCCCCATCAGGACGGGGTGTGGGTTTATCTACAATAAGTCAGTAATTAGCGGTTAATTAATTAATATCATACAGGATATGTAATGAAAGAGCTACATCTACAAATTTTAATTTTAAACTGATAACACTGACACATGTATGTTTTAATATTTACAGACATCTAATTAATTAAACTATAATTCAATTGACTTGTAACAAAATAAATAATTACAAATTCCTGTGTCACAAAATAATTACAATGACCTTTTATTCTAATTAAGTAAATACAATGACGTGACTGTACATCTAATTAATGAAATAGATACAGCTAACCCTGTAACAATGAGCTGTTTATATTGACAAACTATCACACAGATAAACATGTCTTACATGTATCTTATTGACTGATAATTAACACGGACTGTGTGTCTTAGTTATCTATATCTAATTAATGTGAATGATAATGACTCAGACTTACCTGTCAGAGCGTCCTGTCTGGTGATATACCTGTATATAACCACCGTCTTGTTGTCCTCTGATCCGACCCAGAGACGGTGAGTGTTGACATCATAACTCAGGCTGTATGGTGTGAATATCCCTGATGGTCTTATCAGTAGATGTGACAGGAACTGACCATCCATGTCTAACATCTGTACTGTTTCGGTTCTATCATCACACACCAGGATGTGTGACAGCGCGTCAGTACAGATTCCACATGGCTGTAGTCCTGATCCTGATGGATGTCCTGTGTAGGAGAAACGATGTCTTCCTCCACGCTCTGTCACCACTACAGCATCATCATCAGACACCACGACATCCCCATTGTTGTTCTCTGTTATATAGCGAGGGTACCTATACAGTCCCATACCTGTGTTGTCCTTCTGTATGGTTTGTGTGAGTTGTCCACTCTGGTTGTACCGGGTTACCTTGGCTGTCTTTGTATCATCGTTATACATCCCGACCAGTAGATCCCCAGTGGACGGGGACCAGTACACACACCGTGGTTTCCATGTAGAGTCTGTTCTCTCTATGAATGGGGTGGTTGTTTTCATATCCTTTGACAGTTTGTTGATGTTATAATTCCTATCTATATAAATCAGTTCACTCTCACTGTTCACTGTGTGTAATCCTCTATGACTACTACATGAATCCTTCACAAGATGTAGAGGGACACCTGTTGTGTCTGTCAACATGAGATTGTTTCTATTATCACTGACCCAGACCCGGTCTGATGTCACACAGGAAATGTGATAACAACGATCAACACCTGTCAGTGTGAGAGAGGGAAGTAACTCGGGGGGAGACATCAGTTTCAGCAGACACTGGTTTCCTTGCTGTGGTTTTTCTGTCCCTGTGGTTGGGATTTCACTGAGTGACTCCATCACATCAGCAGTGGCTGGATTCAGATCTACAAACATCAGACACAAACAGTCAGATGGAACAGATTGATTACAAACATCACATCTTGTATAATGATTGGTACAGCAATGTTTGTCTGTTGTAATGTATTAATACAGACCCTTTATTAATTAATAACAAACATATACTGGTAAAGGTATCTAATTAATTTATTAATCAAGAAATTATCAACATATTCATGTATCTAAGTACATTGATTAGTTACAGACAAGTAATGTATTTGCATCTCATTAAATGCTTGTGATGTTGACTGTCTATAAACAATAATATGTACTTACATTATATCGATAAATGATAAGATCACATCCTATATATGTCTGACTTGTAACTACATACTATATAATTTACAATGGTAATGAGTCAGACTTACCTGTCAGAGCGTCCTGTCTGGTGATATACCTGTATATAACCACCGTCTTGCTGTACCCTGATCCGACCCAGAGACGGTGAGTGTTGACATTATAACTCAGGCTCTCTGGTGTGAATATCCCTGATGGTCTTATCAGTAGATGTGACAGGAACTGACCGTCCCTGTCTAACATCTGTACTGTTTTGGTTCTAACATCACACACCAGGATGTGTGACAGCGGGTCAGTACAGATTCCACATGGCCGTAGTACTGATCCTGATGGACGTCCTGTGTAGGAGAAACGATGTCTTCCTCCACGCTCTGTCACCACTACAGCACTCAACCAGTCAGACACCACGACATCCCCATTGTTGTTCTCTGTTATATAGTAAGGTTCTCTATACAGTCCCAGTCCTGTGGTGTTGTTCTGTATGGTTTGTGTGAGTTGTCCACTCTGGTTGTACCGGGTTACCTTGCCTGTTACCTCGCTTGTCTTTCTCCCATAGTTACACATCCCGACCAGTAGATCCCCAGTGGACGGGGACCAGTACACACACCGTGGTCTCCATGTAAAGTCTGTTGTCTCTATAAATTTGGTGTTTGTTTTCATATCCTTTGACAGTTTGTTGATGTTATATTTCCTATCTATATAAATCAGTTCACTCTCACTGTTCACTGTGTGTAATCCTACACCACTACATAAATCCTTCACAAGATGTAGAGGGACACCTGTTGTGTCTGTCAACATGAGATTGTTTCTATTATCACTGACCCAGACCCGGTCTGATGTCACACAGGAAATGTGATAACAACCACGAACATCTGTCAGTGTGAGAGATTGATGGAACTCAGCTCCAGACGTCAGTTTCAGCAGACACTGGTTTCCTACGCGTCGGTTTCCTCTCTCTGTGATTTGGATTGCACTCAGTGACTCCATCACATCCTCCTTGTTGAGTGACTCAGTCATGGAGAGCTGGCTGGTGTGGAGTGTAAGATTTATCTGGGGGAGGACTGTCTTTATGAAGGAGAGGAATTGTAGCGCACTGAATGTGAATTCTGGCTGTATATATCTGAGTTCATATTCCTGTAGGCTGACAATATGTCTGCTCATTTCTATTGTCTGTTTTAAACATCTGTGTTTGAAATCAAAGTCACAAAATACATTTTTCATGAAATCTTTTCTCACTTTGTTAATGATATTCTTCAGTGTCTGGGCCTTTGTTAACATCTCTGATTGATAGCGGGAGAATTCTGTGTGACAGGTTTTGAAATCAGTTTTCATTCGTGGCAGGAGAACAGGTCTGTAAAAGAGAGCCTCACTTCTGATGGTGTGAATGGTTCCTCTGTGTTGTTGTCGCTTTGTTTCATAAGTGGTTTGTATATCCAGTATTTCGTGCTGTCCTTGGCCATAGCGAAAACTTCTGAATCTGTGCGATTGGTCCTCTGAACAAGAATCACACACAGGAACTTGACAAGGTTCACAGTACTTTGTATAAACATGGCTAGGATGTCTCACACAGATCTCTTGTGTTGGGATGTAGTTGATTTTATCACGGTGTGACACAACATCATGGTCTATTGTTTGGAGATCTTTTACATGGTTCTCTTTACACTGGGGACACAGATCACATGGACACGATACACAATGGTACTCTGTGTCCCCCGGACACTTAGAACACTTATGTGTACTATATAGGGAGTTTGCTGTGGCCATGTCTATATCTTTGAATCACAACCTGTTAAATAAAAATAAAGTGTTTAAGAATTATGTCAACCACATTCTTTCAAAACTATTAAATGATATAATTAATTTGTTAAAATATCATTATATAATATCATTTTGTGTGTAAGGAATATATCAATTTAAACAAGACTTTATTTTAAAATAATTATAAATATATCTTCATTCATAGATAAATAATGGTCTATTATCATCAGATAAAAAACGCTTGACCAGTAGATATTTGTTTTGGTTAAAACTCTAAAAAGTCTGACATTCTCTGCTAAACATTGGTGACTTTCTCCCTCTCTCTTTTTTTTCTCTATCTGTGTCATACATTCACTACTAAGAATACTCTCTCTCTCTCTCTCTCTCCAAAATATGTACTTTCTTTTTCTCTCTTCCTTTCTCTAATTCCCTTTCCTGAGCAAAATGTACTCTTGCTCTCTTTGTCTCTCTATCTCTAACATTCATCATTAAACATTCTCTCTCTCTCTCTCTTTCCTCTCTTTCTTTCTCTTTCTTTTCTCTTTATTTCTCTCTAATTCCACTTTCTGATCAACATGTACTCTTTGTCTCTCTATCTCTAACATTCATCATTAAACATTCTCTCTCTCTCTCTCTCTTTCCTCTCTTTCTTTCTCTTTCTTTTCTCTTTATTTCTCTCTAATTCCACTTTCTGATCAACATGTACTCTTGCTCTCTCTATCTCTATCTCTCTATCTCTGACATTCTTCATTAAACATTCTCTCTTTCTCTCTGTGTGTAACATTCACTGTTTAACATGTACTCTTGCTCTTTCTCTCACTCTACCACTATCTCTCTCTCCAAAATGTGAACTTTCTGTTTCTCTATATCTCTCATTCCATTTTCTGATTAACATGTACTTTTGCTCTCTTAGTCTCTTTATCTCTGATATTCATCATTAAACATTCTCTCTCTCTCTCTTTCCTCTCTTTCTTTCTCTTTCTTTTCTCTCTATTTCTCTCTAATTCCACTTTCTGATCAACATGTACTCTTTGTCTCTCTATCTCTGACATTCTTCATTAAACATTCTCTCTCTCTCTCTCTCTCTCTCTCTCTCTTTCTCTTTCTGTGTAACAGTCACTGTTTAATATGTACTCTTACTTTCTCTCACTCTACCACTATCTCTCTCCAAAATATGTGCTTTCTCTTTATCTTTTTATCTAATGCCCTTTCCTGAACAAGATGTATATTGTTCTCTTTGTCTTATTATCTCTGACATTCTTCATTAAACTCTCTCTCTTTATTTCTCTCTCTCTCTCTCTCTCTCTCTCTCTCCATAAAATGTACTTTCTCTTTGTTTCTCTTTCTATCTCTCTCTTTCAGTTTTCTTATCAACATGTACCGTTTTTCTCTTTGTCTCTCTATCTCTGACATTCTTCATTAATATCTCTCTCTCTACCTCTCTCTCTCTTAGATATTTAGTATTTTCAGACATTCTCAAGGAAATACACATCTCTTTCTCCCAGTCCTACCCACATACTCTCTCTCTCTCTCTCTCTCTCTCTCTCTCTCTCAAACATTTACTATTTTCAGACATTCTCTTATAAGGAAAGAGAAGTGCTTTTTATTCCAGTCTTTCAAACATGTATTTCAGCTTTCTGGGTATATTTCTCTCTCATGTATGTATACATGTACAATGAGATGTATGTACATGTATACTATCTCTCTCTCTCTCTCTCTCTCTCTCTCTCTCTCTCTCTCTCTCTCTCTCTCTCTGAGTTTTTCTGCTAAACATGTATTTTTTGTTTTCTTTGTTCCTTTCTCCAACATAACCATGACTTAGTTTTAGGTCTGTTTTAGAAAAGTAGGGTTACCCAAAATTTGCATTTTGTCTAATCCTATTGTAACTTTTTTGTGAAATGTGACACTATCTAAACAGAGCTCTAATTTACAATGGATAATTTATAAACTACATGTAAAATGCAGTTCTGTCTTGAACTCTCATAACTTTCTCTCTCTCTAACACCTTATTATCAAATATATGTAAAAGGAGAACTTTCCAAATCACATATGAGGTCATTTATATTATCTACTAGCTTATGACCTATGATTGGGTATCCCCCTTACCCTGGCTGGTTGTTTGAATCTCTCCCAGGAAGATAATTGGATAATATCCCGGCCCTGACATTAACACAAGGATATGTTATTCTTGTTTACAGATCAACCATTACTGTTAAATGGGGATGAGGGCAATAGTTATATTGTCAGTTCATTGGTAAGAAATTGATGCAGTCCTCGACCTAGGCCTTCTGGCAACAGATCTTACCCCAGGACTAACACAATGACTACTGCCCTCATACCCATTTAAGAGATGTATACTATACATGTAATGTCTATGAATGACACACGACAACGAACTTGTGATAGCAATGGGTCTCCTGAATGACTCAGGTGACCTAAAAATACAAAGTATAGCTACACAAACATAGTGCTATTACATGAATACTATATAGCTATACAAACATAGTGATATTACATGAATACTATATAGCTACACAAACATAGTGATATTACATGAATACTATATAGCTACACAAACATAGTGATATTACAAGAATACTATACCACATAAACTCTTTCTTTGCTCCATCAGTCCACTCTTTATTGATACACAAGGAACCTGTAAAAAGACCTCAAACTAGTATACTCTTATTTCCTTAATACATGTTCAAGTTGCAAAACCTATTGTCTTTTTTAATAAGTTTACGAGATTGATGTAGAGCAAAATCAATACCACATAAAAACCCTATGTTGAAGACAAGCTAATACAGTGAAGATGAGTTAATACAATGAAGTCTCCTATTTCCGGTCACTCCTATAAGTTTCATGTCACACTGTAATGAAGCAGAACAAACTTTATAAATACATTGATCATGATCAGCAAAAAAAATATTTGAAGGTAAACATTTACAGTCTAAGAAACGAATTAGGAATCAACATGATCAAGCACTTTTGAGATGGAGATTTTCACACGTCTTTGACATACTACTTTCACTTTTTAGCGGTTGATGTAAAAGTTATGGTCGATTTTTAATAGCTGTAAAATATTGCACATGCATTCACGTACATGTCAACAATTGTTCATAGTTCAATAAGCAAACATAGTGATATTACATGAATACTATATAGCTACACAAACATGGTGATATTACAAGAATACTATACCACATAAACTCTTTCTTTGCTCCATCAGTCCACTCTTTATTGATACACAAGGAACCTGTAAAAAGACCTCAAACTAGTATACTGTTATATACATGTTCATTGAATGTTTTATGTGTACGTTGGATGTTGTATGTACAGTCTTCATGTTGCCCCTTGAGGGCCCTTAATTGGTTAATAAAGAAATTGAAATTGAATTGAAATTGTTCAAGGTGTCTTTTTTAATAAGTTTACGAGACTGATGTAGAGCAAAATCAATACCACATAAAAACCCTATGTTGAAGACAAGCTAATACAGTGAAGATGAGTTAATACAGTGAAGTCTCCTATTCCCGGTCACTCCTATAAGTTTCATGTCACACTGTAATGAAGCAGAAAAAACTTTATAAATACATTGATCACAAACAATGGGCCTCTCTGTATTTGATCAGCATAAGATATTTGAAGGTAAACAATTACAGTCCGAGAAACGAAACAAGGATTCCAGCACTTGAACAAGGAATCAAACACTTGAACAAGGAATCAAACACTTGAACAAGGAATCAAACACTTAAACAAGGAATCAAACACTTGAACAAGGAATCAAACACTTGAACAAGGAATCAAACACTTGAACAAGGAATCAAACACTTGAACAAGGAATCAAACACTTGAACAAGGAATCAAACACTTGAACAAGGAATCAAACACTTTCGAGATGGAGATTTTCACTCATCTTCGTTATGCTTCTTTCGTTATTTAGCGGTGGATGTGAAAGTAGTGTTCTGAAAAATATTGTACATGCATTGACTTATATGTCAACAAGTGAAAAGCTGTCAATGTGACAGCAAACCGAGTTTTCTTTTATGTAAACTGTATCCATAATCCATGTCAACCCTTATCCAGTGAAATGGAGTACCCTACATGTATATGCAACATTTTGCCAAAAAATGACTAAGTTCAAAAGCTAGTATTTTTTTCATAAATTATCGGAAATCAAAATCCTAGCAATATGCACACCTCTGATATATGTACAATTGATCTGCAAAAGAACAACTTCCTATCTTGAGAACTGTAGGAGGAGTTATCCGTACAATGAGGGTACCCTATATGCAATATTTTGCCAAAAAAAACTAAGTTCATAAGCTGGTTTTTTTTTGGATAAAATATCAGAAATCAAAATCCTAGCAATATGCACACCTCTGATATATGTACAACTGATCTGCAAAAGAACAACTACCTATCTTGAAAACTGTAGGAGAATTATCCGTACAATGAGGGTACCCTATATGCAATATTTTGCCAAAAAATGACTAAGTTCAAAAGCTGGTATTTTTTCGATAAATTATCAGAAATCAAAATCCTAGCAATATGCACACCTCTGATATATGTACAATTGATCTGCAAAAGAACAACTTCCTATCTTGAGAACTGTAGGAGGAGTTATCTGTACAATGAGGGTTCCCTATATGCAACATTTTGCCAAAAAATGACTAAGTTCAAAAGCTAGTATTTTTTCGATAAATTATCGGAAATCAAAATCCAAGCAATATGCACACCTCTGATATATGTACAATTGATCTGCAAAAGAACAACTTCCTATCTTGAAAACTGTAGGAGGAGTTATCCGTACAATGAGGGTACCCTATATGCAATATTTTGCCAAAAAAAACTAAGTTCATAAGCTGGGTTTTTTTTGGATAAAATATCAGAAATCAAAATCCTAGCAATATGCACACCTCTGATATATGTACAACTGATCTGCAAAAGAACAACTACCTATCTTGAAAACTGTAGGAGAATTATCCGTACAATGAGGGTACCCTATATGCAATATTTTGCCAAAAAATGACTAAGTTCAAAAGCTGGTATTTTTTCGATAAATTATCAGAAATCAAAATCCTAGCAATATGCACACCTCTGATATATGTACAATTGATCTGCAAAAGAACAACTTCCTATCTTGAGAACTGTAGGAGGAGTTATCTGTACAATGAGGGTTCCCTATATGCAACATTTTGCCAAAAAATGACTAAGTTCAAAAGCTAGTATTTTTTCGATAAATTATCGGAAATCAAAATCCAAGCAATATGCACACCTCTGATATATGTACAATTGATCTGCAAAAGAACAACTTCCTATCTTGAAAACTGTAGGAGGAGTTATCCGTACAATGAGGGTACCCTGTTGGCAGCTGCCCGCCCGCCACCCGCCCGCCATTTTCACCATTTTAATAACCAGATTTTTCCGTTGGAAAACCCGGTTAAAAATTGTTCATTATGATAAGTGCTCAACTAAATTTACACTTACTAATTAATCAAACTGAAGGAGTTGCCCAAATTGCAGGTCAGTTCACCTGAAACATATTTTTCGTGGTTTTATGATATCAAAAGAGGGAGAGAAAGAAATTCAACTAAGTGAAATGTTCCATGTTGCTCTCTATATATTTATCTTCGTTCGTTATTTTTCTTTGTTTTTACTTTACGCAGGGTCACATAACACACACAATGATTATTCTATTCTGAATTACTATATGAGTATATCCCTCTAACTACAGACCCTGAAACGTGCTACTACACCAGTTGCACGGTTCGGTTCGTTACGCTTTATGAACGGTACGGTTCGCTTTGTGAACGGTACGGTTCGTTTTGTGAACGGTACGGTTCGCTTTGTAAACGGTACGGTACGCTTTGTGAACGGAACGGTTCGCTTCTTGCACGGTACGCTTTGCTAAAAATAGCTGCACGCTTTGTGAACGGTTTGCGCGCTTTATTAATGAGGTAGGCGTGGCCTGAACGCTTTGTTTTTTCTCAATATAATTTTGTTTAGTTTTTGCCCGATCTACTTCAGCAGGGTGGTAATTATGACAAGAATTTTTCTTTTTTTATATGATATATTACAAAAGAATTTCAATCGATCTATTTAAAATCAGAACGTCCATCCATTCCCCCGTTTTTGATACATGTACGTTGTGTGAACTGTGTACTCAGTGACAACTGGGAAGCGGGGGTAATTTTAATTTTGATCAGTCTGTTATTATTAGTATTTAATTAAGATAAATGTAATCATTCAGATAGATTAAAAGAACTGTTTGACTTTAATCCGATATATATTTGTTAATTTAGCGAGCCTTCGATAATTTTACAAAGCATCTTGAGTTTTTATTTCTATACTTGTACTTGAGTTGAAGTCATTAAATACTTCTAATCCATTTAAAATTGCTATAACAAATTGCCCCGACTTTATTCCGATATTTTTTTGGTTTAGTTTCCTTTATCGCTGTCTTGATTCTCGGCTAGTTTTTATTATTCATAATTCGTATGATCATTCTTTATTGCGCACTACTGTAGTACTATTGCCGATCGCAGATTGCCTTAGTGAATAGACGATATAAAATTAATGGATAAATAAGAAATCTTGAAATCAACTGTTATATAGTTTTTTGACAGGAATTTTTATTCATTTAAATATTAATTCTATGATTTTCTGCACTTGTTTGTATACATAGATCATACCTACATCTAACCCGTCATCGCCTCTCTTATCTGAACTAAGATCGCGTGTATAGTCAAAATATGACTATTAGTTTTTGTTTTTCCGTTAAACTATACATGTTCATGTAACATATTTCATACGATATGTACACAACTGGATATACACAACAAGTCAATAACTTTTATTTATATAATGGCGATATTTATCATTCTGTTGAACAAGTGTCCGCTCTTCACTGTATGCATGCGATTTAGCTGACGTTTTACAAATGCTGACTAAACTGTTTATATTTTATTTACCTTTTTACACACATACTTGTTGTAAACAGGACACGAAAAAATACCCGGTAATCAACAAATGAATGTTAAAAGTTATAAAAAAATAAGAATTTATCTAGTAACAAAAATAATACGACAGCGAGGGAAAACGACTCTGATCGCCAGTACATGAATTATAATCATGAAATCGGAGAGAAATTATTGTTGAATAATTTAAAATAGAAACACTCTTTTCAATAGGGATATAAGAAAACATAAAACAAAAACGTTTCATTCGATAATTTTCTTCTAGCCATATAGGAGGAGCCAAGTACGCGCGGCGCGTGGCGTGATCTATACTGGTATACTTAAACTGATTGACAGGCGAAGCACGTGGAGTCCTGAGATAAAATCCCGCTCAAATGACCAACTATAGAAACCTAAAGCGAAATTTTAAATACAGTAATAAAGTTCAGTGATAAAATTTTTATTTAAGTATTATAATCTACACACAAGTTCTCTCTCTCTCTCTCTCTCTCTCTCTCTCTCTCTCTCTCTCTCTCTCTCTCTCTTTCTCTCTCTCTCTCTCTCTCTGAGGGTGTATGTGATTGTGTGCAAACCATTTGGAATTATTAGATTTTACTTTGTATGAATTGAATTCATTTATTTAAGAGTCAAAATCAGCAAGCATCGAGCATTTTGTGAAAAATATGGAAAGTGACATAAAAACAATAATGATAAAAACACATATAAAGATAATCAGAATGAATATTGTATTAAAAATATTTGGGTAATTTTTTTTATTCGTGCTGTTACTATGGAAACCACGTGCTTTTAGACTGACTGATTTGTACTTCATTTTAACATGAAAATTTTTGTATATACAAATACAATATTATGTTAAATCATCTTAAAACTCTATCAATAATTTTTTATACTACAACACACATTGCTGTAATTTAAACATCATTAAGAATTTACATTTACTTCATCCTTTGATATTTATACCCGTTTTATCTTGTTAATTTTGCATGCAAACACCAGTCAATTCAGTGCACTTTTATAAAATTCTACAACCATGTCAAGGTTAACTAACACTACATATTTATATTATGACATTTGTTCTAGAAGAATCAATTAAAAAATCTTTAGGCAAGTCACCCGTTTATAAATAAATACTGATTTTATACACCTGGAAACGTGCAAGTTTTACTCTAAATACCTCCCTTTGATATTACTCTCTTACGAAAGGAGGTAAAAACGGTATTTTGTTTACATTGTTTACATCCAATATTTCTACGGAGCTGATTTGAGACGACTATGGATTTTAGTTTCTGGATTATAGAAGTGTTTATTTAGTTCATTATCATGGTAAGTGACAACTTTTACTGGTTTCTTATTTTCTACAAGCAAACATTTCTTTAACGGGAGAAATAGTGGATGCTGTAGATCTTCGTGAAAATTCGGATTAACCAGTTAACATGTCAATGCACACAACATTATAAATAAAAGTTTAAACATGACAAAGAAAATGTGTACGTGATTGCTTATTGTACATAGTGTTTGTGCATCAAGGACAATAACAAACTTTTAATGAAAAATGTATTAACATACATGTATAGACTATATGGTAGCTACATGTATACAAATCCGTGTTTAAATGTATCTTGTGTGAATAATTGATCAGTCTTCTTATTATTCTATATGTTGATAATTAATGTTGTATTCACAAAAAATCAACTATTTGTACCATATTGCTTGAAAAAGTCAAGATTTTACACATATATATATAATGACTTATAACAGTAAAATATTTTACTGTATGAGTTTTCAAGACAGTTTAATTAAATAGGGGGTGGAAAGGTGTATTAGTTTTAACGGGTTCTTTGTTTTATTACAGATAACTTAGTGGGTTGTAAACAGAAAATGTGTCACATGCAAGCCAAATGAATCAACTTAAATGAGGATGGACACTAAAATCTACCATGTCTACACAAAAATTAAAATATCCATACCAGACAGATCAGAGACAATGCTTGAAATATTTAAATTTTGCAAAAGAAGAGGATGAAAGTGCACTTGAAAAAAAAAACCCAGACCAACAAATACTATAGTTGACAAGGGATGATTTTCTTTAGCAGAATTTCTTTCATCCTTGAAGATAAACAGCTATGTTAGCCACTTTGCTCCACAGAAAAGAAGAGCTGGCTTTCAACTAAAACTGAAAATCTTATCAAATAGAATTCAAAATTATATATAATTATATATAGGGATATTTGGGTTAAATACAATGGTACAAACAAGTATTTTCTGAACTATTTCAAAGCAAATGTGTGCCTGACTTATACTCTGTCTATTTTTGAAAATAAGATGTGTTCATATGTCAATGCTGATGCATAATGATTTATTACCACTTGATCATTTGAGTTGTTGAATTATTTTCAGTGAAAATTATTACAATTAATGATGGTAAAAATTAAAGTTGATATTCATAAGATTTTTTTTTTATTTGTGTTTACTTTACATTGTTAAATAAAGAAGGAACTCTATGTTAGATAGAGCATTCAGCAAGTTCTGCAGTAAAAGCAGTAATACAGGTTTATGTCAAGCTATTTGAACTGCCCTGATCACATTGACAAAACCAAGACTAAATAGGAAATAAATTCATGCATAAGAATATAAACCAACAATTCACATATTGATATTAAGGCTACTGTACTAACGATATCAGCTGACTGTCAAAATATTTCTCTGAATTTTTGCAGACCAATTCAATTTTATGTAAAATAATTGATTATTAGATTTTGAAGAAAAAATATTTCCCCATCTTAATGACAAAAAGTTTAATTACTGATCGAGTAGGGAGATGGACAGAACACTTTCTAAAAGTGGCTTAGTAGATCAATTCTCAAAGTAAGCATATATATATATTGTTGAGACAATTTTTCTTATGTGAAATTCCTGCATGCATGGGTGCTGGGAGGGGGCGGATATGACCAATTTAACTGAAATAATTATTGTCATTTATTTGTTATAGTTACACCCAAATACGATTCGGGCTGATATCAGTGAAAGAAAGAAACTATTGGTGACTGTGTTCAACTATAAAATAATATGATAATCAGATGAACATCTAAATTGGATATTTCGCCTTCTGAGGGATAAGTTACCTCCTTGATTTCTTTTTCTGACCTTCACTTTTTAAATAACATCTCTGCACATACTTTTTCATGCAGCAATGTTTTTTCTTAAATATACATATTGAAAAATAAATTATGATGGACTTCCACCCACCCCCCCCCCCCCCCCCAACAATAATCTTATTGGTGTTTGATTTTATCAGAACAATTTGAAATCTCTTAGACATGTTAGAGTAGATTCAGTATTACATTTAGAGATGAAGAGCATATCTTTCTTCTAAGCTGAGGTCATTTTAAATAATTACGCGCCCTTCAGAGAGGTGATAGACTTTTGGTGTAAACTGCTTCAAATACAAAGAAAAAACCTCGAATATTTTAAGCCATTTTTGTAAGAATTTTACATTTTTAAGCCCTCTTTCTTAACATTTATATATGATATCTTATTTATGAAATGGAAAACAAAAATATCCAGAAAACTGCTTTGAAATCATAAGAAATCTAAACATTTAGAAAGCTTTTATTCCAAATCACACTTATTATTAAAAGTTGGCTAATTTTAAGTACAAAAAGGTCAGGAAAGATGCAACTTAAACAAAATATATATTATATATATAATTTATATATAATTTATATATATATATATATATATATATATATATATATATATATATATATATATATATATGTATTCTATATATTCATTCTGACCATCATTATAGTACTTATATAATGAAAAACAATATTGGTATATGATGTTATTGTTCACATTTTTTGTCAAGAATATCTAAGTCATATTTCATTATGTTGAGAATTGCACTTTAAGTACAAAAAGGTCAAATCAAATGAACTTAGATGGTAAAACCTGACCTCCTTCCCTTGTTTTTCTTGGTACATAATATTTTTAATGATTGTTTTGTATGCAGATTTTCACTAAATTTATGATTCAACCATATTGAGGTGAAAAATACCTCATTTATAAATGAAATAAGTATTTTACCTTATACATGTATTTGCCCTTACGTCCGTGTGTACATGTTTTCTAATTTTAGATGAAAATGATTGATCTTTAAAATGTCATTTAAAAAAAAAAAATTATAAAATAGAAAATTTGACTTATTGTGCATCTTTAACAAGGGAATATTTTAAAAATAAGGTACAATATGATGTATTCAATTTAATAGTACTTGGTTTTTATGTTACCTTTACCCCTTTGTAAAAGTTTAAAATGCAAATTTGATATACTTTTAAACCTTGTACAACTTTTTCCCCTCAACGTTGCCTATGGATTTTATTTTGCATATATATAGTACAGATGATCACTAACAGAAATACATAATTCATTTTTCCAGCAGTGGTTGTAGATTTTGTATATAAAGTGATAAAGATGTGCAATTTTTGAAAATTGATAAGCGTCTAAATGCATATTCTCTTCCTGTTGTCATGGCAACAATTACAATGAAATATTTTAAAATTTTATTTTTTCCTAAAAATGGGAAAAATCAAATCTTATAATAAATACAAACATAGGTAATCACAGATTACAAAGCTCACCGAGACGAGACATCACCCTTATGAGACTTCACCTTTATGAGACCACCTTTATCATATTAAATGAAAATCATACTTTATTATCTTGGATATTCATGGATTCTGTTTTGACACAATGTCATATATCATCTGTTAAAAAATTGTATGATAATCATATGTTCATACGTTAATCAATACAATAATATAAAATTAAGTATTGCATCCTATCATATTTACAACATATATCATATAATACAATAACATACCATAATAAACAATGATGAGATATGATATTGTAACGTATGATATGACATTGTTTTGTTATACGTTATTGTATTTGATCACATAATACAATATCATAATATATAAAACAATATAGTATTATATAACAATATCATATTACATAATACATCATAACATTGAAACATATGATATTATATTGTATAATATAGTATGATATTGTATGCCATACTGTATCATTTTTGAAACATAATATAATTGTATCATATGATACAATATAATTTGATACAACATTGTATCATATCAAATGATACAATATTATGTAATAAAGTAAAATATTATATCATACAATATTATATGATACATATTGTATCATATGATACAATAATATATTTTACAATATCATACAATACAATTTCATGTGATAATATATCATATTATAAACCAATATCATATTATACAATATCGTATGATACGATATTATATAATATTATAGTATCATATTATACAATTTCATGTGATATAATTCTATATAACAGAAACTCGTATCATATTATACAATATCGTGTGATACAATATTATAGAATATACAATATTGTATCATAGGATACAATATTATATTTTGCAATATCTTATGTAATAGTATCATGTGATAAAATAACAAATTAATAATACAATATAATATTATACAATATTGTATCATAATATACAATATTATATATATATAACGATATCATGATACAATATCATAACATAAAATATCAAAAAATTGATACAATATCATATCGTATCATATAACTTTTTATAATATCACACATGATATCATATTGTATCATATTAAACAATATTGTTTCAAACCATACAATACTAAATCATAGGAATCATGTTATATCATTTATCAAAAAACACATCTATCTATTGGGCAAGTTTGAGTGAGGTAGGAGATTTCTTTAGCATCCTTGATAATTGAGATCAGGCTCTGCATCTGAAGCAACCTCTGCGTTTCATTTATAATATAGTTAAATCAACTATGCAAGCTATCATCTATAAAACATGTGACCTGTTCCAAAAAAACTAAACCTCATCCAGCATCCGAAACATATGGCTTAGATTCAGCATTCAAGCCTGTCAGGTGCATCAGTATACATAAGACACATCTCCATGCAAGTTTGGTGAAGTTCAGACTAGTAATAACTAAGATATCATCATCAGAGGGCACTAGTAATTAAAACCTTAACCTGCTCCAGCTTCCGCAACCTTTGGCTCAGATTCAACATCCATGCCTGTCAGGTGCATCTGTATCATAAGACACACCATCCATTCAAGTTTGGTGAAGTTAGGACCTGTAATAACTAAGATATATTTTTTAGCATCCTTGATAATGGAGATCAAGCTCTGCATCTGAAGCTTCCTCTGTGATTCATTCATATTACAGTTTAATCAACTATGCAAGTTTGAAAAAGTACTATTATCTATTAAACATGTAACCTATTCCAAAAAACTTAACCATATCCAGCATCTGAAACCTATGGCTCAGACTCAGCATTCAAGCCTGTCAGGTGCATCAGTATCATAAGACGCACCATCCATGGAAGTCTGGTGAAGTTAGGACTAGTAATAACTAAGATATAACCATCAGAGGGCACCTGTTTCAAAAACTTTAACCAGCTCTAAAAACCTTAACCTCCTCCAGCATCCGAAACCTATGGCTCAGATTCAGCATTCAAGCCTGTCTGGTGCATCAGTATCATAAGACGCACCATCCATGGAAGTCTGGTGAAGTTAGAACAAGTAGTAACTAAGATATAATCATCAGAGGGCACCTGCAACAAAAACTTTAACCAGCTCTAAAAACCTTAACCTCCTTCAGCATCTGCAGCTTATAGCTCAGATTCAGCACCCAAGCCTGCCTGGTGCATCAGTATCATAAGACACACCATCAATGCAAGTTTGGTGAAGTATGGACCAGCAGTAACTTAGATATTGCTATCAAAGGGCACCTGCTCCTCCAGCATCCGAAACCTATAGCTCAGATTCAGCACTCAAGCATGTCTGGTGCATCAGTATCATAAGACACACCATCCATGCAAGTTTGGTGAAGTACGGACCTGCAGTAACTTAGATATTGCTATCAAAGGGCACCTGCAACAAAAACTTTAACCTGGTCCAACAACCTTAACCTCCTCCAGCATCTGAAATTTAGGACTCAGATTCAGCATCCAAGTCTTTCAAGTCCATAAGTAGGTCCAGATGCATCATCCATGCAAGTTTGGTGAAGATTGGACATGTAATAGCTTAGATACAGAACCTGCAACAAAAACTTTAACCAGGTCCGGACGCCGACGCCGACGCCGAGGGTATAGCATAAGCTCCCCCTGACTTCGTCTCGGTGAGCTAAAAAGCAAAATACTATATAATATAATGTAAAGGAATAATTTAGCTAGATGTTTAGCTAAAATCATTGTTTTATTTTCAAAGATTTGTGCACCCGTAACTAAGGAAATAAATTTCTATGGATACCAGTCCCATATTATGACAAAAATCATTGTTTATCAGGGTTTTTGTGTTAAGTATATTAAAATCAATAATATACAAGCAGCTTTTCAAAAAATAATTTTTCCACTTTCCATGGAATGCTTGATGCTTGTTGATTTTTACTCTTAAGACTCATGGTTTTCACAACGATTTCAACACAACGACTAAAAGTTTGTACAGCGGACGATGTACATATAGATTGATCTCGACGGTTAAAATTTCGACGCTATTTCACACACACATATAAGATTGAAAATAAATTTTAAAAGAGCTGTGTTTGTGCTTACATGTACTTGTTATCTCATTCAACTATTTATGATTTAATTAATCCTTTTTTTGGGTACATTAATGTACCCGGTAAATGATATTTTTATCGCAAGTTAATATGTGAAAATCCCGCATGTATAGAGTCGCTGAATTGTTCCACGGATCCACGCGCCGATAGTCTTTCGTGTAGTTGTTTGTGTCCATTTCTACAGACGGTTCTTTTGTTTTTTTAGAGATTAAGAAAAGCCATGAAACTAACAAAGTAGAAGTAAGATATATTCAGACTATACACACGACAGATTGTGATGAGTAACCTAACAGGTGCCCGTGGAAAGGTGTGAATACCGGCATCTCGTGTACATCTATTTAAGCGTCTAAATATACAGAGTTAGTTGTAAAGTACAATAACTGCTAAAAACCGAAGAAAGACAATAACACCTGTTGTGTATAGAACCAAAGATCAGCTTCTGTACACGTGTTTCGCACGAGTGATTTTTGTTAATGTGAAATCACGACGCCATTACCAGCTATGCGGGAAATAAAGTTGAAAGTTATTTTATGGAATGCGTGTACTTTTTTTCCGTTCAATGCTTGCATTTAATGCATTAAGATTTTGTACATGTATTTATTCACAATTCATCATACATGTATGAGTGATTTTTTGTTTATTTATTGGTACATAAATAGCTCAAGAACAAATCACTCGAGTCACCGGTAATATGTGGTTGTCATTTACATTTTCTGGGTCTGCGTAACTTAAGTCGACATTTTTTTTTAATTTAAAAAGGATATAAAATTATATATAGATATATTTCAACCTTGTTTAGCCATAGTGTATATATATATTTCTAAACAAACGCTACTTTTCTAACGTTTCGGGTAACGATCTCTCTCTCTCTCTCTCTCTCTCTCTCTCTCTCTCTCTCTCTCTCTCTCTCTTTTTTTCTCCCGAGAATCACTTAAAGCTATGTAAAGTCCAGTATGTACCCAATGTTTCAAACATTTCATAAAAATAATCAAAATAGTATAACCACGGATTGTGTGAACGTTAATAGTTTACAATGTTTAAGAAATCAGCGATGCAAGTTTTGTCGAAAAACAAAGAAATGGTTACGGTCTAAGAAAGGAAATATTTTTGTGACTGTTTTAATCAGAATAACAGTTTTAAATCTTAGTATGTGTTATCTAATCCCGTATAAAAAATCTAGCAAAATATTACTTATCTGGTCAGCGATAATCTCCGTCCGTATTCATCGAAAGACATTAGGTCAATAAGCCATATATGGAAGTTGCACGCTTATTGCACGGTACGGTACGCTTTTTTGTCCGTCTAGAGGCGGGTCTTGCATAAATTATCTTGCACGCTTTTTGCACGGTACGGTTCGCTTTGTGAACGGTACGGTTCGCTTTGTGAACGTTACGGTTCGTTTTGTGAACGGTACGGTACGCTTTGTGAACGGTACGTTTCGTTTTGTGAACGGTACGGTTCGTTTCTTGCACGGAACGGTACGGTTCGTTTTAGAGGTGTAGTAGCACATTTCAGGGTCTGTATTTTTTGAATCAGTAGGACAACAAAGTAGTGCCTTTAAGCAAATTAGTTCCTATACTTGCAGAGTGTACATCAGAATGCTTGACACATGTCAGATAAAGAAGATCTGCAATTTTAAATGCAAGTGTCAAAATTGAATTATCATTTGAAGGAGAAAATTGGAATTGTTTGATGTACACCCTTTTCAAAACTGTGAAATTCCCTACTTTAACTTTCATTTTCAGAGTTTTTCAATACAGACGCATTTTGCTGGAAAACAAATCAGACTTCACACCACAAAATTTTAACAGTACTTAGAGAGATAATTGGACGAGCTTTCATTCAAGAGGTCCCTCGTTGGTGAACGAAAATTAGGGCCGGAGCTATGAACCAGCATGTTAACATTACCGCCTATGAAAAATGCATTATTTAGTGGACTATACTCATATACTCTTATTTACGTTAAGAAATAGGTCCCTGTTTCTTGTGTATCAGTATTTTGAATTTTTTGATCGTGTTTATCTGGGGGCAATATTTTTTCAATGCTGCAAATAGCTGCAGGTCTGAAGCTCCAGATCTGAAAAAAATTGGATGAACAACCTTGGAGCTACAGTGCCACTCATTGAAAAAATTGCATATTTATTGCGCAGATAAACATGCACTAGTTTTGGACTAATTTACCGTTTTTATATGTCACTTTCCTCGCCACAGACTTTCTCCGAAACACACTACCAACCTCGGAAAATCAAAAGTATGTTAAAACATTGAGATCCCTAGTTGCCATTTTTACATGCAAACAAACTGCACTACTTCAATTTACAGGGCTGGTGATTGTGTTTAAAAGACTATCCAAGAAGGGGGACGATATCAGTAGTAAATTGCATGAGGAATTTAATGGTACTAATTGTTTTCACAGAATTTGCGTATAAATAATGTAAATTAGTCTAAAACTAGTGCATGATTTTCTGCGCAATAAATATACAATTTTTTCCAAGGGTGGCACTGTAGCTCCTAGGTCATCCATCTGAATTTTTCAGACCAGGAGCTACAGATAGTCTGACCTGCCGCTATGCTACAAATGAATAAAAATTGTGTTCCAAAATGATTCCCTGACATTACAGAGACCTTGAAGTCACATGACCCGGAAATGGAGAAAAAGATTCAAAAGTGGGAAAGCCAGGCCTTGTTGAAATACATGTACCTTTGTTCCCAAAAAATGACTGTTTAATATATATATATATATAAAGAGAGAGAGAGAGAGAGAGAGAGAGAGAGAGAGAGAGAGAGAGAGTATACGTTACCTTTTTTCCCCAAAAAATGACTGTTTAAGGTGGCTCACTACACCATTAAATAGTTTCTCAAATCATTAGAAAATTACTTGATTATGATGGATATCATGGTGGATAAGAAGTATATAATTCAAAAATGTGAAAAAAATTGCAATTTTGGATAAAAAAATTTATTTCCAAAATTTTAATTCAGTAAAAGTTAACTCATGATCTGCAGTTCAACAGCCCCCCACTTTTTTTTGCAAAGTTAGACCTAACCATTAGTCATATAGCAGAATAGATGGTTCAGCCTCCCGACTTTTTTTCGTAAGAAATATAATTGGTCATTAATGTACGTTTGAAAGATTGAGAAGTTGGAGTCATAGGCATACTAGCATACTAGTATAGGTTTACTCACTCCCCCCCCCCCCCCCCCCCCCCCCCCCCCCCGATTTTCATGATTTTATAATTAGGTTTTTTTCTCTCAATATTTCTGAGGATCAGATCTGAGCCCCCCCCCCCCCCCCAACTTTCAATTTGCTATCGACGCCAGTGACTTGTTAACCTGGTGACATATAAAATAAATATTAAACAATTCTGCAAATAATCATTCAACAAAACTGTCTGACATGACAGGGAATTAGAAACCTGACTGTATTGTAGAAACTGTATTGTGACGTACAGGGTTGTCTCTAAGACCCGGGAGGGGGGGAATTCCCCCGCCTATAATGCCTTAATTACCCGGCTATTTTTGCATTTTAAACACAATGTAACTATAAGCAAGACCCCCAGACCCCCCTTCTACTTTTTCATTTTCTCCTTCTATTTCAATTTTTAGAGACAACCCTGGACGTAGCACATTAATCACGCTGTTTTCAATTACTCAAGCGTAGCTTTCTTATACAGGTCCAGTACAATCTCTTGATTTAACTATAAAGCTTGAAAAAGCTGTATAGCTTTATAAAGCTATTCAAAATAGCTTGATAAAGCTATATATGTACAGTTTTTGAAGCAAATATTTATTGTAAGAAATGAACAAAAAATCGCAATTAACTTGCTACTCATATTTGCACAATTGACCATTATAAACTTGACCACAATTAAAGATAGTTTTAACACTGCAGCTTTTAAACACTTATAAGCAAAAAATATATTTCCATTGTTTGGGTAACTGTTTACCACTTTGTGTGCAATGAGCATGGATAAGTATGATTTCTTCTCATTGTGATAAATTATTATCAATCAATTATCTTGTTTACCATAACTGACCTCCTTTATATTTCATTCAAGAAGTAACTGTGTGGTCATGAATCAGTTGCCCCAAAACTTTTAGTGCAAAGTCTCTTAAGGAGACGCAAATTGATGAGTAATCTTTACATGCATTGTTCACAGAACAGTTCAAAGTTGAAAACTATCACTGGACTAAAGTGCGATTTTTTATTCTGTGGTAGATCGGGATTTTGTTTCTATTTATTATTATTAGTATTCCGATCCCGATGCGATTTATTCTATTACTTTGGTAACGCCCACTTTATACGATAGGCTATAGTGATGGGCCGATTATCGCCGACAATCGAAAGTCGGTCGCTAAATGTCTCCCGATGTCGATGATCGATTAAGATTTTCATAATCGATTATTTAAAAAAAAATTAATGAAAACGTAAGTTACAAAAATTCTTCGTACGACTTGACTTTTTCCAAACATCAAAACGAAAATAGGTTTTAAACAAAATGGCGGCGCGATGTGCAAGCCTCACGTACGAGGCAAATGCCACTAATCAAGATCCCAACAATAACATGACTCAGAAAATATTTCCATATCCAAATACAAACTATAAATCCACGGTGTGGAAGTTTTTTTGATTGTTGACTTGCTCATTTTCTTGAATAAAAACCTTGAAATGTACTGCTGAAACATTTAAGTGGTATGTCATGTGACTCGGCCAGTTGTAAACTTTATAGTCACGATGTTTAAATGTTAAATTGTTTTGGTTTAATAATTTTGAAATAGGATTTGAACTCTGAATTTCAAATTAATTTGTTATATTTTAAATTGTTTATGTTTATTGTTTGAAGATTTTGAACTTGTTCCTAACTTCTTAGTCACTATAAATGGTACAATTCCTAGTTTTCTTTTATTCTAACCAGGTGCAGTAAATTAGATTGTATGTGCATACATGTCATAATATATAAATATTATTAACATATTTGATTTATTTGAAAAAATAGTTAATAATTTCAAACAACTGAAACAAGTATATATATTACTGTATATACAACGCAAGACGCAAGTTTTTGTTCAGAGTTTCATTCAATTAAACATAATTTGAAAATTTTCGATTATTTAATCGATTATACACTTTCGATTATTTCCGATAATCGATTATGAAAATTTTCCGATTTCCCATCACTAACGATAGCCAATAACTTTAATGACATTTGTCTATTGTTCTGTCCCATATATAAACCCATGTAAGTCCTTATTTGACGAAGGAGACGGCTGGTTTCGCTAGCTACTTTTCTCCTGAAGCAGAGAGGGGGAGGGAGACAGCTGGTTTCGCTAGCTACTTTTCTCTTGAGTCTCCGTCTCGTCTGTCTAATTAAGGTCCCTGTTAAAGTTAGGTTTTAGGGTTGGGGGATTTTAAGTTTATGCTATTGCCTTGTGTTCCTATTTTGTTATAATAAATTTATAAAGGGTTGTTAATCTTGGTTTTCATTTACTTTGAGTTTGGTTTATTATATCTGGTTTATCTATAGTGAGAGTAAAGTCGTTTTCATACCTTATTCATAATTTAGTAAAGTTTAATTCTTAATGTAGAGGTCAAATTCAGTCACAAAGCAAAAATAAACACAACGCGAAGTACTGATAAAAACCTATACGGCACTGACCTTCTACAATACATACTGACATACTTGCCAACTGACCCGATTTCGCCGGGTCACACCCGATTTTTCAACCCTTCACCCGATTATTTTTTATGACCCGGCGGGTCATGCTTTTCACCCGATTTTTGTCGAACAACCCGAAAATCTCCCGATTTCCGGATTTGGTTCGTAAATTACGTTGCGCGTTTGACTTCCAGTTATAAACCCAAGCTGAGCTTGGATTTACGTAACACGTAAACAATGCCGATGGCTATAACAGACACATTATGTGTAATTATTATCGTGAGTTGTTTTGACTAAGCGAAGGTTAAATCATTAAGTGTGATGGCTTCCAATAAGAAAAGGTCTTCATCGGGGCCAGCGGAATCAAAACCAACAAAAAGAAAACGATATTTTTGTACCTATCAACATATCTGGGAAAATGAATTCCCATAAGTAAAACAAAGTAATCGAGTTCAAAACGAGGCTTTTATGTTCTATATAACGCACATTTGAACATTGGATTTTGTGCCCAAAATGATCTGACTAAACATTCAAAAACGCTAAGTCATGTATAGGATGCTTTTTAATACACATAACTCTTCCAAGTCACTTACAACTTTCATGCCATCATTTACAGAGTTCAAAAGCAAGGTTAATGTAGCAGAAACTCTTTTTGCATTTTTTTTAGCTGAACACAACCTACCATTTTCTGTGTCAGATCACTTTGCAAAATTCAAAATCAGCAACTGTTAGTTAAAATGCTTCTTTGCAATAAAGCATTACACATAAGTTTTTTACACATATTTCTATTGTATATACCTATGAAATGCATGGTAAATATGTCGTGAATGTCGTTACGCACTATGACCAGATTTTTTACTTTTCAAATCTGGTCATGACCAGATTTTCACATGTTGGAGGTTGGCAAGTATGCATACTGATAAAATTACAAATTTAAGAAAAAAATGTATGACAAAATAGCTAAATGAAGCTACTCTGAATAGCTTAATAAAGCTATTTAGCTTATGCAAGCTATAAAGCTAAATCTGGAGATTGTACTGGACCTGTTATAGTTGCTACATTTTTTGAATACGCTGTAATTGAAATGCGCTCCTAATGAAACTGTTGGAAGAGTTATCGTTCTTTATGCAGTGATTAAACCGAAAGTAATATAATTAAATATAATTTGTTGTGTAAAACAAATTTGGATAAACATAAAGGGTCATGTCGGTAGATTCTCGCGTAATTTATCAAATGTTATAACAATCGTCTCCGTCATTTGGGAAATACGGGAATACCCGCTTTGTTCTGTAGATACAACTGTGTGTTCTAGGCCTACCGGAAACTCCATAAAAATGGCTCTTTGGGCCAAACATCACGAGACAATCAGTGAAACAGAGGTATAATGATAAGTATATAAGTGCAATATAAACAAAGAGAAAAACTTACATGAACATTCTAGGCTTAAATCAACGATCATGATGAACAGACGAACACGGAACAGCGACGATTTGGCTAAATCACGTGACTCCAAAAAGAATGCGATAATGGCTAATGACGCCAAACATCAGAAAACCCTAAAAACCGCTCGTGTAATTTCGAACAATGTTTAATTAATGATTTTGAATTATATTCCGCGTATATTCTAGAATCAAATCACTGTAATTGAATAAAGTCTCAGTTGCATTTGTTTCTATTTAGTTCTATACCTTCCTACTTATTAAAACATATTTTTAAAAAAAAGTGTGTACGTCATGCAAAAATCAAAGTACTGAACGCTGCGCATTTTTTTTAAAACCATTCTTTCTGGGGGTTTTTTTTTGGGGGGGGGGTTGTTTTGTGGGGGGTGGGGATGTTTTGTTATGCAGAAAATTCTATATAGGATTCAAAGTATTGAAAGTATCAGTGGCCGCGATTCAATGGGAGGGGCGCACCCGGTGCACCCCCTAAAAGTGTAAACATTAAGTGAAATCATACTCCTTCTGAGAAAGAAATTGTTTAACTTGCGATTCTTTTAAATTATCAACTTTTTGGACATTCATGGAATTTCTCTACATTATTTCAACGGTGTAGGCCTAGTATGAAGAAAACCCATGGTGCAACGTACATAGTGTGAAGGGGTTTTTTTTGTGATCGGCTTCGGCCGATCGATCACTGTTGTGTCCATATGAGACATCCGGCAAATGCTTCCACGTGCGCACACATTCCGCTTGCATAAGTAGTTCTTATAAAAACTTGAAGCTTTGGTTTAGTATTTATATAACATTTTACTCAGTTTTATTTCAATTCATTTACTGGATCACATTCGGTCGCGTCTGAATAGTGTGCATGTCCACTATTTTGAGGAAACTTGATGCGAGCACTAAAACGCATGCAACGAATGCGAGACCTGATCGTGCAATGTATGAGAGAGCTCGTGCGAATCCCGATCGCAAAGTGTTGTAAAGTGCTCGTGCGCCAATAAATAAATAAAAAAAAACTTCTTTAACCTATCTCTACTTAAAGATGTTCTACTATTTAGATTATTGTTTTAAGGAATTACTGTGCAAATATTTTTCAATATTAATGTTTCAATCAGACTAACGCATTTAATGACATTCATGTATCATTGTAATTGTCTTAAAAGAATGTTATGTTCAATTTATCTCATACGTGTGGTGTATATTACCCGTGTGATAAACCTTTGCTATATCACACGGGTGATGCTATATCAAATACTTCCGGTCGGAACTACTTTTGACACAGCCCCTCGCTTCAACGCTTCAGTGACCTATTTTCGAAGATTTGCTAGTACTTTCAATATAACTATATGATATCTACTACAAAAATTAATATAAAATTGATTTTGTCAAAGAATTAAATTACAAATATGAAGGAAAACACATAACTGCGTAGCACAGGCGTTGGAACCGGGGGGCTATTGTGAGTGGGGGGGGGGGTTTAGCCCCCCCCCCCCCCCACCTTTTTTGCAAATTTATTCATAACCGTAACCACAAGACCATGTCAAGATTTTTGATAAATTTAGCCCACTTCCAACTTTCAATTTGCTTTGTGAAGTTTATAAAACTACAAATTACGTTACTATCAAGGAGTTCATCCTGACGACGCGATGAAAACAGAGCGCTCTGGTTGTGTTTATATAGGCTACAAGAACTTACCGAAATAATGTTTCATGAGACTTTTATTCCACCACCAGTAAGCATCCTTAATCTGACACTATTTTCAATTTCGAATCATAAGGCTAGCCTAGTGTTTGTTTTATTAAACATCATGCATCAACAACTGTTCCTCGTTCGAGTCTAACGAGCATTCGCAACTTTGTGTATGTCAACAAACTTTATTATTCAAGTCTTCTAATCGGAATTTCCATTTAATCAAGTGAATAAGCTCTAAGAAAAATTATCTAGAGCTAAAAAATTATTTTAAGGTTTATTTCAGTGAAACTTTACATTAAAACAGTTAGATTTTTCTCAGGAATGACGTACTAAATTGTATTGCGCAAAGTCACAATAGCCGCATAACAGAACGTTGCATCATCTGTTTTAATCTTTGAAAAAAAAAACAATTTGGGTCACACAAGGGACTGTCTCAAAAGCCTCATAATATAAATCAAATTGTATGAGATAAATAGAACATCTATAAATTGTGTGATTTTATATTTGCTTTATCCAACTCGTTGAAATGGTTATATTCGCGAGTCTTACACCATTTCAACTCGTTGGATAAAGCAAATATAAAATCACACAATATAGATATCATCTATATCTCTTTACTAAAGATTTAAGTTTTGGTCAAAAGAGGACGCATATACACGTAGATGTAGTCATGTACAGTACCATCATAGTGCATTTTTATTAGGTGGGGAGGAGTTCTATAAATGATAAAAAAAAAAATACGATTTTCATTGAGTTTTATAGGTGTTTATAACGTTTACTTATATTTTATTATAACCCCAATAGAGATTAAGGACATTCACAACAAGTCGCACGTCCATTGCAGATCAGTATTATTATATCATTAAGAGTGCAATTGCAACGCTTAATGATGAAACTGTGTGTATCATTAGGGGTTGACCTTGTAGCTTTTTGCTTGTGTCATGAAGCGTTAGGTCTGCTTTGCATTCGCGACGCCTAATGATAAAAATGTATCATTAGGCGGCGATTTATCATAAGTGGGTGATATTGTCAACTGTTAATGCAAGAATTTATAGCATTAGGGGATGCAATTGCAACGCTTAATGATATTTGTATCATTAGGCGGCTTTTTATCATTAGAGGTTAATACAGTGCATTGCAAACACCGCTCATGGAAGTACAAAGACATATAGTGGTGAAAATGAAACGCATTGAACTACAGATCATGACAGGGAGTTTAGTGACGAGGGGACCCAGCCAGTGATAAGATAACCTGATTACAATACAGAACGGCAAAGTAGTGCACCGACCATGTTTAAAACTTATACCTGTTTCAAGAGTTTGTGATATATTTTCATATTTCCAAAAGCTTGAAAAGAAGGAGGTAAATCAATATTTTTATAAGTAAGAGCTACAACATAATAATATTTTAAATACAAATATTTTGACATATACCGGTATCTTTTTTTTATTCTGTCTTTAAATCAATTGTGATTAAACTGTTATTTTACTCTTTTTACTTTTATTCCAAATTTCAAAGGTAACGAACCAGATGTCATTGGATTTTGCGAAACTCACTATGACACCATACTTTAAGGTATGTAAAATGAATACATGTAATGCGTTTAGTGATCCATCAGTTATTTTGTCGTAGTTAATCATTTAAAGTTCTTTTGTCTGAGTTTTTGTGATATAAAGAAAGAAGAGCGATCAACAAGGCATTTGAAAATAACAAAAACAGTCAAAAAATGCTCATTTGTGAAATCATTCAAATTTACCTTAGCATAAAACTGAGAAACCATGCATGTAACATGACAAAGTGTTTGTTTAATAATTGAACATGTTTAATGTTCTTGCATACGTTGTTACTGTTTCATCTGTATTTTTTTAGTATCACCCAAGTTTTTTTTTTATCAACAAGACATGTGGCAAGTATTTTGAATTTGATTAGTGCTGAAAAAAATCTAATTGGGTCGTATTTTTTTTTCTTTTAGACAGCTCTTGTTTTACTTATTGCCTGTTCACAGTTGGCGGAGGGATTTCTTATTGCGGGAGATGCGTGCTCCTTTGACAACAAATGCACGTGTTCAATCAACCGTATCGACTGCAGCTACAGATACCTTACTGCAGTTTCCGATTTTTCGTCATATCACAAACAGGCTGATTACATCGGTCTAAACTTTAACTTCATCACAAGCGTCCCGGCAAACGCATTCGTGGCGCTATTTTCTGCGTCATCTAGACGCATTCTCATCCGATTGGACAATAATCGAATTAACAGCGTCGACGTCGACGCTTTCAAAGGAATTCCGACGAACGTGAGCGTTGACATCTACTTAAACAACAACAATTTACAAACCATTCCATCCGCTTTGGAAAAAATAGGCGGGTTGTCGTCCCTGTATGTACAGAACAACCCCTTAACAAACATTGACGTGCTGTCAATTGTTGGTCCTTCACTGAGCGTCTTCAGCGTCAGCTTAAGCAAATTTCGGTCTTGGCCAACCCAGTTACAGAACTTGACGAGAGTAGTTCACCTCACCTTAGATCAAATCCCGTTTAAAAACATCGATAGTAACGCTCTGAAAAGCGTCGATAGCTTAACTTCCCTTACAATATCAAACTCCAAACTCGAACAAGTTCCGGATGCAATATGTCTTATGAAAGACATGCAGTTATTTTATTTTCATGGGAATAAAAACCTGAACCAAACCAAACAACTTCTAGTGCCATGTTCAGGATACGCTATGAACTACGTCTCTTTCGTAGATTTAAGTGACAACGACCTGGTCACATTTCCTAACGTGTTCGACGTTTTCCCGTCCGTTAAACGACTGCAACTTATTGACAATGATATCCATTACATTGATTCGGACATGCTGCCTCATAGCACAATGGTGGAAAGGCTCTACATGGCTGGAAACCGGCTCAAGCGCATTCCCGGTGAAATAACAAAACTCTCAGGCCTGAGGCAGTTATACCTCTCTCACAATGATATATCAACCATTGAAGAATGTGACATGGCCGGACTGAGGTTTTTAGAATTGTTGGACCTGAACAATAACCCGATAGAGTACGTCTCAAAATCCGCCCTCAAAGACGCTCATATCTTGAACCGAGTAGAACTCGGAGGGACCAACCTAAGGACAATACCGGAAGCGTTTTCAAGTCTCGCCAAAATCTCGTATCTAAACGTGACTGGAAGTCCCATTGAGTGTGACTGTTCATTGAAGTCCCTGAGGTCTGTTCTGCCGTTAGACGTTCAAGGAACCTGTGCTTCTTCTTCTCAGACTATAAACGATTTCATTGCAAGCTCATTAAGTGTGTGTTAATAAAAGCCTATATAACATTTTTAATTTGTTTTCTCGTTATGTCACAAATGAGATAATTTTATTACTGTGTCCTTCAAATTGCTGAATCACACCGGAAATAGTTTTATTGCCCTCTCGGAAAAAGTTACCTTTCCCGAGAAATTGTTATATTGCCCTCCGAAACTATTATATTACCCACTGCATATTAATTACGTCGGGTTCGAAATTTAGCTAAGCAAACGTAAACAGTTCCTCGAAAATAAAAATGTCATGACAGTGTCTGCTGTTTAGAGAAACGTACTTTAATTGTTAAATTTGAATAATTATATCTTATAATATTCTTTTTGAAAGCATCGATCGACATTTTACGAGAACATTTGTGAGGTATGAAGATTCACAAATAATTAAGATACATATGTTAAAGAGGTAAATATATTCTTAAAAAGATGTTTATTCTAAAAAATGTTATATAACATATATTACACGTCTTCTCGGGCGACAAAACCAGAATATTTGTCCCTCGGTGACAGCTAGGAAAGCCCTGGAGTGTTATGTCGCCCTCTGCCTTCGGCATCGGGCGACATAAGACTCCAGGGCTTTCCTGTCACCTCGGGGCAAATATTCTGGTATGTCACCCTCGAAGCCATGTAATATATGTATAATAAACCTGTAATATATGTCCGATTTTTTTAAGATTGTTTTTTTATCGGTTCGATATCTATATATTTTTACCGGTGTGTGTAATTGAAGACCTCCATATACATTGTATAGGCATCAAGCGACAGTTCCGGATAAGATACCCAAATAAATCTTTTTTTTAAATTTTGTCCTTGATTTTTTTTTTTAAATCTGTACTTGAAAGAGTAAAAGTGCTGTTTGAATTAGTGAAATATACACGCACCTTTTATCAATTGGTCGAAACCTAAAGCAGACTAATGATCATGATGATGTCAGACTCAAATTCCCATATAGGAGGCGATTTGGCTGCTTTGAATACATGTAACGTACTAACGTAGTTTAGTTGATTACACTAAAGTTACTTTGTACAATTTATTTATTTGTTGGAGGACAGATGTAAATATATAAACGATGAAATGCTTTCTTTGATGATTCATGTGGGTTATGAAGGTAACGATCATTGCAGAATACCGTATAACGGGTATTTTTTACGAGTTTTATAAATCCGTAAAAATTAAACCCGTAAATTTTCACGGAAGTAAAAAAAACACCGCACGTAAATTTTCTACATCGTACGTATGAGAGTAATGTTCATGTCCTTCAGCTCAGTCCCTGACGGCTGTACATGTAGGTATATTTGAGCGTTTTTGGTCACGTGGTGATAACAGTTCAGATCTTTCTATTCAGTCTTGAGTATTTTTTTAAACTACGTATAATGCCACGTTAGTAGCTAGTTGTCTTTTTTAGTTGGGAGAGAAAGAAAGAGAGAGAGAGATTTTTTTTTTTGGAATTGGAGTTGTCTTTCTTTTTTTCCCGGTAAATCGAACTGAGACGAGCACATGGTATACAGCAATGATGATATCCAGATAAATTGGAATAAGTAAAGTGTATATCACATATGAAATAAAGATCAATGTATAAACACAATCATAAATATAAGGAATCGTTAACAGAAAAACGATTTTCTGATTTGTATGTGTGTTAACTGTAACAAAGTCACGGTGACTGAAAATTTCCACATTTTACCACAGATGATTTTAATTTTTACGGACATGTCCAATTCGTAAATAAATTACGCGTAAAAATTCAAATCACCCTATTTTATGGCAAATTCGTAAAAAATCATGGCAGTGAAAATTACCCGTTATACCGTATTTTTTCTGCTATGTTCCGCATGAATCATAAAATTAAGTATTTTATTGTTTATGTTTATGATAAGTAATGTGGTCATAATTGTTGTGCTGACCTTACATATTGAAAACGAAAGCTACAAACGGGAGGGAAAACAACATGAAAAGTAGGTGGATAAGTTATAGTAAAGTTTCTTACAAAGAGGCGAAATGCACATAATACTGTCCCTTGTAGAGCTGAAAAGCTGAGAAATTATGAAAAATGGTCGAAATATGATAGGATTTAAAAAAAACACAATGTAAAAAGTTCTGACAGATTATTCTATGGTGAAATTGGTGATAGGGCATATATATATATATATATATATATATATATATATATATATATATATATATATATATATATATATATATATATATATATATATAATTATAAGGAGTAGATTAAAACCAACTGTGCTGAATGGGAACTTATAAATTATTCTTGTTACAGAGTTCCGATCGAAAACACGCATCCCTTGGAATTTTTTTAAAAAGAAAAATGTCCACTGCCACATACTAATATAAATACACTGGTAATGAATAATATTGTGATGTTTTACTACTTTATGGTGTTTTTTTAAATTCATTCTCACATTTTTATTTTTTTGTGGAATAGCAAAACAAGCAAGATGCTGTTTCATTTTTTAATGTACCACCGGATAAACTTGTTATCATTTCTAGTAACTCTTTTATTTGATATGCATTTATGTATCAACATGTTCTTAATTACAGACAAAAAAATCAACTACTATTAAACTGATGGATTACAAGGAAACAAGAAACGAAGTGCAATTAGTTGAATAAAAGAAAATGAAACCAGAAATACGAAAGATAAGCGTCATTAGCTCAATATCGATATTTGGAACAATCAATTACTGTTGACTCTTCTGAGTACGTTATACAATAGAGACTTCAGATATCTGTTAGCTCCCGATGACCTTGACACAGATACTTGTCTCAACTGATCACGTGCCGCTTGACGGTCAACAATGTCTGTTGTCTGTTCATCATTCAAATTTACTACTGGACGCTCAATAGCTCGTCTAGAAAACGCAAGTCCTCTATTTTGATTGGATGCATCAGTTCCTGGAGACGTTAATTCACGGTTTCGATTGGTAGAGAAACTCGAGTCACGTGATGTTTTCTGCCATCTTGTCGGGAGACGGATGCCGGACACCAGGCCTCGAGTGTTTAGAAAGGCGTTGTTTCTGTATTTTTTGCGGATATTCTCTTCCCTAATCCGTCTCTTCTCTGCTTCTATGCGATTAATTCTTTCAGCGTTTGTTTCAAAACGGGAATTTTGATCTTGATTTGTTTGAACAGTTCTCCAGCTCGGCCAATTGTTATCATTAGAAGTTCTCCAGCTAAATCTGTTGTTACCATCACCCTTAAAATTACGTTGAGATTCAGTTTGTCGTAAACTGTTTGTATCACCTTTATTTTCCGGAAAATTCTGAAAACCCGAATTTACTCTGAAGTTTGTAATCTGACTCGGGTCAATAGCCCCGCCGTCTGAGGTATCCCCCGTCAGAGCGTTTGACTGTAAACGGTTATTTCCGGTTTGTCGAGCAAAGCTCACGAAACCGTTAGCCGGGTTCCACACTAAATCACGTGTTCGAACACGTGTGTTCGTTGTTCTGGGTTGCACGGTCGGGTTGGCTGGGTTGGTTACAAGCCTAGATCTGACCCATATCGGAACTCTGCGAGATGAAATTTGTTCCGTACCGCTAGCGCTCCTCCGAGATCCGCCATTAAATGTTTGATCGGAAGGAGATATTTCCGTGTTCTGAGATGTCACGTGATAAATGGAAAAAGCTTTGAAAAAAAATACTTTGATTAAAAAAACAACGTTTTTTTGTTTAAAAAGTAAACAATTGATATATAAAATTACGCATGAACTATAAATCAAATTATAAATGTTTTATCAAGTTCATCACAAAATTAAAGTTTTAATTTTTTAATAATGATTTTACTCGTTATAAATGTGCATTGGTCATTGTTAGTCCACTGAGTATGAAATGAATAATAAGTCTATAAAAATAATATAAACAAACTAATTATAAATTGATACAGTTTTGTTATCTCTTAGGAATCCTTACATACTAATGCGTCAGTGATATGTGTTGCTTAGTGTTGTTGTAACTTGTTTTATATATTCATGTAAATAAAAAATACAACAAGTAAACATGACACACGTCGTTATAAATGTTATAAATATTAAGTGATTTCGATAGATTTAACGTAATATAAATACATGTACAGAAAGCTGCCGTATTCAGATAATATCTTAATTCTGATATTTTTCAAATTAAGAGTGAAAAATCTTACCAAAGAGTAGAAAAACATTCTGTCCAAATGAATACGTCCACATATTGAATGTCGTTTTCGGGAAGTTAAAATACAGGTCTCGTTTTGTCTGCTGTCATCCATCTTCATTTAAAATTCTCTGTGACGTCACTGTCCTAATGCCACAGAAAGCTCTCGTTTAAAAAAAAAGGTAAAGCGTAGATTTAGACTTTACCTGCAGTGGAGTATTCAACAGGTGTGTTCCAGTTCAAACAATGCTTTTTCACGACAATCCATTATTTTCTAACTTTTTTTTTGTACAAGCTGTATATAGGGACTTTGCATTAGCATGCTACAAATGTTTGGAATTCGATTAAATGACATGTGGAAAAAAACACAAACAAAATAAAACTCGTTGACTTTGTTAGTGTATGAATATATCAGACCATTATCATTAATTAAAATATAATAATTTATATTATATAAATTACGTGTGGGGGGTTGGAGTGGGGGTATCTACCAATTAAGATCTGCTATAGCCAAAATAATGTGTAAAAAGAATAAGGGATCTATCAAATAACTTAATCTTACTTTTTTTTAATTTATGGAATTGCAATATGTTCAAATTGCATTTACAATTATTATTTTATAAACTCAAAAATGTTAAGATCGTACATCTATTTAACATATAACTTATTTGTAACAATTTAGTTCCTAAAACCTATCAACAATTCTAGAATCTTTTCGATAATTTTATAGTATCAATTCAATGAATTCAACAAACTAGTAACGCATGAATATATTTTTATCTAAACTCAACATGCTGTTTTTTTAGATGAAGAGGGGACCTGTGTTGAAATGCTGAGAGAGAGAGAGAGAGAGAGAGAGAGAGAGAGAGAGAGAGAGAGAGAGAGAGAGAGAGAGAGAGAGAGAGAGAGGGGGGGGGGGGTATTAACTGAATGATACATGTCTTTGTGATGTAAACGTGAATAAAGAAAGTTTCAAAATAATTTTCTAACAAGGTACAGTATGATCAAAACTAAATTACACATCCAACGTTTACAGTTACATCGTATCGGTCTCTCACAGATAAATAAATAATAGGAATAATCAAGTAGATCATTTATGGGTTTTGGCATTCTACCCCCCCCCCCCCCCCTCTCCTTCCTAGTGTTGTAAAATTGCAAATGTTGATGGTGTTGATGGAAAAGTTCTTTGCATAAACATGCCGATATCGAAAATTAGATCATCTTATCCTACTTACTAGTCATAATACACTATAAGTACTTATCTTCCAATGACCAATGGTCATTACCCTCGCTGACCCCCCCCCCCCCCTCCCTCCCTCCAAACCATTAAGTATATCCTATCGTGGTCAATAGCAGGTGCGCTCGACTTTTGGCAATGTCAACTCATACAGGTATCTATCAACAAAAGGCATGGCCTTGAAATTCCAGTTCGTCGAGGGATTAACCGGAAGTACGGTATGTAATTAACTGATAGATTTTGTCTATCATTCAATAATGTGTATCGATAAATTCAAATCCATGTATGATCCAAATTTTCGGATTTTTTGGCAGGTGAAGATTTCGACGTGCACGTGGAATAAAAATGAAATTTACACTAATATGTATCGTATCTTTCATTTTCGATTTCACAAATCAAGCTCATTGTAAGTATTTTGCATGTTAATTGTAGGTACCTTTTAAACTCAGTGCATGGTCTCGTCAATGCAGATTGATGGTTTACACTGAATTCAGATTGAGCACTTTACAAGTGCAGTACTAGGGCTACTTAACTTTAAGTACGGTGTCAGTACATTGCCAGTTCAGCACAATCACTCAACAATGCCAGTAGCGTTTTATCTATCTATAGATGTCAGAGTAACACATGTTCTAAATAATGCTTTGGAATCGTTTTTGTTCAAACGTGCACAGTATGGGAAAATAGTCTTTACTGCATTCACTATTAAAAAAGGATGTTCAAAATTTACTAAATATTATTTTAATAAAAAAAAGTTATTAACATTATTTCAATTCATAAGCAAATCAACTTTTCAGCACAGATGCTTTTCCAAAAATTGATACAAGCGTCAGATGGAAGTCGATGTAAATCTGACTCAGTATCATGCTTGCCTGCGCCTTGGTGTACGACCATCACCGATTTGAATGGCTGCCGAACTTGTGAATGTAACAGTGAGTTTATGAACGAGATCGTGTTTAGTTGTCCAAGTTATAAGGCAACAAGTTATAAGGAACTGTGAACTTTTTTTAAAAAATGTAGATGATTGTTTTTTCTCTCCTTTTTTCACATACATGAACATGTATAAATTTGCCAAGTACTTAAAAAAAACAGGAATTCAGATAAAAAGTAAAAAAAAATACATGTACCCAATCATAATGAGATATTATTTCAAAGAACACGAAGATCCTTTTAACTTAAAGATTGTTGTCGACCAGTGAACACACTGTCAGCTAGAGAGAACGGTCTGGTTCCCCGAACTGGTACCTCTTATCTTAGAGCCACGTCTTATTCTCTACGTGAGTGAGTTAGTACAGCCGGTCCCTGGGGGATTGGTGTTAATCGTACAGATTCCGTCACGTGGTCTATTAGGTAATCACCGTCACTGCCCCGGGGTCATTGACCTTGGGATCTATTTATATCTATATTATAACACTGCTGCTATTTGAAAATAAATGGCCAGTGGATTGTATCACTTTTTATTCTCACTTTCACCTTATAAGAAGGTTAAATTTTGCATACAAATAAATGGTAGATTAATAGTTTTGAGTGTCTAAAAAGTAATTTAAGTGGTCTTTACCAAATTAAGAACCCAGGACATAATCCAGAAATATGTAATCATTTTGTTTGTGTAGTCATATTTACGGAATTTTTTCGATAAAAAATTTTTATTTCGAAAGGTCGAAATGTCCATGTTTTTAGCGATTGCCAAATGATCGTGAAAAAATATTATCTCGTAAAATACTAGCATTGCTTAGTTATTTCATTAATTTATTTTCAACATAAATACATTTACCAGTCAGTAGGTAAAAGTATTTTTGTAAACGGGTTTATCATTTTCTGATAAAACATTAAATTATCAACTTAGTAACTAAAAAAAAACAATAATTTAAAATATAGTAATTTATTTTTAAAAGAAATACGTCTCTTTATAAGTGTTCGATTCAAAGAAACGCATTTATGATAATGTATATATATACATATACAACTTAACCCTTTTTAAAGGGCTCTCCGAATGGCATAATTAGTTTATAGATATTTTTTTTTTGCCTCGGACTAGAATGTCTCGACGTCATTGGATGAATCGCGTCACGTGATTGCCTCATAAATTTAAACGGCAACATGGCGGACGTAACGTTATTTTAGCTGATTTTTTACACAAACGTTCAACCATACCTTTAATTTTTAAGCCCCAAAATATTTAGAGTGACCCCTCTTTACCTGTGACGTAATATTATGATCCTACAATAGCATCGAGGTTTGCACTTGTAAACAAATGACGAGGAAGGTAAAAAATTAGAGAATTAAGCTATGAATTTAATCGTTATATATTATCTTTTGTTTGTTTACATATCAAACTGTAAATTTCTGTAAACAGTCAGTAACGAACCTAATAAGTAATAATATAAAGCATGTATATCACTTATTGTTGATGAGACTCAATTCTTGAAAAAAAAATATGCATACCTGAGATAGAGGAATATCTTACAGTCATGCCACTGAATCATACATAAATCCAACTCAAATAAGAAACACTCCAACTAGACCCTGCTTTTATATTAAGGGATAGAAAAAAGAGGAAATAGATAAAATCGTTTCCTTATTTGATTTTAGGAAGTTTCAGATCTTCTAGAGCAACTGCCAGCGCAGGCGCACTAAGTCCGTTTGATACTTCAATGTATGGTAACAATGGCGGGTTCGGTTTTCCCGGATTTCCTAGCTACAGCGGTGAGTTTGTTTGAAAACAGTTAAAACGTTTATTTCCTACTGAAATTACAATAACATGTCATGAGAAAGTAAGCAATTGCTGTATAAGTTTTGAATGGGTTTGTGTTCTTTAACGCGATTCAATACCAATGTCTCATTGAATACTGACACCGATCAAGTAAATTTAAAACTACAATATGACACCAACATACCCTGATTACAGTAATTAACATTTTTTAATATGATACGCAATTTTGTAAAATTTATAAATGATTCTCAATTTTTTTATGTAGTTCCTCTAGTACTAAATATAACTCGCTGTTATAAAATTGAATAGGTCAAATGGGACCAGTGAATCCAATGGCCTCCATGTTTGGTTCAGGAAATCCCATGTCCGGAAGCGGAAACTCCCCAATGTCGAGACCGATGGGATTTTCTGGGGGTATGTCGCCTATGGGGGGATTCATGGGGCAAATGAATCCGATGATGGGAGCTTCTGCAGGACTGACCAATCAAAAAACGCCGAATGTCAATCAAACGGACTGTGACCCCGCCCCTTATACGTGTCCAGCCCCACCTCCTTGGTGCCAGCGAATTGTCGACGAAAAGGGATGCACAAAATGTGCCTGTGGAAATGGTAGTTATTAATATGAAATTCTATAACTTCATTGTCAGGTATTTGACATCTCCCCATTTTTTTGTAAATATAAGAATATAGTAACATTGGTTGCTAACTATTTCCCAATAGATCTAAAGGCATACTATGATAAACTCAAAGGAGTTACAGAAAACGTTACGTCAACCACTACTGCAGCACCTGTCAATCAAACAGTGACAGTGACGTCACAAACAACGCCTTCCACGACAACAGTAAACGGCGTTTCTACGACGACTGATGCCCCACCCCTTGGGAAGGCCTGTCTGGCAAACTTCTTCTGTACACTAGACTGTAGGACCGGATATCAAACAGACGCGACCGGATGTCCTCTGTGTGTGTGTAACGCCGACATCGATATATTTACTCAAGGTAATAAAATCATGATATCTATGCAAGAATGAAAATGTCACATACCCCCCCCCCCCCCTCGAAAAAAAATGTCACACATGCAATTGATTTAATCATGTAATTGCGTCATTCAACATATTCTATTTTGTTTACAGCTCCTCCTCCGGATTCATCTCCGTCTCCGGTTCCGTTGACTACTGTGCCTTTTGCCAGTTCCAGTTCTTCCGGCGGGGTAGCAAGTTTTGTTTGTCCGGGGATTTTTGACTGTATGAAGCAATGCATGAACGGATACCGTGTAGATTCCCGGGGCTGTCCGCGGTGTGAATGTATTCAGTGAATAAATACCAACCCTGCCATTGTGTTCTATGAGTTAGACATGATGTATATATGTTCACATATTTGAGATGGTTGTTTCTGTCATCCATTAGTAATGAATGTGCTGCATTCTATGTCAAATGTTAGATCCTTTGTTTCTTTATCCCATGGCAATTTTTAGCCTTTGGAAATATTGAATGTCCAAAGATTGCAAAAACAGTGTTCTGGGAGAAAGGAAAAACAAAGTTTGTGTGTCAAGACGTATCTACTTGCAATCAGACAATTCTATATTAAAGTAAGCTATGTCGGTAATTAAACTAATTAAGCAACGATTACTTTTGATCGCCTACCGGATTTACGTACAAAATACATTTGAAGTAATTCAAAAAATTCAATATATTTTTAACCAAAGTATTCACACGAATTATAAGTTGACAAAGCCAGCAATATACTTGAACCATTACGTATTCATATTTAACAGATGTTACAACACCGTGGGCGATAAACTAGAGCGATCTTTGACAATTTTATCTGAAGTATTTCTGTAACAGTGAGTTATTTTGGGACGACCTTTCCTTTTGACTATTTGTAGTCAATGAAACAGAAATCGGTCTGTTATTTTACTTCTTTAATTATTTTGCAAATGATTATGCCCCTGTCTTCTTTCGCTTAGCTGTTCACAATTGTTTTCAAAAGGAAAATAATTTAACTGTATTGAATTAATCCGATTTTTAACAAGGAGCGAAGTCGTTGTAGATTTAAATAAAAATAAGGGGGGGGGGGGGGGGGGTCCATAAAAAAATTACTCTTAATTCAAATGATTCCATATTACATGCAATAATCGTTGTATCTTATCTTTTTGACATTGTAAAAAAATAAATGGTAGTTCAAACGAGTGACAAAAACGAAATAATAAAATGCCCCCTTCCCCAGGTGAAAACTAAATCAAACTGAAACCAAAAACTATATAGGTGAACATAAGAGGTATAACAAGGTAACATCAACGACTTCATATATGCATGTTAATTATATTCATAGACTTGAGATATCAGACAAGACCCGTGATAGTAAAAAAAGGACACCTGCCAGCGTCAGAGTGACGTATATTTTTATGAATGAACTAGATCTTTCTCACATGAATCATGCGGAAAGCCTCCGTGTTTTTCGTCGGATTGGGGTTGCTGCATTTCATTTCCCAAAATGGTAAGCTAAGTTCAATTCCAACGATAGTTCAATTAGTTGAGGCACCATTTTTTATTTATGAGCTGGCTAATTAGACCACAGCATGCATGAGCATATGCACAGAGATTAAATAATGTGCAGCCAAAAAAGTCAAAGGGCAGATTTAATTATGCGCAAATGAAAACATTCTTGATACCTAGATTTTAACCTTATATTGCTGGTATTGATTTTTAGTTTTACAGGAAAAAAAATACGCATTTAAGAATATTACATACAATTTTATTATGCCTAATATGTTAAAGGAATGCACTAGGTTCCGGTCATAGGCGTCGGAACCGGGGGTCTAGGGAGGGGCTAAGCAAATTTAGGCACATGGCACCCTCCCCACACTTTTTTTTCGCAGAAAACATAATTCTTCCTAAATCGATTGAAATATTTAGAGTAGTATTGAAAATTGGCGTCATAGTTATAGAGTAGTAACCACCCCCCCCCCCCCGGATTACAAATTTCATGATTTTTTTTTTTGGGGGGGGGGGGGGGGTTGGTAGGAAAGATTTTTTTTAGTTACAGGTATACTACCCTCCTAACCCCCCCCCCCCCCCTCTTCCCTTCCATGGATCAGAATTTTCATGATCTTGGGATTTTTTTTCGCTTGTCAAGATTTCTGACGATTAGTCTAGTCCCCTCCCCATTTCAATTTGCTTCCGACGCCACTGCAACTATACTATTTCAATATCACTGTATTGTACAATACAATACAAACAAAAATTGAAACGATACTACTCCCACATTTCCGGGTAAATGATATTTCTTTCGATAAAAAAGACAATGATAGGTATGATTATGATAAAAGCAACGTTTTGGTATAGTGTATATGATTTTTTAAGACTTACTATACCTATTTTTGGTTACAAATACCGACTTTAGGTTCTAAAAAAATCACCAAAATTTTAACTCTAATATATATATTCAAGAACATTTATTTTTTATAAAATCGATCAATTTGATATAAACCACAATATAAAACAACATTTGAAAAAAACTAATAAAAAAAAATCATTTGAAAAAAACTAATAAAAAAAAATCATGAATACAGCTAAGATGGTGTTTTCAGTTAACAAAGAGTTTGTAACTAAGTTGTTATTCGTACATGCACACTCAAATTAAGAAGTCCTGGATATATGAATGAACTGGATACAGTCATTTAGTGCGGTGATCCGGGTTAAGGGACTTTGCACTAAATGGTTTCTTATCTTAGTATCTCCCAAGTACAAACTCTACCAAATACGTTGTATAATTCAACAAAATAACCCCGTGACTCAAAATGATTCCTGTGTGTGTGAATTACAATTAGTAAAACAAGCTATTAGTTTCTATAGAGTTGGGGTTTTTACAAAAGAAAGTGTAGGAAATAAACCAAAATACTACCAAAATGACGTCACAATGAAACCTACATCGCCAATAGGACAACGACTACTGAGAAACCGAAATTGATGTATATTGGACGAAGCCCGAATTCAATTAAAGTTTTGCAATTGGAACAAGAATTTGGATTAAGCATTTGAAAAAGTTAGAGTGTTTCTGTAACATTGCACTCTGTCAACCACTTGCAGAAACGACCGAGAGACAATCACCGCCTCCTTCTTTCTATATATATCGCCATGGCGGGAAGTGTTAGTTTGGTGTCGTTGTTATTGTTGATTCCAGCCGTCTGTGAGGGATTCCTGTTGTGTTCCCTGTATCCTATGTTCTGTTCGTTGAATTGCCATAACGGATACGCCAAAGACAGCAGCGGATGTACAATCTGCAAGTGCGCCACAGCGTCGTCTGGTGAGTAATGTTGGCATCATCAACCGTAACTCTTACATCACAACTCAACGATTTTAATTAATAAGGTTGATTTAAAAAGCCTTCTCATACTCATTGCTATATTTGAAGTTTTAGCAATATTCAGAGAAATTGCGATCCCTTCTAATAGGTGTTAATTATTTCAACTCCAATTAAGCACCATTTAAAAATTAAAAAAAACAATAGAAATAAAGTAAAAAAATTAAATGAATAAAATAAAAAAAAGTAAACACTATTTAATAATTGTATCTTGATTAACGTTTAAAGTGCAATTCAGCCTAATAACTTTTGTAGGTCACCCAAATTACATCCGTTTATTCTTTTTATTCCATAAAATCTTGAATGAAAACTACAAATTATGAGACAATCATCTTAATTTTCATATTTTGAGACGGCACTTTTTGACTAGTCACGTGATATAGGTTTACACTGTTACTCAGTGACCCCTGACCTCATTTTGATGCCTGATTATACGTACCTTGTGGATACACTGTAAGGTGGTCCCTGTGTAATACTATATATGACAGTTCATTCATAAACAGCATTGGTTAGATAATAGTACATGTTCGTCCTCCTGTTAACATTTACCAATCCATTGTAAAAGGATTTTGATGAGGTATTAAAAAGTTTTCTGTGTGACAAAACGTATGAGTATAGATATAAAACGCACTCATTAAATTATATTCCTGATTAAAAAAATTGGACAAAAAGTCCTGAGACGATTTGTCTTAATTTGAATACAATTTACCCTGATTGCATTCATTTACATGTGTATGTCCAAACTACAGGTTAATAGCGATTAGAACCATTTAACAAGAGTTTGGACTTTGTGTATTTGTTTCAAACAGCAATGTAACGTAGGCCTGTATATTTCATTGCTGGACATTCAACCATGGCTGTTTGAAACCAACAAGATATGTCTGGCTTTTGAAATAAGACTTCGCTCGGAACCACGACATTTTTAATTTTTTTGACGCACGGAATAGATAGCTACGCCCTACTGAAAGTCCAAGATCTTGTTAAAATAGTTCTAACACGTGGAAACCATAGCGGAATTGTCTTTTGCTGAATATATTTCTTAATCGTATGTTGTAATCAGCATCTCGTTAAGAAAGCAAACATTTACCTCAAACACAATTAATAAATGAAATGTTTATATTATACAAGATTCCGCTGCTGTATCTGAGGCAAGTGCGCATGGTTACCCAGCATCTACTTCCGGTTACCATCATCCGTGTTTACCGCAACAACAGTTCTGTCCCAGGAACTGCCCCGAAGGTTACCTCACAGGGAGTGGCGGATGTCAATTCTGTATATGTTACCAAGGCAACGTTACGGGTCAGTTTGTGATAATGCAAACATACGCCATAAAACAAACTGTTAACAGTAACTGCAGTCACGATTTGTTAACTGACAAAAATGTATGATAAATATTGTAACCTGAATTGTTTATTTACGTAATTTATAATTTGATTGAATTAATAATAAAAAAGACACAAAAAAATTACGCAATTCTATAAATATGATCGCAAAATAAAAAGTTTAAGTATAATGACTAATAAAATGCATCAATTTGATTACACAATGATGTGTTGCCTTTTAGATCCCATAACGACAACCCCTCCGCCTACCACCCACGGGGTCCAAGTTCACATGACCAACCCGTGCATTCAGAACCAGACCGTGTGTGACAAGTTTTGTGGGGAGGGCTACCTGCTGGGGCCGGACGGGTGTCAGTACTGTCTGTGTAGGAACCTCATCCCGGGGCTCGTCTACACTAAAGGTGAGGGCTTACTTAGAACAGGCTTAACAGGAGATTAAACTTTGGGCAGTAGTAACAAACATCAATGTGTCTGTCTAACTTAAAGGGGCATGGCCATGATTTGAACAAATTTTATTTTTCTGTTTTTATTATTTACAATGCTTTAGGAATGCATTTCTATTGATTAAATAAAATTTGGGTGCCAGTCAATCAGTTTTCAGCAAGATACAGGGCTCACAATTCTTCGTCATGTAAACAAGGCTCGTGCCCTTTTTTTGTTTACATAGGTTCAATATACCAGTAAAAAATCTTTTTCAAGCTGATTTGTCTATCTTTTTATTAATTTTAACCATAAATAAAGAGTTACTAGCGATTAACACATTCATTTGAGGTCTAAAACTGGAATTTTTACTTCAGCATTCAAAATGTAAACAAAAGCTTTGTTTACATAGCGAAGAATTGTAAGCTTTGTATCTCGCTTATAACTCAACAAATGACAATCAAATTTTGATTGCCTATTAAAAATGCCTTACTGAAGCATTGTAAACATTAAAATCGAAAAAATCATTTTTGACAAAAATCGTGACCATGCCCCTTTAAACCCCTGTCACACCGGATCTGCGCCCTCACGGCGACCCCGCTGCGTCCTTAAATAATGTAAAACGCCAAGGTAAACGCAGAAGAGTCTCCTACAGCGCCGTAACAACGCAACGTCATCTTCGTCCGTCGCGGTGGGATCGCCTTGAACATTTTAGAACGCCATGCGACGGCGCGAACTTTGAACATGCACAAAGTACGCGCCGTGGATCTGCGTTCTGATAAACACGCCGTTGAAGCGTAGTGAGGTCGCAGTGACAGCGCCGTAAAATCTCCAGCAGCTCCACCAGAGCTCCGCATGCGCGTTCAAGGAACGCAGCTAACCGCAGTGTAGACGCAGTGAATTTATCAATTGCGCTTACACGGAGACCTCACGGAGTCGTTTGGAATCTCACTGCGTCTTTATCGCGCTCTCACTGCGCATCCACAGCATTTGAACAAGTTGTTTTCCATTTTGCTGCGTTCACACAGCGACCCAAAAGATTATACCGCGCTCCCACGGCGTTTCTAGTGCGTTGTCATCAAGACCACGAACACTCGAACAATGGCTTTTGTACAATAGCAAGCAATGTAATAATTTATGTAACTGGATGTAGATGACTATGTAAAAAGTAGCATTTGCTAATATTCTAAGACCTATCAATGGACGTAGATAGAATTCATGCTATTTGGTTATGATGTTTTCACATCTTTTCTATGTTTTCTAACAACTAAAAGCGGATCTTTTTTGTAGACCTGACTAGTAAGAGTTTTGTCCTAGTCCTTCACAAATTGTTTAGAAGTAGTTATGTGTCATTTACAATATACCATTTCATAAAATCAAAACAAGTTTTTAATCATTTATTTACTAGTTGTGAATTCCTGTTTGTTCCCCGTACAATTGTAAAACCTCCTAGCACGTCTTGGGCGCTCGGCGGAGACTCAGTGAGAGCGCAGTAACTCCGTGGAAACGCAGTTACACGCCGTGGGAGCTCCGTAAGAACGCCTCGGTCGCCGTCAGGACGCCGTGACATCTCGACTTGTAAAATTTTAAAATAAAACTGTACATTTTTTCTGAATTTTCCTTGCGATCGTACGGCGATTCCATGAAGTCTACAACGCCGTGAACACGTCGTGGGGACGCAGCTTGGTGTAACAGGGCCTTAAATCTCTTGTCCTTTCACTCTCCCAATTTCTTCTCTTTCTCTCACTCTCTCTCTGTCTCTCTCTGTCTCTCTGTCCATCTCTCTCTCTCTCACTCTCTCTCGTAACAACTAGAACCATTTTAAAAAGACTTTTGACAGTTGTAACAAACAGCAATGTGACGTTGACCTGTCTATTTCAATGCTGGCCATTTGAAAGGAATACGTTTCTCTGGCTTTTGAGCATTCTGTGCATATTTTACTTGAAACTAGCGTCATGTTTAAATTTTTTAATTCAAGAAATAGATCATTACGTCTTGCCGAAAGTCCAATGACTTGTTTATATGGTTTTTATTATAAATAACTTCCACAAAAACAATTAATTTAAAGAAACAGCAACGGAAAACGACAACGGATGAACAATCTTAGCAATTATAGATAATCTGCTTGACCCATTGACCTAAATTATCTCGACGAGTTTAGAAGATCCAGTGTTGTTACTGACTAGCGAGAATTCCAACATCATATATTGTAAAGTGCTATATTAAGAATTTAACCAAGAGTTGTATGTATTTTTGTAAGTTTGACAATCAGTTATTGTAAAGGGAACTTTGATTCGAACAGCGCCCTCAACGGCGCCGTTAACAGGAACGACAACTCTAGCCTACTATCTCCCGAATCCTTGCCAGGACGGACAACACGTGTGTACCGCTAACTGTCAGAACGGTTTCATCCTGGGCCCTGGGGGATGTCAGTACTGCATGTGTGCCGCCAAAACCACCGCGCCATTACAGACTACCACAGGTCGGTGATGTTGATGTTGTAGATGTTATTTTTGATGCCTATATGATTGTTGTTGTTTTTACTGATTGTTGCTGCATGATGTTGTTGATGTTGTTGTTGTTAATGTTGTTGTCGTTTTGGTTGATGCTGATGCTGTTTTTGTGTTTGTGGTTGTTTTTGTTGTTTTGACTGATATCATTTTTGCTTTTGTTGATGTTGTTTTTATTGGCGTTCTTGTTGTCGATGTCTTCTTGCTGTTGTAGAGGGTCATAACGTAGCATCTCCACAGTTTTAGTTGCAGGAAACATTTTTTTCTTAAATCTAATGACATAATCGTCTAGTTTTTTTGTTTGTTTCGGCAACCACCCCCAGCAATGAAATATGCAGAGAAATACAAAAATTTATGCCAAAATGAAAGTGTTAATTGCTTTACTAAGCTTTTTACATATATCGATTAATGCATATTTTTATATGTATGGCCTTTACTCCACACTAAATCACATTTATGGATTTCTGCACACAATTTAATCACCTAATCTCATTATGTGTATAAATAGACGGAATTTTCTGAAATTCATTTTAACTTTGTTTCATAATCTAATCCTTTTTTATTTGCTAAAATACTCAGATATTTTGATTTCATACTATAAATTGTGTATAATAAGTTTTCATTTATATGTATGAAATAATAAAATTCTTTTTTTCCTTCTCACACAGTAAAGCCTTCCGGAAGTGATGTAGCGCCACCTACCACCTCGTTTCCTTCCGGTCACATGGCCAACGAGTGTGCCATTGCGTTCACGATCTGCCAGATCAAGTGTAAGCACGGCTTCCTGGCGGACACGGTCGACTGCCGCCGCTGTGTGTGCAAAGACGAGGTCTACAAGTCCGGTTAGTGTACGTATTCAGTCTTCTCAGTACTTTGATTTCGACAAGAACGACAACTTTTTTTTAAACATCCAGCTATAGTCTGTTCCAAGTTATTGCTTCCATTACTTTTTGATGATTTTTAATAAAAATATACATACCTGTGAAAGAAATCAATTGAAATCGATAAAGGGGAATATATCCAAGATATCTTCATTGAACAATTATCATTTTTCACTCATTAAAGTTCACAGGAACAAAACAAATTATAATGGGAAATGTTTACATCTAACGTTTAACGCTATGTGATATACAGGCACGTAGCATCAGGGGGGGGGGGGGGGCATGGGGGCCAGCCCCCCCCCCCCCCCACTTTTTCTCGTAGCAACAAACTTTTTAAAATTTACATATAAAAAAAGGAATTATGATGGAGTTGCCCCCCCCCCCCACTTTTTTGGGAGTATGTAAAAAATTGATATGAGAATAAGGAAATGAGGAGTGAAATTGAAGTTATATAGTACGCCAGCACCCCCCCCCCCCCCCCCCAGATTAGGATTCGGAAGATCTTGGAAAACTTAAAATTTTCCTTTTTTTTTTTTTTTTTTTTGCTGGTCAAGATTTTTTTGGATGAGTCTGGCCCCCCCCCCCCCCACTTTCAAAAACATGTGATATGTATATATATTTATGATTTAGGCTCACACCAATTTGTTTATGCATACTCAATAATTCTATACTGTTTATGAAATGCATGCTCTTTCTTTACGTATATTAATATATATATTTTGTAAATTGTACTCTCCCCCCCCCCCCTTCCCTTTCCAAGAGTAGTTTACATCCGATGTTAGAACAAGATTTATTTATACGTAAACTTCATACATTACAGCTGGAATCGACAAGGCGGACGAGCCCGACATTAAACTGATGAACCCCTGCGTGCTAGGACTGGACGTCTGTAACGTGTTCTGTTACCATGGATACCTGCGCGGACCACGTGGCTGTCAATACTGCGCATGTCAATTCACGCTCCCCGCGACACCATGACGGCGTTTTTCGGATGTTATTTTGTATTTAAACTAGGTGTCAAGTGTTAAAATGAATCAAATAAAGTTTTTTCACAAATAGTTTCATCGTTGTTTTTATAAGCGTTTGTTCTATAAAAAAAGAACAATTCATGATTACATACACTCTCTTTTTCATATACTAGTATGCGTTCGCAAGTATAAAATGTTTTCACCATTTATACCTGTAGGTGAATAAAATCATAGGCAAAGATTTTTATACCCTCGACAAATTACAGAAACAACTTACGCCATTACATGTAGATTGTAAATAAACATAACAATGGTGACTTATGGTACATGACGCTTAACATTTCTTGTTCAGTGATAACTATAGAGAATTGAACATCTGCGGAAAAGCACTCTATAAATATCGTATAATGTCAATGTTTTGTAAAATGACAATTCTTTTGAATTTCTTGCCAAAAGAGAAATATATACAAAGAGTAAGCAAAGAAGAAAAATATGCTATATAATTGGGTAAATAATCGGATAAGTCATTAGCTTAAGTAGACTTCTGCGTGTTAAGAATTCATATGATGGTTTTGAACAAAATATTACTTCCGGCATTTTGAGTGAAGCATGCGACCTTGACTTTTGAACCCCTATCAGTCTGTTACACGACCTGTTATGACTGACCAGTGTCCAGCTATCAAATAGTTATTTCCGTTTAGATGAATACACCTGCATCTTATCGAATTATCATCTTTATTATATCTGGCGATCATGATGCAGACCTCTACATATACATATATATACGTGGACACAGACAATAGCTCGGGGCAGAGTAAGATTCCTTGTCGCACTCCACAGTCAGGCAATAAAGAAACCCAGGAAACATGAGGAGTGTCGGGGCGATAATCTGCTTAATGATTGGTCGGTATACTAAAGTGTTGTTTTTTTGTTTTAACCTAATTTTAATGTATTCCATATAATGATAGAGTTATTACTAATTAAGTCAATATTTCATTGTTTGTAAATTTCCAAGATACTAAAATGTGGTATTTTAAAAGACTTTGAAGGAATCTTTTTGATTGATTGTATGATTTTTGTGGAGGCCAGGGCGTTTTTTAGGATATTTTTGTTATTATTCATATAATACCATTCACTACATATGCAAGCATTATAAAATAAGTAGCATCCATCCATTTACTGTAAAATCCTTACTTTTTGCGAGTATCAAATTCCGCGATCCTGCTATTTTGCATCAAATTGCGAGAATATAAAATCAGGAAAGAGAAACTTTTTTCCTTTTTTTCGTATAGGTATTAACTCTTTAAATATAATGGCGAGGTTTTAAAATCCGCAAAGGGTGTTTCTCGCGATTTTACGCTGATATTAATTTCACTAGTTTAAATACACCCCTGCGAATGTGTTCGGAATGTTTTCTTTATCGTTGCTAAGTATGTAATAAATCCAGAGGTGCTCTAATGAAAGTTCACGAGACTTCACCGAGATTTCTTCAGTTCCTGTGAAATTTCGAGCGGAAGTATAAGGGTTCGGATAAAATTCTCAAAATACGTAAGTACTGGTCGTTTTTATATCATATCCTTGGATTTATGTTAAAACATGAACACCTTTTAAGTTGGGTGTCTTATTTCACCATCTAGCGGTTATTTACATTAAACGATAATATTCAGATCAGAGTTATCGTTCGTGTTCAACCACGTGTAGAGTGGTTGAAAAATTAAACATTGGGTTGCTTAATAAAATCATAGCCATGTTTGATGCTTGTGGTGTGCAATACAATGTTTTTAGAAAAATGATGGGTGTCTGTTTTGCATAAGAAACTTAGTATATCGAGCCATTTTCAAGGAACATTCTGCATAAAATAGTATAGTCTGTTTCACTATTAATGCTATTACTAGGTCAGGCGCGGATCGAAAATTAATCCTCAGGGGGGGGGGGGGGGGGGGGGGGGAGGGGTCTCTACAAGCATGTGTTAATTGTTGCAACAACAGTCAACAACTATATTTTGTATTGTCGCATTTATTTCAAGAACACCTTTTTATCCACCAATTAATGAAGATAAAGTTTAAAATCAATAAACCTCTAGATTTTATATTTGACTACAAGTACCTAGATTCTATAATATAGACTATAAATACGAGGCATGATTTTTACTGCGAAACTGAAAGGGTCAAATAAAATCACGTGGTCTAAAATTTAAATGATAATAACATTCGCAGGGGTGAAATAGGAATCTACATTATCTGAAACTGTATTTCCGTTCCGCCGAGGTCAGACGGATCTCTATTAACTGTAAGGTAGTTGTCTGACTATTTTACTTTTGGACCAGTAGACCGGTCAACATAAAAAACATTTTATATATTTCAGCAGTGACGGAGGGAATTTTGTGTATTTCATTTTTACCAGTAACGGAGGGTTTTTTGTATTTTTTAACAGTAACGGAGTGTTTTCTGCATCTATTTTTAGCGATGACGGAGGGGTTTTTCCTGGACTCGTTTAACTCCCACTGTCAGCCCATCCTGATGTTCTGTCGACTAAACTGTGCCAACGGGTACGAGAAGGACGGTTCAGGCTGTGATATCTGTCACTGTAAAGGCTCAGGTGAGAATCAGATCCTGTAGATATCAACAGATATCAGTAAAACGGACGAGGCTGAGATATCTGCCACTGTAAAGGAACCGGTGAGAATCAGATCCTGTAGATACCAAATTATATCGGCAGATATAATGAAAGTGTTCTATATAAATTGGATCATGCTGCAATATCTGCAAAGGCACAGGTGAAAATGAGAAACTGAACAAATATCAGCAGAAATAAATAAAGTGTTTAATACAGATTGGACGAGGCTGCGATTTCTGCCACTGCAATGGCACTGTTTAGTATCAGAAACAAGTATCAACCGATATCAGCAGATATAATTAAAGTGTTATATAAAGGATGGGTCAGGCTATGATATCTGCTACTGTAAAGGAAGAGGCGATAATCCAAAAACTGTAGACATCAACGGATATCACCAAATACCATGAACTATTTTAAGGATTTCCAACATTTTCTTTAATTGTTTACAAAGTTTGGTTTTCCAATCATCGTCAAACATTTTTAGTATTGAATATAAACGGGTGTTTTTTTTAATATCATTTTTCATTGTATCAAAATAGACCTATTAAGCCGGTAACATAATTGTATGTTGTATTTTATGATGGATTTTCATACGTGTCATGGCCCATTTGAACGGGCACTTGCAATTTTTCTCTTAGGACCGTGTATTGCTTCACTTTGTAGACACGCACCTGCTATTGGTTGACGGGACTCACCATCACATTCAGAATCCGTGCATCCCCTCCCAGCAGAGCTGTCCCCTCAACTGTGAATACTATGTCAAGGGCGGAACCGGATGTGAATTCTGCATGTGTGACAACTCTCACCAAAGTACGTCGCCATTACTATTCTTTGCTTTAGCAATCAACTGACCAAATAACAACAACTTAAATCAACTTCGTTGATTAGAAGACCTTTTTAAAAACACTCCAGTCTACTTTGATCAAAGCTTAATTCTAAGGTTTGATTAAATATATGAATCAATGATCGTTACGCCTTAAATAAACTGGGGTGGGGGATTACCCTACAAATATAACAAAGAAGGAACCCCACTTTCTGTAGTTTCGACTTGTTTTTCTTTACTGTATACATCCAGTTACAATAAATAATCTATAAACTGTTTCATATCATCATGTTTTTACACCTTTCTTTATGTTGTTTTAGCGACAACAGTTCCATCTACTACAGTGACCCCAAAAGCGACCACGGTCCAGAAACAGGCCACTTCCTCTACTGCTGCGCCCGTCACAGCTACTTCCGGCAAGTTAAACGTCACAACACACGACCCAATCGACTGCGAGCTTTCAAAACAAGTTTGTGATTTACGCTGTAAGGGAGAGTACCTGGTGGACCACAAAGACTGCACGTACTGTGTCTGCAGGTCGGACGTCTGCTAGGTCAGTTAAAGAAAGAGTGCGCGGATCCAGAAAAATATTCTAAAGGAGGGTGGCGGGGGGGGGGGGGGGATACTTTTGTTTACCGGGTGGGATATTCCAGGTCTAATGTTTGTGATTTTACGATGTAAATTATGTAAATTTGAATTCTTCACGGAGGATCATACCTGTTAGGCCTGTAAAGATGCGTGGTGGGATCTGATAGGGTAGTCCATGCGCGGATCAAGCAAACTTTTCCGGGGGCGGGGCGCGAAGAATAACTTTGTTTTGTTTGGGGTAAGGTAAGGAGTGTGTCCCGGGCTTAATTTTATTAAACCTACTATGTGAATATTCAATGAATTTGAATTTTTCACAAAGGTCCGTACCCCATTCCTGGCCTTTTTCTAGATCACGAAGTCCATAAATATATCAATAATTGAAATGGCTGAGAAATATATTAAGTACTGTAAATATTAAAAATAACATTTTTATCAACCTTGTCCTGTGTTTTAAGAAATGACGTTAAAAAGGTCAATTTTTCATAACTTCGTTAATCACGCATCGTTTGACACACATCTGTGTAAACACAGCGTTCTATTTCAGATACATTGTATGTCTACATTCTCCTGAGTGTATGTACAGCCGGGAAGAGGGAAGAGGGAATACGAACGGCGTGCATGGATATAGCAGATGTCTAATTAGCTCAAAATGATTTACATGCAATCGTATATCATCGGCATTTTTCTATTATGTAGGATTTAGGTTGACAGAAATACGTATGAATCGGATAATAATGTTTGAACAATATCTAACCGGAGAGGATTGGTGGCTGATAATATAAAGGGATGATAACAAGTCTCTACACTTATTGTTTTCTATTTATTTTTTCAATAAACAAATTAAAAAACACAATTATAGATGTATTATTATTATTGCATTTCAGATGTATCACCTAAAAGTTAAATAAGACATCATTCTCTTTGTAAAAACAAAACTCCGAGTACACAACTTTTAAAAAAAAGTTTTTTTCCCTTTAACTTTATAATGTATACAGTATACAAAAATATATTAGGAGTACATATATATACATATATAGAACTATACCTCGACCACATATAATACATATAGAACGGTTTCTTCAATATACCATTGAAATCATGAATTATACGATGACTAAGTTGTTTGAAAATGAAGAGGACAGGACATGTAATGTTTGTTCAAGATTTGTTTCTAAAGCTTGTCAACAACCTTAAAGATTCTGAAATTTTTGAAATAATAACTTATGCATAATTTGCAAACTAAAACTCTATGGCTTTGCTTTTGGTTATCGATTGCTTCTCTGCTGTTGTTGGAATTCCACAATAGCCGTGTCTTCCGTTGGGATATACTTAGCCTGGGGGTTCCCCGCCTCGCTTTGAGATTTGTTCCAAGACGAGGCTATATCCTCAAATGTTCTATTTTTAGTCTCTGGTAGGTATACATAAATAAAGATCCAAAACAACAGGAGAAATGCCGTAAAAGGCAGGAAGGAGAAGTTATTTAGTTCTTTCTAGAAAAAAAAACAGAAAAAAAACTTTTTAACCTCTAATAAATGTTCAAAGTTGAAGAATCTGTTTAGAAGGACGATCCTTGCTAGCGATAACGACTTGATACATATATGTATGATATCTTAAGTTATGTTTAAGAAAGACATTTCCTGTCATCAAGAATTTGTCCTGAAAGTTGTGTTTCATGCAATTTAATTTCACATCTAATCGTTTCTCACAGGAAACTACATATTTTTCACCAGAAAATTAAATAACATTAATTTTTCTAGTCTTACAAAGAGCGAATATAATCAGATGTATTTGAGTTACCTGCATAATGGGGAACACATATCCAACAGCAAAGTTACACGCCCAGTTAATCAGAACCGATATACTCATTGCGGAAACCCGCGGTCCCTGCGTGAACAGTTCCGCTACTATCATCCATGGTATAGATCCTGTTAAGAAAAAAGTTAATCATGATTAAGCGTTTATGAGTTCGGGAAGATTTTGATCTAAATATTATAAAATAATTGTGAACAGTTTAGTAAAGGAATTAGTGATTTTCTTTTTGAAATACCTGGCCCCATGGCGAAAAAAACCACATAGACAAGGGAGACAACCACGTTAGCGGTATCAAACCACGGAACCTTGTCCTAAAGAATTGAAGAATTGATAAATATAACATCAATAAAACAACTTATTACGACACAATCCACGGAACCGTGTCCTGTATAAAAATAGATAGATCAACATAACGGCTTATTACAACACAAATTACGGAACCTTGCCCTAAAGAATAAAAATATATAATATATGCAATATAACAATTTAAATAGCATAGGTTAAACAGTAAAATCTAGTACCTTAAAAGTCAAAATCAATTAGTTAACAGGAATTATGTTGATTAAACTTGTCTTAAGTTAAAGTCAACAAAACAATAATAAATTGAAAACAAATCAGCAAAATGTATTAGACGAAACAAGTCAATCGTAAGCCCTCTTGAATTACCGTAAAGGAGAGCGTAATGGTTATAAGGATACTGAAGACGAACATTCCCGCCAACCCCGTCAGATGTAGAGTCCGCCTACCGATCCTGTCCATCAATGGAATGGTTATCAACGTCATCACAAGCATAATGCCGCCAATTCCGCTTGTTGCGTGCGCAGCCAGATCATCGGAAATTCCAGCGCTGGTAAACAATTTGAATGAATAATAGAATATCTGAAAAAGCAACAAGTATGATGAGTAGGGTTTTATTCGCTCACATATAATACGAACTGTGACGCATGGTATTATGCGCATGCGGAAATGGGGTTTTGATAAACATTCTTTTAAAGTTTTTCTGTTTGGAATTGCCCTGGAGGTTTCTAGACCCAGGAAGGAGGGAGGGGGGATTTTTTTTTTACAATTTTTAAAAATTAAAATATAACTTATTAAAAATTAGTAAAGAATAAATAATGTCTCCATACAAAAACGTTTTGCTTATAAACTTGTATCCGCGAGGAGGGGGTGGGGTGGGGGTATTTCAATGGGGCAGGAGGCAACACCAAGCAAAAAGTCATTTTCTGTTGGCTTAAAATTGGTATCAGAATGCATTTGCAAGCACAGGAAATAAAAGAAAAGGTCCTTACCGCATTGATTCCCGACAGCTGTTGTGATAGATGCATGACGATACTGATGACTAGGGGCATGCGCAGTGACTTCTTCTTCAGCAGGTGCAAGATCCCAATCTATTTTAAGAGTAAATGTGTAAAAAAAAAAAGAAGAGAGAAACTGGCAATAGATTTTTAGTGAAAAAAGAAATCATCGATTTGCATGCCTTCTTTTCGGATTGCATCGCCTGGTGCTCTTGTCTCATTTCATTAAGATCATCGTCCACACCCGAGGTCCCTCGGAGTTTTACCAGAGCTAACGAAATAGTAATGTGATATGTTTAATTATGACATCAAAATAAAGTTAGAAAATCTCACTCATAGCGAAAACCTGAAAATACATTCTTAAACATGAAAAAACAGTAGAGACTTAAGCTAACACAATGCACAAACACATTGATGTAGAATCTGACCGGAAATATATACGTACCATTCATAGCGTCATTTTCTTTCTCCTTCGTTAGCAATAAATACCGAGGACTTTCCGGACAAAATGGCATAGTGAAGACTTGTAGTGCTGATGGTGCCACGCACAGACCTACAGACAGAGGAGGGCGTCACATTGCGTCAATATATCATCAAAGGCGCCGTAATGTGTCAAGTATCGCTTATGCGTCATATTGGGTCAATATATATTATCATGGCGTCGTAGTGCGTCAAAAATAACCATTGCGAGATAGACCGTCAACATATCACCAGTGCGTCAAAATGTGTCGAATTTCACATAAGCGTCAATACACATGTGTAGGGCGTCGTATTGCGTCTTGATATCACATAAAGTCAAATTGTAACATGATATCATTAAGGTGTCATAATGCATCTCTCCCAGGCGCCACACTGCGTCTTAATATCACCAAATGCACTTAAACACGTACAATGTAAATAAACTACCAATGTCTTAATTGTGTCTAGTGGATATTAACCAACGTTATTTCGCGTTTCCATCTTATTAGACAAGTTGCGCTACTTGTTGTGTCAGAAAGATGCGTTTATATTACGATGAACGTATCTGTAAAATACGATTTTGTTTTTCATAATTACCGCTAGTTTTAAAAGCTAGCTTTTTTTTTAAGAAAAAAAGGTTATATAATATCTAATTGCATATGATGGATGTTTGTTAACTAACTTACATTTACCAACTAAAAAGAGGAAATAACTCGAGAAAAAGGTTAAAATAATATAAAGGATATACAGTAAAAGAGAGCTACAAAATTTTCACCTAACAGAATGTGCCAGTACTCTCCGTTTCCAAATATTTCTGGAAATCCCAGAATCTGGGACAGGAAGATTCCGATGGTAACTCCAAACTGGTGGAGGGTTCCGAGTGCGCCCCGGATATCCGCCGTGGCTATCTCGGTCAGGTAAAGAGGTGTCAGTCCCGTGTACAGACCTATGTGGACACAAAGTACGGCATGTTTAAACAAATAATGAAGCGACCTTCACAAGAACAGACATTAAACCAACTGGTTTTTTTTTCTTAACAAATAAAGGACATTTCTCAACTACCTATGACGAAAATGTTGGTGTTTGTTGTTGCATTACATGGTAAATCCCATCACTGCCTTGTGAACAAATAGGTGGTTGCTAGCAATGAAGTTATCATATTTCTTTTTTAAGGATATAGAACAACATATGGTCTTAAAATGGAGAGAATTACTGTCCTTTACATGAGCGTTTTACAGAAAATAATTCATCTTAATTACTTCTTCTATAGACAAACCTAATTTTGCTGAATGAAAACTAATGATGGAAAAACTATCAATTGCATATAGATATTGTATGTTACAGGTCTTTGATTTTAGTGTTACATGTACTTATATTAGTACTTAAAAAATGTTGTACTTTGCGATTTAAGTACATGTGCAATGTACATGGACCGTAAGTTCGGTTGCATTACGTGAATGGATTAATGAACTTGGTTCGATTATAGAGTGGTTAAAGTTAAGAAGCTATCTTGTTAAGGCCGTGCACCTGTTTTTATGCCAAGGTGAACCATGCCACAGCTGACATGGCAACATGTGTTCTGTAGGATACGTGGATGATTACGTCAACGGAAAATAACCTTAACTCCCGATTAATTTTTGATTTAAAAATAGTTTCTTATATGCAAAAAAACAAAGAAATATATGATAGTTAAATATTCTGAGGATGTACTTGTAATTTACATTTTGCTATGATTTCAACGTTTCATATAAGATATGTAATTTAGGATTTAATTTCAACACGGATAAACAGTATGTTTTTGATTATATCTAAGGTATGGACATAACGGTAGAACATCATGAACATGGCAAATAGAAGCATTTTGATTTAACTTATTCAGAATGAAATCCGTAATAACATTATTGTAAAATTCGTTGAAATCAATCCTGTTTACACGTTGATATGAGTGATGGTGTACATTTGTACATTTTGCATATAGTACGCTACTCACTGAAGAAAGAGAGTTGATGTACACAATAAACACACTCGCCACAGTCTTCAAGGAAGAGGAGTGGTAGATATTCATTTTATACTATTTCCCCGTATGTACCTTAATTGACAGTATTCACTTTAAGGGCATTTAACCCAGGTTGGGGAGGAGGTGATGTACTTTAACTCACTTTGCACACTGTATTAGCACTATCATTGAGTCTCTATATATGGGGTAATGTACCTTAATACACTGTAAACTGCAAGAGAATTTACCACAGTGTTGGGGGGGGGGGGGGTGATGTGTCTTAACTTTTGCGGTATAAAATAACTTATATGTACCAAAGTTGCATCCTATCAGCAGCTTGGCCACTATGATCATCTAGTAGGAGTGAGTCTATCTACTTGAGTGATATTCCTTAATACACTCATTACAAGATCACTCACTACAGACGGAGGAGGTGTTGGTGTACCTTAATTTGTACAATATAAGACCACTTACCACAGTTTAAACCTATCAGCAGCCTGGCTACTATAATCTTGTATCAGTGAGTCTCTCTGCAATATGGTGATGTACCGTAAAATCGGCGTAATACACTTTGTACACTATAAGGGCACTTACTCCCATTTTTTTTTTGGGGGGGGGGGGGGGGTCGTGTACCTTAATTTACTCTGAACACTTTAAGAGAAGAATATGCATCACAGTTAGTAGAAGAGTGATGTACCTTAAATACCTCTGTACACTATAAGAGAAGAGCAATCACCACAGATTGGGGAGGGGGTTATGTACCTTAAATTTGTATACCATAACATCACTTACCACAGTTGAACCCTATCAGCAGCCTGGCTACTATGATCATCTCGTAGGAGTGGGCCTCTCTACTGAAGAAAAACAGACCCCCCGCCGCGAAGGCAAAGGCGTTGTTCAACAGCATACCAAACTTTCTGAAGAGGAAAGGAAAACATACACATATAGCTACATGTACAAACACATCTGTAAAAACAATAGGAAAAGAAAAAGTAATAAATGATGAATGAATCAATAAATAAATGAATAAATAAATAAAAAAATGAATAAATAAATATTTTCACAAATACATAAATACAAAAATTAATGAATAAATAAATAGCTAAATTCGCAACACGTACCTGCCGAAGAAATCGGCCCACCAGCCGGCCATTAGTCCTCCCAGCATTCCGCCCACGGCAAAGATGGCGACGAGCAGTGAGTAGAGGTTGAGCTGGGTGTTCTCGTCGATGGGTGTGTCATAACGGTACGTGTGGCTCTCGTTCATAAAATCCTTAATTTTCTAAAATATCAGCGAACATTGAGCTTATCATCCAAATAAAATATCAGCGATAAAGTTTTATTGATAAAATACAATTAATTATGTAGGGTTTTTTTTGTTTAATAGAAAAAATATATGCAAAATAGTGTGAAGCATTTTTTTCAATTTATTGAAGAAAAAAGACTTCAAAATAGATTGGCTTCTCATTTTATAATTTTGTTTTCTAGTTGAAATATATATATATATATATATATATATATATATATATATATATATATATATATATATATATATATATATATATATATATATATATATATATATATATATTGCAATGATCTTAATTCATTATAGAACATAAAAGACAAATACCTGATATTCTAAAAGGTTCTCCATTTCAAAGCCTATGTGAGCCAAAATAAGTAAAGACCTCCACCCTTTTCACATTGTTCAAACGTAAATCTACACTTTAAGGGCCATTTTAAAATGTGTTTTACTAAATAATACAACATGATGGTGCTGATTTGACCTTTTCTGGCGCGTTGATGACCCCTGTGTTATATCCAAACTGTACAGACCCCATAATGGCCGAGAATACAGCCACGGACAGATAACCCGTGATTTTCTGCAAAGCGATGACAAAACAAATTTTTGTAATGCTAAAAATAAATAGCCATCACAACAAATTGCCTGATAAAGCTGAAGAGAATGTCGTAATATATTTATATATTCATCTTGATAGACATTGTAGATTTCAAATTAATTTTCAAACATTTTGATGATACGTACTCCACGTGACGGAGGCGCATTATCCGCGGACAAGTGATCGCGTGAGTTTCCAAGGGAACTTGACATGGTGACGTCCTTGAGTGGTGATTTAGTCGTTCTCTAATGTCAAGGTCATTGTATGGAATACAGCAGTATGGTAATGAACAACTCTTTAGTCAATTAGTCAGGGTGATACATAACTCGTTGATCTATGGTTGACTGAAAATAAATTACAGACGATGGAGTAAGTTGTTAATTGAGATTGTACATATAACAGACCGAACTATTCAAAGATTTCTGAACCTCATGTCAAATCGATATTCTAAATCTCTGAGAAAGTTATGTATTCATTTCATAAATTGTCGTTGCTGTCTGTTTACTAATTATACTTTCCTGATCTGATTCTATATATTCAAGTTTTATATAAATATTGTCTCTTACTAATTAACAATTTTTAATTGTCAATGATTGTCAAATTAGTCATGGACTCATTGACAATTAAAAATTGTTAATTAGTAAAAGACAATGTGTTTTCTAAACGTCCATATTTACAACTTTCTTTTTCCTGCATGGAGTTCGACGATTTTTTTTATTTGGCTACTCTGTTTACTTGTTCAGATATATTTGGTTTGAACTGAACTTGAACATGTTGAACTTTGTCAACTGTGTATCTCATTATTTCTTAAAGGTATACGATAGGTAGAGTTAAAAATAGTTCAATTAAAACAAAAATTGTTGAAAAAAAACCCCAAACATATTCTTTAGAATTCTTCATAATTTCAAATTATCAATGGAAGGGTAGACCTTTACGCCAATATAAGCTGCATGAACGCTGTTCATAAATTCATTCTGATCGACTGAACTAATGTAGGCTATTGTTTGCCTTTTTCAATCCATATTCATTTATATACTTGTATCTACAAGTTAATTTATCATCATATGTCAAAAGTCGAGCTTTTTATTTATTATCCAATTATCCTTTGTCTTGTATACAAATATATCAATAATATATATCACTCTGTAAACTGGTAAATTATACTACATACTATATACTATATTCTTTGATTATTTTATAACACCACTTCTTGACTTTGTATTTTGGAGAGGGTATATATAGGCTTTGCCTGTTGCCTAATCCATTTGATTACTCAATAAAATATGTTAAATTAAATATACGTGTGTGTATATTTCTGAATAAAATGCTTCTTAAACTAAATTCATTCAAATACTTATAATATATTGTTTACGTGTGCTCAGAATGTGCTTTGCGTTATAATAATTATCTACAATATGAAAATTCATTATTTAATACAACAATAAGTTATGAAACATTATTACGCTGATCGACATAACAAAATTTGATTTTTTGCCTAGACTTTTACGTCACCTGAGACTAATTCAACTTGTTTTTAAAACATTTTTTTTTTAGTTTTTAGACATTCTTTACGCGGAAATGAAAATTAATGATCTAATTTATAAAATGATTAAAAACTCAGCTTACCTAAAATATCTTTCTTCAAGAAACCCTTTAAATGACGTCTGGTTGTGAGAAAGCTAGAGAAAAAAACACCAATTAAATATCACTGTTAGATTTGTAGAGTTGAAGTGTTAACAATAAATACAGGAGACGGACAGAACTCTTAAGATAATGGAAATGTAAAATCTGTGTAAATACTTGGATAGAAAATGTGGCCTATGTTCTAGGGACGACAAGTCCTTTTTTAGGACATGAGAGAGAGAGAGAGAGTGTGTGTGTGTGTTTAATGAAGAATGTCAGAGCAAGAGTACATGTTTCTCAGGAAAGGGAATTAGAGAAAGAAAGGGAGAAAATGAAAGTACATATTTTGGAGAGAGAGAGAGAGAGAGAGAGAGAGAGAGAGAGAGAGAGAGAGAGAGAGAGAGAGAGAAAGAAAGAGAGAGAGAGAGAGAGATAGAGAGAGAGAGAGAATCTGTTTATAATCACATTGTTATTCTACTTTTACATTGACAATAATGTGTACTTCACATGGTCATAAAAGCAAATTTAATGCATGACATCCTATTATCTAGGCAATGCATGGTCTTTATTAACAAAATACATGAACAGTAAAAATAATTAAAAATGCAATCTAAATTAACCCCTGCACTGAATCAAACTATGGAATTTACCTGGTATGATGCGCTGTTAAATCTTTTATGTGGCAAACACAAACATAAAAACAATGTCAACACCGCGCAAACATGACATACATAAATAATGCTTGTTTACAGAATGGAAAAGCGAATGTCCCCGGGGAAAATTTCACCGTGTCAGTGAAAAGAAAACAAATGGATGTGTACAGAGTTAATCTACAAAATGTTTTGAAGTACATGTACAGTAAATTCACGTCAAATCATTGTTATAAATCTCTCAGAGAACCTGATTTATTTCAAATATTTTCCATGCTGTTCCAGACTAACCCTTAGTTTTCCTGAAAGGATCCTATACATCAGTGTACTGTGTTTTATATAAGTATAAATAGGCCTAATCAAAGGAATTTTGTTGTTTTATTACAAATTAAATATTTGCGTCTATTTTGAACTGCCGGTCAATAGACTGCGATTTATTAGGCCGCCGGTCAATTGATCTATTGGACCGGCAACGTATATCAGAACGCGTGTATGTTATATTATTATACTTTCATGTTAAATACTGAAATCTGATTGGCTTAGACGCAGTTGATAATCCGTTCTATCACCCTTGGCGTTAGCAACGCATTTGGCAACGGGTTAGGGTAACACAACGAATTGTTACATGCGCGTAAATTATGCGCGTACGGTTCGCCGTCATGTTTATATAAAAGGAGTAAGATTTTTTCTAAAATAAAGACATTCAGTGTAATAGAATAAGTAGTGCCTGTTTGGGAGGGTCACTGTTGAAATTGACACCCTGAGACAACCATTGTCAACCGACGCGAAGCGTTCACTTTTCGAGAGGTGCCAATTTTAACAGTTACCCTCCCAAACAGGCACTATTTATACAATATTACATCCTTTCTCAGGGAATGTATATTCCTTTACATAGACGCTGTTTTTAGTATTTGGTAAAACCAAATTTAATGTTATCAAAATGAAGTATCAAATAATCAACAGTTTCAAAGCCTCATATAAGGTAATCCAATGGGTTGAAGACTCCTCCTTCTTTGTGTACAAACTAATATTAAATTGAAATGTTGTAATGCATGCAACAGGTTTGGTGCATGTAAAAGATGAAAAAAAAAATCTTAGTATGTTGCATATTAATGGCACGAAAAACATCTGCAATATGCAACTTGTAAACCCGGAAAACTAAAAAAGGAATTAGGTAATAAAACAATTATTTAATGCTTGAACAGTCAATAGACCAGAATTAGGCCTCGGGCAATAGATCATACTGAGCTGTTCCCTGCACCTCGGGAAAAATATTCTGGTCTATTGACTGCTCAAGCATAAAATAATTGTATAATATTAATCGAAAAAATCTCTACGTCCATTTTTACCATCCTTTTACTATGTACATGTATATGAATGCATGCTTCTGTCGATTTGTATTTTTATATTCATAAATAAGTTCTTCTTGTACAAAATTATTAGTATCTGGTTTGAATGAGAAAAAAACCCCTGAATTTGAACTTGATAATGCCAACTCGGTTCATTTTCATTGACATTTTATGAACCAGTCAATGTATGTTCCTTATCCCCCCTCTTGGTGTATTTCGAACAGTGCCTCTGACATTGTATTAACAACCGGAAGCATACATCTTTACCCCTTGAACCGTCATATTGCTGGGATGTGTTACATAAATGGAATTAAATTCAGTTGAAATAAGGCGCAGCCGATCTCTATAAAATGTATACGCTTTTTGTAAGCTTTTATCAACATTGAATGGCTTCTTCTCTAACCCTTACCGTCACATACTCACGTTCTGTCCTTTACAAAAATTCAGATTAGCATTCAAAATTTGTACATTTGTCATGTACAAATTTTGATAAAAGATTGTCTTCGATAATCTGAATTTTTGTAAAGGACAGTAAGTTTGCACTTAATTCATAACCACATAGGAAACATAACATATTGAAGATGACCCCCCCCCCCCGTCACCATTTTGTTTAAAAAGCTAAAAATGACAGCCAAAAAAAAGCAATAATATTCCTATACAAAGTTAGTAATTAAGTACTGTTTTATAAATATAATGAACTGCGTCATACACATTGTCTCTGACATGAATAAGCACTGTAACGTTACCTTTAGTTATAACATTTATATTCGTTGATTTTTGGGAGTTGATTTTAATCAACTCTCCTATGCAGTTACTCTGACAAACCGAAAGTGAAACTGTGTTTGGACCAAAGCACAAATCATCGCCGCTGACAAGAATTAGTTCTTTAGAATAATTGATAAATTCGAAATAATGTATGCTAAAGCATTGTTTTTGTTTTTCAAGGAAACATATTTATAAATACCTTGAAAATAGTCAGATTCTAAATGGTACGAACAATTTAGATATTTTTTTGTAGTTGTATGTGGATTCTTACGCCAGAGTTCAATATAGTCTCGTTCAACTCGACGCTCGGCTGTCTCCGTAAATCTCCGCCAAGCAGAGAGTCTCTCTTGCTTTTCGGGGATTAACGGCGACAGCCGAGCGTTTGGTTGAACGAGACGAGAGTTTAATTATATTGCTTGGATCCATAAATTTTCCAGAAATATGTCTATCACTGATACATAGTTTGATTGAATTTATTCTATCTTTAAATATTACTTAACATGATTCATATGGGGTTTTATCAACATTCTTGTGTCGAAAAAGTCCGAAAATTCATATTATAAAAATGTGCGTAATTCAAATACAGACTAGAAACTGCCTGTACTTGTCATGCAAAATAACATATCATTGATTTTAAACTAAATAAACATCGATAAAATCAACTCCCGTCAGTTCTTCGGTACTTTGATTAGAAGAGGCAAGCATGAAACGGTGTTTTTAAATATGATCATATCCTATGTAGCTTGTAACACGAGATTTGATTGGCTAATAAGCCGGGTGTAAATTACCGTACACCCTACTTGAGTCGGGGGGGGGGGGGGGTTCAAGTGACGTCACAATGCATTATGTGTAAATGACATATCTTACATTACTCTCCGAACCAAGGTCCTTCATATTGCAAACCACAGTCAGTGTGTAGTACTGTGTACTATTTCTTGTAGTTGGGCTCAGAGAGAGAGAGAGAGCTATTATCGTATGCAGACTGATGTGTACACATGATTAATGCTTATACGGACCGTGGCTACAGACGGGAACTGAACATTCTGTCCTTTGAATCTTCTCCCGTTTTCAACGCAAATGCATTTGAAATTTCATCCCAACGTAAATTAATTGAATAGCCCTTAGTACGACTAATAATAGTGACACCCTCCCCCCTCCCCACCCCACCAACAACCAAACGTCTCTACCACCGATGAAATTATTGAATCTTCGCCAGATCGTTGCCTCGGGGCTTATACGAAGAAAATCGTATTCGCCTTTTGGGTTCCTTCAATCTTCGTGTTGTCAACAGATATTTGAGTGCTGCCTTTATCTCAGTTTTGAAGTGATTTGTTACGTAACCCTCTTTGATCTGGGATGTCTTCCATTTACTTTACCCGATAACGCGCTGAAAAATGAGCGATTAGAACGCACTGGCGATGCGACCTTCCCAGTGTGATAGTTCTGTATAGTCATTGATGAAATCAAGTCTGTCATCAAACTACAGTAATCACGATTAGGTGTCATTATTTGGGGACCGTAACTAAGGAAGGTTGGAGTTTATGGATAGAAATAAAAGCATCCCCCATCCCCCGCCGTTCTCACTATAAATGCACGTGCCCTTGACGTGCCATGAGCAAATCTAAAAACAGTGCACCATTTAACAGCCGATTTTTTTTTAAATATCAAAATGATGTAACAAAAATGTTCACAAATAATATGAATGTCAAAATGATAAAGTAAAATTATATAAATAGAACTGACATTGTGAAATTTACAAAGTGATTGATATTAAAAAAAATGAAATTAGATAGAACTGACGTGGTAAAATTTACAATTTTTTTATAGATACTTTAAGAAATACAAGACGTATTAGGAGTAACAATGCTTCAATTCAAGTGTTAACGTTAGAGAGCGGTTTGAAATAAAAATGCACACTTATTCAAAACAACTTTTTCCTATAAACCCAAAGAAAAAAACCACAGATGACATTGTGGTATTGACATTTATTTATATGAACTAGAGACAAGAGCAGGGGTGGGGCTCCTACTTACATCTCAAAAGTCATTTTGTGCACGCTTGAAAACTTACGATTTTGTACTGGCTCTGTTGTTGTTGTTTTCTTTTGTCTACTAAGTCTGCACATAACATACAAGTACAAATAAAAACTACAACGTGTGTTCGCTTAAACCTCTTTAAAAAAAAAAAAAAGGAAATCATCTTAGATTCATGCACTAGAAACACGTGTTTGATTTTTTTTTCATTGGCATTTATACGTCACGAAAAATTCTACGTTCTACGCATTCCAGAAGCGTGACCTCACATATTTTGATATAGTGTGACGTCACAAAATTGCCCTTCGAGGGCTATGTATGTCAGTGGGTGACCTAATTATACATTTAAGATTTGTTAATCGTAACTTTAAATTTAACATCACGGTTATGGTTTAATGTCTTAAAAAGGCTCGAAGGTCAGGGTCATAATCAGGCCCTCACGGTATTGATCTCTTTAAGAAGAAAAAAATCTATACAAAAAAAGGAAAATATTAAGATTTTAAAGATAAAATATGTTGATTTTCGCTTCTTTTCTTTTTAAGTTTATTGCTGAAAAAATCATAGCTCAAAGTTTTAGGAGGATATGATGGCTAATATTTCGGCCATCAAGCCTCCTTAAGATCACGTGACCATGTGGTGTGTATTGCCAACAACGGTGCATGGCACATTTGTAGTGCAAATAGTTCAGAGAGAGAGAGAGAGAGAGAGAAAGAGAGAGAGAGAGAGAGAGAGAGAGAGAGCCTATGATTTCACCAAGCATAAGTATATTTAACGTTAGGGTAAAGCATTTACTTTACATTTAACCGCGATCTTCATCTATCAAACACCTCTTTTGCATATCATGGAAGTATATATTTGCATTAGAATCATCACATTGACAAAGTCTATATACAGGTATACTAAATAAGTCAGTAACCTAGTTATATATATTCAAGTTCAATCGCTAGCGTGTCATTAATGATATACTGATAACAGACGTTCCGTTTCAGTTTCATTAAAAAGCGCCCAGGCGTGATTGAAAAATACACACACAAAAACCAAAAACCCCTACCTGATTAGCTGACAAGTCTCTCTAAGTCACTGTATAGTACTTGTTCTGATTAGCTGACAAGTCTCTCTAAGTCACTGTATAGTACTTGTTCTGATTAGCTGACAAGTCTCTCTAAGTCACTGTATAGTACTTGTTCTGATTAGCTGACAAGTCTCTCTAAGTCACTGTATAGTACTTGTTCTGATTAGCTGACAAGTCTCTCTAAGTCACTGTATAGTACTTGTTCTGATTAGCTGACAAGTCTCTCTAAGTCACTGTATAGTACTTGTTCTGATTAGCTGACAAGTCTCTCTAAGTCACTGTATAGTACTTGTTCTCCCTTTTCGGAGGAACTCTTTAAACACGTGTTTGAAATTTGTATTATACAACCTATGACCCGCGTGTCTTTGTTGTCAAAGAGGAAGATCAACAGAGATGGGGTACCCCTGACCCTACCCCCTGGTCTCTGTGTGCAGTTATCTAAGTGGACAATGAGGTCAGTCAGTCTACAATCCGGAGCCAAAAACGAGAACATGAAGAATCATCTTCTTTGCAGAGTTTATGTTAAGGACGCACGTGCACGTCACGTTTATTCTCAGACTGAGACTCAGTATTATAAAGATTAACTTTGTATGATAATGCATTCCTGATTAGTTACATCAGAACCCGTTTTAGCAAAAAAAAAAAATCCAGGGTATACGACTAGGTTGTTGTATAGTTAGCAAATGTTAGATTTTCCTTCATATTGTAGCATACAGAATGCAACTTATTTTTTTTTAAACAATGGCAGATAAGTCTCGCCAAATGTGTACACGTGCGAGGTTAATGCAGTTTTAGAAAAAAGCGATGCGTTATACAATGTAGCGGTATTATCAGGTGTGCACTTCTATATATGTGTGAAGCATGACACGTAATAAACTACAAAAAGTTGTCGTGAAGTTGACACTGAAAGGAATACAATTGCTGAAAAGGCGAAATTGTTTAACCACTTACCATTCTCTTGATACATGTGATAGATACATGTACATAGAATACATCACAGTTAGCTGTACGCTGTTGCCTATCAAAATTGTAAACATATTTGCCCCTTCCCCCCTCCACGTTATGTACCTACCCCCCCCCCCCTCCCCCCCACCCCCTTCCCCAACACACACAAAAGCACCACACCATAGCAAAACTAGAAATATTTTTTTTCTAGATAGGCCTATATAAAAAAAAAGGAAAAATTAAAATATCTGAAGTAAAAAAGAAAAAGAATCAAGAGAAAAGACAGTGATACCACGAACACCGATTTTTGTTTTAATTGAAAAAGTATATGAGCGTAAAATCTGTTTTCATAAAAGATCAAATAAAAAGGTAAAACAAGCAAAAGAAGAAGTAAATAAAAGCGGAAAAAATAGAAATTAAATCATATAAAATACCTAAAAAAAATACAAACAGAAATATTATATTTACATAGAAAGCATATCCAATCTTCCATACAATAACATTCAAACGTCACAGATGTGGACAAGGCCAGTTTTTTTTTTTTTTAAATTGCATGTCATCGATGTCCCCAACCTGTCATTTGTATTAGAAGCAGTGTCTTTAGAGATACAGTATGTATTTCTTTAACTAGCTTTTCAAATAAGTAATGATTAAAAATGCAAAGACTTACCTTACCGATGTACCGTCCGTTTATTCCACATCAACGCATGCTAGTCAAAGTATGGCGGGCTAAAAGGGTCGTTATTTCATCATTGCCGACTATCGTTTTATGACATGAAAATTTTTGTGTGTTTTTTGTGAGGGTGAATTAATGGTGAAAGCCATAAATTCATATGTTGTATACACTGGCCTTTCTGATAAATAAAAATCCTACATGTGTTTTCACAAAATTCTTCAAAATCTAAGAAAAATGAAATAGATTTCATTAATTTGTTCATTAATCAATTACGCAGAACATTCGGGTTTATGGGATGTTTATATAGACCAGTTATATATGTCCGGGACATTAGTTTAACAAGTTCAATGTCTAACATTTGGAAAAATCACGTACACTTACACTTATACATGTATAGATGTATACAATTTTTTCATATGTATGTATGTTATGTACAATCTCTCTCTTGTTATGTTATTACATTATAATTTGTTTATTGACATAAGCGACAGTCTGTATCAGATGGTTATCTGTGATGTAAGCATCTTGTCACGTGATCATATTCAGTAAAGAGTTTGAACGCCATTATTGAGTGTTGTGACTCTACATGGTGTCAGAAGTTCGAAGCTGCAGGAATTATGGAGCAACTGAAGCCTCCAGGCCATTTATCGATGGAAGGAAATCTTGCAGAAAATTGGAAGGAGTGGATCCAAGGCTTCGATATATATCTTACGGCTACAGGAATCGGAGAGAAGGACGAGAAAATACAGGTAGCTACATTTTTGCACGTGGCCGGCATTGAAGCACGCCGAGTGTATAACACTTTCGGGATCTCAGCCGACGATGCTGATAAGATTGATGTTTTGAAAACTAGATTCAAAGAATACTGTGAGACACGTAAGAACTTAACATACATAAGACATGTGTTTTTCACGCGGAACCAGGGTCCGGATGAACCCATAGACAATTACGTGACGGATTTGAAAACCAAAGCGCAGCCGTGTGAATTTGGAAATTTATCTGACGGACTAATCAGAGATAGAATAGTGTGTGGAATCCATGATGAAGCGTGTCGTGCACGTTTACTCAGAGAATCGGATTTGACATTGGCGAAAGCTATCGATGTGTGTAGGGCTCAGGAAATGAGTACAAAACAGTTAAAGTCCCTGAAAGGTAGTGAAGAACAAACAGTAGCGGCGATAAGTCAGTCAAAAAGTGGACGAAAGGTCAGCTCGCAAAATTATAGTAAATATACAAAACATGCAAAACAAAGATCTGGAAATCAAAGGCCTGACAGTACTGATGGGAGGTCATGTCGTAATTGTGGAAGAAGACACATGAAAGATTCATGTCCTGCATTTGGGAAAACGTGTCATCGTTGTCATAATAAGAATCATTTTGCGAAATACTGTTTGACAGAACCATCGAACAATTCAAAGAAAATTCACGCTGTTGGAGTACCAGACGATGAAGACTCGTACGAGGATACAGAACTTTTCATTGGAACCGTACAGATTAATACAGTGAATCAAGACCAGAGTGATTGGATTGAAACTTTGACCATTAATGACCACCAAATAGACTTTAAGTTGGACACAGGTGCCCAAGCTAACATTATTCCGAAACATGTCTTTGACAAGTTAAAGTTGCATGACCAACACCTCACAAAGACAAGCGTCAAGTTGGTTACATATGGCGGAACTGAAATTACACCGAAGGGTATCAAGACTTTGGAGTGTTCTGTGCGAGGTGAAAAGTATGACTTGTCATTTTTCATAGTGGATGCGAATACTCAAGCGATTCTGGGAAAGAATGCCTGCACAGAAATTGGATCTATTGTGCGCGTACACTCTGTAAGCAAGGACTTGTCAAAGGAAAACCTACTGAAATCATATGAAGATGTTTTCAAGGGACTGGGTGAACTTCCTGGAAAGCACCACATCAACATTGACGACACCGTTACCCCAGTCATTCATCCACCGAGGAAGGTCCCTGTAGCACTCCGTGATAAAGTGAAAACGGAACTTCAGAGAATGGAACAGTTAGGAGTTATCGCGAGACAAGACGAGCCCACCGATTGGGTACATAGTCTAGTTACAGTCCGTAAACCCAACAAGATAAGACTTTGCATTGATCCAAAGGACTTGAATCGTGCAATCAAGAGAAAGCATTACCACTTAAAAACAGTCGACGAAGTGATTGAAAACCTTCCGCAAGCCAAAGTGTTTTCAAAGTTTGACGCAACCCATGGATTTTGGCACATCAAACTTGATGAACCAAGTTCAAAGCTGTTGACATTCAATACCCCATTTGGTCGGTACAGATACTTGCGTTTACCACTTGGAGTAAGCTCTGCACCAGAAGTGTTTTCTAAACGAGTTCAAGAGATGTTTTCGGACATAAAGGGCGTAGAGTGCATAGTAGACGACATCCTAGTATGGGGAGAGACCATTGCTGAACACGATTCCCGGGTACAACAGATGCTACAAAGATGTCGCGAAATGAACTTTAAGTTGAACAAAAGCAAAGTGGAGTTCCGTGTACCTGAAGTGAGGTATGTCGGACATTTGATTGCGAACAGTGGTATTAAGGTAGACCCTGAGAAAGTACGAGCGATAGTAGACATGCCAGCACCAAAGGACGTGTCAGGAGTCAAGCGCATTTTGTGCGTCGTACAATATGTAGCTAAGTTCATTCCGAACTTGTCTGATGTGACGGCACCACTTCGTACACTCTTGCAACAAGACGTCGAATGGCATTGGGATACACCTCAGCAGGAAAGTTTCGACAGACTGAAACAACTAGTCTCAAGCACACCAGTACTCAGTATATATGATGTGCATAAGCCTGTAACTATTTCCGGTGACGCAAGCTCCAAGGGACTTGGCGTAGTCCTCCTCCAAGATGGACATCCGGTGGCATACGGTTCGAGGGCTTTAACAGAGACACAGAAGAGGTACGCTCAGATTCAACGTGAAATGCTAGCTATCGTATATGGATGCGAGAAGTTTCATCACTACATTTATGGCCGAAAGGTGACCGTGGAGACGGATCATCAACCCCTTGTCGCGATCTACAACAAACCACTGTATCGAGCGACGCCTAGACTTCAAAGAATGCTTATGAAGTTACAACGCTATGACCTGAAGTTAGTGTATGTACCGGGAAAGGATATGCATATTTCAGATGCATTGAGTCGATCTTACCTACAAGAGACTCCTGAGATTCTAGTCGACGATGAGATCGACGTTGATTCTATTGAGGCACAACTTCCTGTGTCTCCAGCAAAACTACAGCAACTCAAAGAGGCGACTGCTGCTGATGAGACATTACAAACGCTGAAAAATACCGTTTTGATTGGTTGGCCAGTCGACAGATCAAGTGTTCCATTGAACATCTTACAGTATTGGAACTACCGTGATGAAATCACTGCCATCGATGGGCTTTTATACAAAGGCCAACGATTCATGGTGCCAATCAGCTTGAAAAAGGAAATGCTCAATAAGTTACATGAAGCACACATGGGCATAGTGAAAACACAGACAAGAGCACGAGAGCTGTTGTTTTGGCCCAAAATGAACCAGGATATTGAAGACTTTATAGGACAATGTGCAGTTTGTAACAAGTACAGGAATTCCAACTGCAAGGAACCTTTGATATCACAGGAGATGCCTTCACGTCCATGGTCGAAAGTTGCTGCAGATATGTTCCAGTTTAAAGGCTCTGAATACCTCCTGTGTGTTGACTACTACTCCAAATTTCCAGAAATTGTCCGTATGTCGTCAACTACCAGTGCACAAACAATCACATGTTTCAAATCTCTGTTTGCTCGTCATGGCATTCCGACAGAACTATTTACGGATAATGGACCTCAGTTTTCGAGTTATGCATTCAAGAAATTCGCAACTGAGTGGGATTTCATTCACATCACCTCAAGTCCAAGATACCCGCAATCGAATGGCCAGGCGGAGAGATGTGTTCAGACTGTCAAGAACCTGCTCAGAAAAGCTGACGAATCCGGAGGCGACATCTACACCAGTATTATGAACTACCGCGCATCACCGATTGACGGAATAGGACTAACACCATCGCAGCTACTCATGAACAGACAGTTGCGTACAAAGTTACCAATCACAGGTGACTTGTTGAATTCGAAAGCTGTTGAATCCTGCAAACCTCAACTTATTGCGCGCCAGGAGAAACAAAAGTACTACTATGATCGTCATTCCGCAACGTTACCCAACGTCAACAAAGGGGAAATAGTTCGCGTACAGAAAGATTCGAAACAGTGGGAGCCAGCCATAGTAGACCAGAAACTTGCAGACAGATCTCACGTAGTCCGCACGGGTGACAATCAGCTATACCGCAGAAATCGCAGACAACTTCTAAAGACCAGAGAAACCAATTTGCCGTCTAACGTCTCTGATCATTCCGAAGCAATGTATGACGCACCACCACAGAGTCATTCAGAACCCGATCCGCCAAACACCACACCTGCGAAACCCAACCCGCATGAAAATGCTGCCACTCCACACAGAGAACCCAGACCACAGCGAACACTGAGACGACCAAAACATCTGGAGGATTTCATTTGTAAATAAACTGCATGTTCACTGGTTGATTCATACACGTTTATAAACGAACATGTTTGTTTTTAGTTCAATATTAATAATCTTTTCAGGAATGGAAAAGATTTTTTTTTGAAAGGGGAGATGTTATGTTATTACATTATAATTTGTTTATTGACATAAGCGACAGTCTGTATCAGATGGTTATCTGTGATGTAAGCATCTTGTCACGTGATCATATTCAGTAAAGAGTTTGAACGCCATTATTGAGTGTTGTGACTTTGCATCTCTCTCTCTCTCTCTCTCTCTCTCTCTCTCTCACTCTCTCTCTCTCTCTCTCTCTCTCTCTCTCTCTCTCTCTCTCTCTCTCTCTCTCTCTCTAAGTGTACAATATACAATTACATATCTATAAGCTGAATTCCACGTGATACTGATCTCATTGATATTCATGTCTTCAAATTGTCTACCTTACTAGTGAAAATTACAAACGTTTTTATATGAAATTGGTGTGATAACGTCATAACTTTTGTCACGACAGCCGTCGTGTGTCCAATCAGTCGAGCCAGAGAACAACAATAAGTATGTACAATCTCTCTCTCTCGTTCTCTCTCTCTCTCTCTCTCTATCTATATATATATACTCAATAAATTTACAATTATACATATTCACACACACAAAAAAAAATGTTTATAAAATCCGATTCGACATGACCTCCTATGGTGGTACATTTGACAGCAGTGTCCATCCAGTGTTCCTACAATGTGTCCTCCTTCGGTACCACGTCTTAAGATGACGGCTTCCGTCCACCGGCTTCCAGTGTAGTAAGTGAATACTCGAAGGAGGTTACACGGGTGGTAAGATGTTCAATACCGGAACACTGGTGACTATGGCTGGATCACCACCGGGACATTGCTGGAGCCTTGCTGGAACCTTGCTGGAACCTTTTAATTATATATAAATAACAATATTCTCAATTAAACGTTTCAATTTCACAATATACTTATTTACCTTATTACCGTAAGTGCTCGCCATACAATCACACCGAACAATACTCGCTCTACAAAACCGTTAAGTGTATCAGACCCCTTAACGTATCAAACACAGTCACAGTTAAGCGTATAAGACCTCTTAACATGCAATAAAGTTAAGTCTATAAGACCCCTTAACATTACAAAACAGTCAATGTATGACCGATAACGCCGTATAAAACTACAAAATATAAACTGACAAATAAACTAGCATACCACGCCTGTCACACAACACACCATAACGCTACGGTAAATAAACAATTATGTAAAACGTTAACCCGAAAATACTATCGAACACGTATAAGAACAATCGATTTTAACAGTTGGGCAACAGTTTGCGAGCCGGTCCAACAGATCAACTGTTGCCCTCGACCCCAGTCAACAACTGTATAATATTAGTTTATTTTTTCTTTCTTTCAAAAAATTAATTTCATGCCAAATTTGAGCAATATTTTAAAGAGAATTATCTGATTGTGGCCCCACATGTCCAAACAAAATGGCATGTTACATAAATCACAATAAAATGTATGAACATATAAGATCCCCATCTTGATATCTATGTTTGTTTTCGGATAATTGACATTACAAGTATTTCAGGTGCCAACCTCCTAAATTTGTCATTTATATCTAGATTTTAATCAATCTAGTCAGAGTTATCCAAAGATAAGAAATGACACTCGACTTAACAAAAGAAATGTTGGCCAAACAATATTTTGGTAATGTTCTATGAAGATTTCAATTCATCCCATAAAAAAGAGTACTTTTGCTATTTCATTGTGTATGACCGCTAGTAAATCTTATCTTAACATTGCACTGTTCATTATTTCTGAATAAAACTCCAAAAACAGTCTATAGCAACTCATTTCGGGGCTGTAGTGATGGTGGGGGTCAATCAATGAGAAGTGTTGTATCACTGACTTAAAAGAGAATAGAGGAAAATAAATAAAACATCGCATCCTGATCACGACGTAAATTGTTATTTGAACTGTTATTCCGTTCGGGAAATCTTATATTCCCGACTTGTCATTGGTCATTAATACAGACAATTTCTTAATTGTTTTATGAGATATAAGGCACGGAATTCATAGCTCTAAAACTGCATCGGTACTATTAAGAGAGTATACATTGCACTGCTGATGATTTATTCATAAACTACAAAACCGTCTATAGCAACCCATTTTAGGGCTGGCTTGTTTAATCTTATATTCCCGACTTGTCGAAGTCACTGACTATAAACAATTACTAATTACTTTTAAATAGATATAAAGCACGAAGTTCACAGCATTAAAATCCATTTAGATTTACATCGGTAATATTGAGAGTATCAGGACTTATAACCAGAGAGAGAGAGCGAACTAGGCTGTAGCCAACACTCAGTATTCCTGAGCAATATCACACAGTACAATTTATTGTACAAGGATAAAATGATTCCTCATTCTCTGATCAGAAGAACTTTGTATGGGATGACTGTTACAATGCTGCCGATTTGTTTATTATCATTGTACGTCACAGAATATGATCTATACAACCCCTCCCTATTGCAAACAGATTTTCCTATAGGAAATATTCAGTCCATCTGCATGATATGGATATTCATAAAGCAAAACGAGATTCACTATATAAGGAGATCCACCTCCGCCCCGGCTGATGCTTGAACTCACGACATCTGGAACCCACTCTCCTAGCAATGAGCGGTCACGCGCTCACCACTCGGCCATTTAAACAAGACAATAAATCTTACCTTCGATGACGAACGGGACATTTGTCATTGTTGTTAAGAAAAGTGACACATATTAATTTAACTGTCAAAAGTTTTAGTAGCCTCAACACGTTGATTTATCATATGTAACGCTTTTTACGAAGCGTCCGGGTTGAGAAATAGTTTTGTTTACATAATATCAAACGTTTTTACTACTTGGTTGTAGTTCAACTTCACTATAGTCTTCATATTGTAAATCATTAGTTTCGTCCATGCTTTGGACTCCTTTAAAATTAGTAACACCCCTATGTATCGCCTCTTTACGCTATGTGTAGAAACACAAAGAACACGTGTAGAGACCAGTATTAATCCGTCACTATATGCAGAGATCGTCTTTTATAACTCTAACATTTGTAAATAGAATTGTCTTGCATAAACAAAAACAACTAAACATTAATGTTAGACACACGTGTGAGGTAAGCCCTGATTTACTCGGGTGCAGCCATTGTTTACACACTCGTAGTTTGATATACTCCCAAACAGAACGGGTTTGAAACTAGGTCTATCTTTAAAGCTATACACGCTATAATTTGCGTAAAGGTTGAATAAAGGGGAAAATGTATGTGTTTGATTACTAATAAAGGTTACCTTTATGCTGTTAATTATAATGCTCAATCCGATCACGTAAGAAATATATCAAATATTAAACAATAAAAAATATTTATTTTCCTGCCAGGAAAGTAATGCCTCCTCGTGAATATCAATCTATCACGTGATATCGACAGCTAAATTTAGTCTATCATACCACAACTGGTGAAGGGTCAACATCTTCATAATTGTGATAGTTTCACAAAGGAAAGGATATTTTCAGTAAAGCATATTTGTCCGATATACGAGTACAAACAACAGAAAAAATACAAGCCTATGAGTAGAAATGACAACTTCCTTTAAAAAATGACGTAGACCTGTGTTTTTCCCCTATGTGCTTTTTATAGATCCTATAAGTGTTATTGCAGAAGTAAGGGTATCGTGAATGACAAACGTATTTTACTCATTATACATGTATGTATTTCAAATTAACAACTGTTAAGCATATCAAAAATCAAGTTGGATATTTAATTAGGCAAACAATAACGACAACCTAGTTCTCCGCAGACATGTGCAATGAGGTCGGTTTCGCTCTTCCTTCATCAATATTCTTGAAAAGGTATATTTTCCTGGCAGGAAAATAAACAATTAAAAATCTATATCTTTGTAACGAGATGGAATTCACCATTGTAATTTACAGATTAAGGATAACTTTTATAAGTAGACAAACACATGCGTTTTCACTGGCATTCAAAATTGACGTAAATTATAGCGTGTATTGCTTTAATAGTTTCAGTAAAAGTACAAAAAGTACTTGGAAGCTTTTAAAATTGACGAATTATCAAACTTTATTTCTTCAGTATTTTTCAATTACTATAGCAACAGTGTAAATGAGAAACATTAAACAATGTTTTTCTGCTACTGAAGTTAACAAGTACATATTACTTAAGATACAAATGATTTTATTAATATGCAAGATTATCTCTTTAAATGTTGTATATAGATAGCTTTTGAAAATATTGCTAATAATGACTGTAGGAAGGTTTCATATATTGATGTTTTGTACATTACATAGCGATACTCTAAACCGAAAATACACATGCATGGTGATTCGAAATTCCCCTAACAATTGTACCTTTGCACACTGTTTTTTAAAGTAATTTATCTAAAAGAATAAGCATAAACCGAAAAAGGATGCAACAATTGAATTTACTAAAGACGTGAAAACTTTTTGAGTGAATTGTTCTGATAAAAATGTTAACCAGTCTGTAATAGCGTTAGATAAACTTCAACAGTTTTTTGTTTATTTAAGTGTCTTTGCCTGTACAAAACAAGAAAACAATTATTAAGTGTAATGTATTCTCCCTTGTGAAGGAGCCTTTTCCTGACCTGCAACTAAAGCTATACAAACCGGTTTTAACACAAATGATGGAGACATGATGTGTGCAAATGTATGTGTACATTTATGAATCATCATTTGCATCTCAAGTATTATCAATTTTCAGCTATTGATTTAAAAAAAAAAGACTGCTTGTAAGGGTTCTGTTTTATAGATACGTTCAATCCCGATTCTTTAAAATTTATACAAAAATAGTGTAGAAAGAATAAAGAATACTTCATTAAACCTACGAAACGAAAGTCGTGTTAGATTTTATAGTACACTTCTGATCTACACAACTCGATAAAGTTAACACAATGTTCAGTACAAAATTACACACTTACTGTTTCGGTTTCATTAAGGACATATATGTTTTGTGAAAATTCCCACTAATTATACGATCTTTATTTCCTCAAAATTTTCTCAGTGTTCAGTGAAAGCTTACATTACGTTTTCTGCATACACTTATGTTTTGCACATCTAACAGCAGTACACATATGCGCGAACTCAATTGCAGTATTATAGATGTGAAGATTTTTTTTATAGATTTTTAAAATCCATAATCGATCGGAACTGTGATGTCAAAGAGAAGCCAATTTGTATAGAAGCGTGTATGTTAAAAAAATATATAGCGAAAAGCGGTCAAAAATGGGCATGGACTTAATTAATGAAAGACATGGAGGGAACGTTGAAATATTCCACGAGCCAAATAACCTCATATTCCTTTCTGAATCATGAAACCACACTTATTTAATCTTTAATTGCTTTTTTTTTTGCTTTGCCAACTGTATAAAAAATGTAATGTCAATTTGATCAGTCAGTATTGGTGCCTGTATTCCGGTTTCCTAATTGCAGTTTAAAATAATGGCATATTTTAATTTGGTTTTCAAATATGAATGTTTGTATAAAAAATAGTAAGTAAGTGACCTAAAATGAAACATTCGCATAAGTTATTTGCACTACTATTTATACTATTAATCCTGAGATATACATCAAGTAAATATGACCTCCAAAATCAACATGATTTTGTGATATGATAGTCAGTTGTCAAAATGCTGAACTCTAAAAGCTATAGTTTTACCGATGTTTAGATGCTCATATTACAAGAGAAACGTAAGCTTTAAATATCTTCATTGGCATAATCCTGAATAGCATATCCTGATTTAAGACTGGGTGTAGTATTTTGATCACATATTAATTGGGGATAACGAGTACCAAAAAAAAAAAAAGGGCAAAAAAAAAAAAAAAAAAAAAAACCCAACAAAAAAAAACCAACCATACTCACAAAAGATCATGGATATCAGTTAAGACTGAAGGACACAATTAATCGTTGAATCACTTATGAGAAATAAATATTACAGTACAAAGGATATCACTTCACCACTCAAATTGGTTTATGTACACAAAATTAGCTTAGTGGTAAGTTATGCTAATAAGGAATCATTCTTTGTGTATTATGAAATGATAATTTCGGTCGGGGCGTGATCAAATCCAATAAAGCCCGAAGGGCTCTATGATAAATTTGATCACGCCCCGACAAAAACTGTCACCTCATATTATTCAAAGATTGATTCTTTATTACTTATATTTATGTAACTGTATGCCATTGTATGAATAAATATTCAAATATAAATAAGCCAACCTCGCTGGCGACTCAATTATACGTCATTTGAAGTTATGGAATTTAAAGTACAAAATCGATACAAAGTGGTATCACAGGCAAAGACACTGGCACATTTAGATATATTTCAATAGTTTGGATAATAGTGCATGGCACAATTTTGGCCTCAGGATCAGACTTAAGATAAACTTTCTGTCAGTCATAACATTTTTGTTTATCATGATATGATGATGGGAATTTGTAATTAATAACTTTATATCAAGACATTCTTAATACCATATCATTTTTGGCAGCATTTTCAATTAAGATGGATTAAAAAAGTGTACAATTTTTTACTCAAGTCTAAAATTGTTTCATGATCCTGGAAACTTGAACTCGTAAGGCTTTGGTTCATAATAGAGAAGAATCAATTTGATGTATAGGAATATAGGATACTATTTTCTGTTCTAATGTTTTTTACTCTTAGCTCATTATGAAGGATCCTACATCTGATTCCAAAGTACTAGACTATCTAAAGGTAGCAATCAAGGAGCCTGGATAGTCAATAAACTAACAATCAATCTGCATTATATTTAACATGATATTTTTTGCCCTTAACGAACACTTGGCAAATTCAAATTCCAATTTTTTTTAGTTTTAAAATTTTCCTTTAACTACTTGACAGGCTTCATACGGAGGCAAATATCTAAGGAGTATTATAAAGTGAAAATTTCGGTTGGGGCGTGGTCAAATCCAATAATACCCAAAGGGCTTAATGATAGATATGACCAAGTTCAGACTAAAATTATCACCTCATAATAAACAAAGAATGATTCCTCATTACTTATATTTATATTATTTCTAATTTCTATTCTATAAAACACAATTTTTAACACCACTTTCTTTCCAAGAAGCACATTCTATGTGTTACTACGCAGCGCAGTCAACATCGTGTCTCTTTTATGCTTTAGGACAGCCTATTTTGACACTCATGCTTTATGAAGTTATCGGGTTTTAAGGTTCAAAATTAATTTGTAATGTTATCACCGACAATGACAGCTGAAATGTAAACATAACCTAAAATGTAAATATAACCTAAAATGTAAATATAACCTAAAATGTAAATATAACCTAAAATGTAAATATAACTTAAAATGTAAATATAACCTAAAATGTAAGTTTAACCTAAAATGTAAATATAACCTAAAATGTAAGTATAACCTAAAATGGCCAGGACCATCACCCTTTTACAGAAAAAAATAGAAATAATTATCCCTGTCAATTGTACGGGAGTGCTTCTGAGACTAAACTTAGGTTAATTTATCAGATATCGAACGTCATGAAGAGCACGTAACGTCAACCGGATTAGGTTGAAGGTGGTATTGTAAAACATGTGACAAAGAAACTATAAATGCAATATAAATGCACAAACATACCAAAATTGAATTTTCCGAACCAAATAAATGTTTTTGAATAAAAAAAAAATCTGAAGTTATACTTAATCATACATCAAATTGTAATGCGTTATACGTAACGAAACAGGGTTCATTTTTTAGTGTTTTGTGTATATTTCATTCAATTACTTAAGTGACTTGGCTGTACGAAACAAGGAAACAACGCCCATGTGATATTGAATCTCCAGTCTGAATAAGTGTTTTCCTGGCCAGCAATATAATCCATATGAACTGTTTTTATATAAAGGATTAAACAAGGAAGCATACTTTTTTGTACGTACATGTATAAAGACGAATCATTATATAAAACTCTCATTACGACAGGGAAAAATACTGTACATGTACGTATGAAGGTGAATCATTTTTTAAAGCTCTCATTAAGAATCTCCACCTCCGTTCCCCATAGACCATTGACAGACCTCATTACGAAAAGTCGGTGATGCGGTGGCGCTATCTAGCGAGCATTTGGAGTCACGCCCCTAGTATATTAACCGTTAAATCGTATGAAACAACGGGTAATATACACGCTATGACATAAATACAACTTGAAAACATGTTGACTTGCGAGAATCAGATCATAATTAACGATGCCATTAAATAGGACTGAAGATATAATATTAATATACCGGTAATATAAGATTACATAGAGAAAGAAAGGAATGTCTAATTTATAGTTTTTATAGGGACCTGTACATACCAGCAGTAAAAAAGTCGCTATATATGTAACTGCATTCAAGCCATGAAACCAGGTATCGTTGTCGTAATTATTGTGGATGAGAAATTAAATAAAATACAGTTCATTAAACCTTTAAAAGCAATAACCATAAGCAGGGACGTATATACTGATGGGATAGCCTACTTCTTCAATCGCCATGTTTATTTCCCATACTATAGTCACACGATCCTCGACAAGTTAGTTAATTTGTAATGCTGTAAAATCTACCGTTTTTTAAAGTGGTCTAGTTAGACCATCCTTTACTCGAACACGTGTGTCAAACCTTGTGAAAAGCACCGAATGTTTTACCAAAAATCATAAGTGTGTTTCTTTTAAGGTTTATTAAAAGGCGCTTGTTTACAACGCTGCGATTGGACCAGCTCATTTTTTTAACCTTTTTTTTTTAACCTTTTTTAAACTTACCGTATTATAGAACATATTCTCTATCCGGCGTTTCAAATGTTAGACATGTTGTAACCATGTTGTGATCCTCTTTACTTACCATAATAGAACTATTTAACAAAATCTAAGACTTTCGGTGTGACCTAAGTACCTATTTGTTGCTGCAAACCAAGTTAAAAATGACGCGGTTTTAAGCGAAATATCCATCGATTGCGTGGTATTAGCTCAAAAGCCGTTCAAATATTGTTGATTTCAAAAAGCAATGACTGAGTGGCTAGCAATCAAATTGACATGCCTACGTCACATGTTTAAAACAACTAATGAAAGTCCAAGCTCTTGTTAAAATGGTTTTAAAAGGGTAAACACTTATCTATATCTGTATCTGTAAAGTCCAACCTCGCCTAGGTTATCAGATAATGATATTATTATCAATAAGTTATTGCTTTATACATTTAAAACCCTTCTTTGTTAAAGTTGCAAACAGTTAGAATTCAGGCAATGTGTTTTCCCAGACAATGACACAGGAAAATGTAAATATAATTGAGTTATGAATTACTTGATTACATAAATACACTACCTACTGTTTCTATAACTATTACATTGCCTTTCAAATTTCCTAACGGATAATAAAGTAAAGTGTCCTGCACCTCTGACTAAGCATTTCTAGGCACATCAAGGTACAACTATAACTTGCAAGTTATTATACAATTTTAAAAAAGTCGCCCAAACTTGCTTTTCTCTGTCGACATGATCAATTGTTGCCCGAGACACAGTCAACAACTGTTTTGTTATACCTCTTCTTATCAATAACACGTTTTCGCGGAATGTGACGTCACCGGTCAACAGTCATTTTTAACAAGCGATTGTAACAGTTGGGCAACAGTTTGCGAGCCTGTCCAACAGATCAACTGTTGCCCTCGACCCCAGTCATCAACTGTATAATATTAGTTAATTTTTGTTCAAAAAAATCAAATCCATGCCAAGTTTCAGCAATATTTTAAGGAGAATTATTTGTTTGTGGCCCCACATATCCAAACAAAATGGCATGTGACATAAATCACAATAAAATATATGAACATATAAGTTCCCCATCTTGATATTTATGTTTGTTTTCGGATATTTGACATTACAAGTATTTCAAGTGCCAACCTCCTAGATTTGACATTTATATCTAAATTCTAATCTAGTCAGAGTTATCCAAAGATAAGAAATGACACTCGACTTAACAAAAGAAATGTTGGCCAAAAATATTTAGTATATTCTATGTAGATTTCAAGTCATCACATAAAAATGAGTACTTTTGCTATTTTATTGTGTATGACCGCTAGTAAATCTTATCTTAACATTGCACTGTTCATTATTTCTGAATTAAACTCCAAAAACAGTCTTTAGCAACTCATTTCAGGGCTGTAGTGATGGTGGGGGTCAATCAATGAGAAGTGTTGTATCACTGACTTAAAAGAAAATAGAGGAAAATAAATAAAACATCGCATCCTGATCACGACGTAAATTGTTATTTGAACTGTTATTCCGTTCGTGAAATCTTATATTTCCGACTTGTCTTTGGTCATTAATACAGACAATTTCTTAATTGTTTTATGAGATATAAGGCACGGAATTCATAGCTCTAAAACTGCATCGGTACTATTAAGAGAGTATACATTGCATTGCTGATGATTTATTCATAAACTATAAAACAGTCTATAGCAGCCCATTTTAGGGCTGGCTTGTTTAATTTTATATTCCCGACTTGTCGAGGTCTTTGACTATAGACAATTACTAATTACTTTTAAATAGATATTAAGCACGTAGTTCATAGCATTAAAATCCATTTAGATTTGCATAGGTAATATTGAGAGTATCAGGAGTTATATCCAGAGAGAGCAAACTAGGCTGTATCCAACACTCAGTATTCCTGCGCAATATCACACAGTACAATTTATTGTACAAGGATAAAATGATTCCTCATTCTCTGATCAGAAGAACTTTGTATGGAATTACTCTAACAACGCTGCCGATTTATTTATTATCATTTTACGTCACAGTTACATCTGCGAGTGTTCACGGTGAAAGGTATATTGGTCCCGTTGTCTGGGTGATGGGGATCATTGGTCAGCAGCAATGTGTCCGTGAATGTAGATACAGGCCCAAGCTGTGTCGTGGAGTCAACTACCGGAAAGAGGAACTGCTGTGTGAACTCGTGTCGGCCATCAACGAAACGGAACAAAAACCCAGCTATGTTAGAATAGAAATCGATCAGGTAGTTTCCAAGTTCTCTATCTGTCTGCCCGTCTGTCTGTCTGTCTGTCTGTCTGTCTGTCTGTCTGTCTGTCTGTCTGTCTCCTTGTTTTTTCTGCATTTGTGTGATCAAATGATATATTTATTTTCCATTCCATATCTAATTCCACTCTGACACATTTACAGAGTGCCAATATTACACAGCAATGTGTGTCGTGCTCCGCTGACGAAATGTGTGTTACGCTTTCCAGTAAGAAGGTCCATTGTATTACAGGTGGGTTAACTATTTCCATTTAGAAAGTAAAAACGCATGAAATACTAAAATCCACATTTTGCAAAAGTGATCCTTTAGCGGGGTCGACCTAAAGGTTAATAATTCAAAACCAATGTAATCCCTTTATGCAACAAGACATTTTGGCGCCCGTTGATAAAATCTCTTTGAATTTAATTCATTCCTTTAAGGTTTGAGGTACCACATCCTGAAGCAATCAGAAAGTACATCAGAATTATTGTTGTTTGCCGTCAAATGGCAAAGTTAAACACCTTTAAACGAGAAAGATCCCTGGGAGAAGTCTTTGGGTTTTCCCTAAAAATGGCGGTCAAGGGACGTAACTTATGTAAAAAGTGGATTTTTTGTGGATTAGTCTATTAATAATTTGATATTTTTTTAATACCCACTCCCCCCACACCCCCCCCTAAAAAAAATTATGCACGTTTCTGTAAAATTTAAGTTAATTCCAATATTCAGTTGTAGGTTATTTGTAAATCGTTGCCCGTTATCTTTTGCCATATAAGTAGAGTGACAATACAATCAAAAATTGAGTTTAATGTACCATCCTACTTCACAGCTAATTTGTAAATTTGGGAAAATGAAGTGCCAAGTACTGATTTTCACCTGGTCGTAGAAATGTCTATTGTTAACATTCAAAATAATAAATGGGCAAAAACGTTTGAAGAGGGGAGATAACTTTAAAGTAAAAAATCAGCTGTTTGATATACAGGTTCATGTAAACTCGAAAAATAAGCAACTGTTTCTATCTTTGTCAGTCCGCTAAAAATCTTAATTCATGTATCCACATTATGCAGACATTTTAACTGTTCGAGTAATTGTCTTAAAATGTAAATAAATGAATACTTTAATAAATGTATATAAAAACAATATTCTACATTTAGAAACAAAAAAAAAATACTTTAAAAAATTACATTAATTTTTTTTCGTTCACTTTAGATGGCATTATTACTTTTTAGATAATGACAGTCCGGCGGATTGTACATCCCTTCACAACAATAACTGTGGCCTACCTAGTGGACTATACAGAATAAAGCTACCGTTCCTAGGTCACGTGACAGCTTTCTGTGACATGGATACATATGGGGGCCGCTGGACAGTACAGACAGTTCATTATCATTATTATTATCATTATTATTGATAGTTATACTTGTACTAACACATTAATATTTTAATTTTGGTTACACCAAATACGCTTTGTTTCTTAGAGAAAAGTGTATTAAAAAAATCCAGGTAAATCAAAAAAAAAAAATATTGTGTATTTCAAAAATGTAGCACAATGTCTAATACTGTTTAGCACATAAAGATTATATGTTCTTTTGCCTCGATATTGAATCAATCACCATTTATTCTTTTAAAGGTCTTTCAGAATCGACAGGATGGTTCTGAGGATTTTTATAGAACATGGACGGAGTACAAGAACGGATTTGGAAATTTGAGATCTGAGTTTTGGATTGGTTTTATTCTTACTTTGTTTTATATTCAAATTAATTATGAAGATCTTATTTTACATTTTTTAACTGGTTTGTTTTAAAGTTCTGGACATTTTTTTTAGAAAATAAATGTACACAATGTTTACAAACATTAATGTACACACTATTTACAACAACGTTTTACATCAGTTTTTTTTATATCTAGGTTCAAAAGGGTGTAGGGTTAAACAAAATAGTTTTATTGCAATTGGTGTCATTGACTAAGAAAGAACTAGCCTGATTTCAAAGATTTTTTATTTTTTTTCCCGCTGCTATTACAGGCAACGAAAAACTACACCACCTGCTGGGTCAGGGGACGTATGAGATGAGGATGGACATGGAGGACTTTGACAACCAGACACGTTACGTCAAGTACACCAGTTTTAACGTAGGAGACGAGTCAAGCAAGTACAGAGTCACGATATCAGGGTTTTCTGGGAACGTCGGTGAGATTTTTTATGCGTAAATAAATTTGGTTTTTTATGCTTTTCGTTTACAATAATTGTCGATACATTCGTTTTTTAACTCATGTACATAAAGTCAGATGGTTTTTGAATTAAATAATGTTTTGAGATAAAACATTCCAATAAAATTTTTTGACAAAATAAATATAATTTTGCCAATTCGTTACAGAATTAAAAAAAAGTTTTTAGTAATGTATTTTTTGTTTATATAGGAAACTGTTTCACAAATGCAACCATTGCTAAGGTTATTAATAACATGAAGTTTTCCACATGGGATCAAGACAATGATGTTATTACAAGTAACTGTGCCGCCGTGACGACATCTGGATGGTGGCACAGCTCCTGTAACTGTGCAAACCCTAACGGTCTGTACCTGGCAGGGGAAACCACTCTCTTCAATCAAGGAGTAACTTATCATCCATGGCGGGATAAGTACTATTCGCTCAAGTCGACTCGCTTAATGGTAAGACGAGTTGTCTAGACACTGGATTACATCATTAATAATGAAGATTGTTTTTCTCTTTAACATATTATGTATAATTAACAGATTTTGATACGATGATTAAGCTTTGGGTTGTTTGGAGTCAAATTGTCATTCATATATTGAACAAGACTCTTATTATTATTCACATGAGCTGCTAATATTGATAGATTGTGATTTTCAAGATATGCAAAACATTGTCTGATAGTTTTTCTGATTATTACAATGTTTAAAATATTAGTTAATATGTGGCGTGTTTGTCAATATTTGTTTCTAGAATAAAAAGAAGTATTATTTATTATATTAGTTTTTAAAAACATTATTAGAGGTTGTTTTTATACCACTGAGAGAGAGAGAGAGAGAGAGAGAGAGAGAGAGAGAGAACAAGAGAACAAGAGAACAAGAGAAGAGTATCAGATACTGATGACTGAGCTCTTTGAAAATGAGAATAACTATCCAAAAACTAATGTCTTTAGAGGTAACGATAGCTTTGATATAAAGCAGACATTACGATAGTTGTGTAGTAACAAGTGAAGAAAACACAAACACACAGTCCCATTTAATTGTATCTTTTTATTAAATATTATAAAATGTTTCATTGCATTACAATAACATTCAGAGTACATTTCCCCTTATGTTTGTAATGGAAATCTGCAACTCTCAGTATCCTTTATATACGATAAGTTTTATCACGGCACATGAGCACAAGTATAAACGTCACCAGACAGTATGGGAATATCCATTAATGTAAGGTTAGATAAAAGGATCAAACTCATGAAACCAATATGATATAAACCTTTACAAACGTAATGATTAAACCATACGTAATCGATAAGGATACAGATTGTTATCGACAAAGGTTCGCGCGTTATATTTTTAGCCGAGGTTGCGAACTAAATAATCTGTTTATGTTGATATGGCTGTTCCATATGTTTCATATCCTTGAATGGGAGCGTACATAAAAGCGACGATTAACAATATCACATGCAAAAAACACCAATATGAATATAGATTTAAGTATTGAATGCCAAAACATGATCTTACCTTGCTAACGCGTGGTTAACAATTTCTCTGCACGACCGGATGTGGTCTGTGTTCTGTACTCTTATCTTTTATAAGATTGTATCTAAGCAATGGATGTTTAAATGTAGATGTCGACAATCTTTAACACATCAGTTCGTGTTGACAATTTCTTAAAAATGTGATAGCACAGTAGGATTATTTAAATGAAAAAATCACAATATCAATGACAATAACAAACCGTCAACCATCTTAAAAATCCATAAAACGAAATATTATTCAAAGCAGAGCAACACAGATCGTCAAAACGATAAAGGCAGGATCAGGTGCCTAGGAGGAGTGAGCATCCTCTGCTGACCGATCACACCCGCCGTGTGCTCTTTGTCGTAATCGAAAAAAAAACCCGGAAAAGTTCGCAAACAATTAGATGATTTATAGGTCTAACAATTAGTATGAAAAACGTCAGTCACCATGCGACACATGCATTTGTGGACATGGTTGTTCTATTGACCATAGAACTTATAAAACGATGACTTCGAACGAGACTGTTGATAGTCTTGTTTTATCAATGTGTTTGTCAGTAGCTTACATGGCCTTAGAAACTGTTCATACAAAGAGCATGCCCTTGCATATAGAATCAACCGAGAGACAAAAACACCATATGCAGGTGATGAAGGTGTATTGCTACATTGGTAAGGAAAGCTAACTATAGAAAACTTAAAGTCATCGCGTTAACATGAAGTTTTGATATTAGGCTACCATCGATGTCCATTTCCAATAAAATATCCAAATATGAAGCAAATGACGCAGACTCTATGTTATCTTTATTGGGATATATGAAGTCGATGTACATGTAAGTATGGAAATAACAATTGTTAATTGATAATACGTCGTCGATATACCTGAATGTTTATTTGAGGGTAACGCAGTGAGTTATTTTTTTTCCCGTACAAGTTTTTGAATAAATTCTGCTTCATATGAACACAAAAATAGATCTGCCAACAAAGGAGCACAATTGGTACGAAGATAGATTTAATTCCATCAAACTATTAAATCAGTATTCGAAATATTCCAAAAGTTGTATGGATCAATGCAATAATGAACTCTAGTCTCGTTCAACCAGATACTCCGCTGTCTCCGTTAATCTCAGATCATCTGCTGACCGGTCACACCCGCCGTGTGCACTTTGTCGTAATCGAAAAAAAACCCGGAAAAGTTCGCAAACAATTAGATGATTTATAGGTCTAACAATTAGTATGAAAAACGTCAGTCACCATGCGACACATGCATTTGTGGACATGGTTGTTCTATTGACCATATAACTTATAAAACGATGACTGTTGATAGTCTTGTTAAGGTCTTCCGTTACAACGGAAGACCTTATAGTGATTGTAATGTTTTTTTATTAAGGTCTTCCGTTTCCAACGGAAGACCTTATAGTGATTGTAATGTTTCTTATTAGGGTCTTCCGTCTTCAGCGGAAGACCCTTCTATTATTCTTAGGTTTCTTTTTCAATTCTATTATTATTAGGGTCTTCCGTTTTCCAACGGAAGACCCTTTTGTTTTTCTTCGGTTTCTTTTTATTATTATTATACTTTTTCTTTTTTTTCTGACTCCTTTTTTGCCTCATAACTCAAAAAGTTTTAAACCGATTTCAATGAAACTTTCAGAGATATTAGCACGTTGGCGTCCCTCAAAGATGTTAAAGTTTTAAAGACAACGTCACTTCCATTTTGACGTTACGTCATTTATAAAATTTTAAAAAAGTCATTTTGTCCGGGACTTTTCTCAAAAATGCTTGAAGATACGGGCTTGAAATTTTTAACGATTTTACATTTGTCATTTTACTTATGTAATAGGGCCGAGAAATGAAAATCTGTCACTTCCGGTGGAAACCGGAAGTGATTCAAATTTTTCGAAAAATTAAATTTTTTGATCAAATGAAAAAAATGTATGTATTTTGTAGAGCTTAATAATCTGAATCTAACACTGAAATCTGTTTGAAAATCGGACGATGCATTACAGAGTTATTGGGGTTTAAAAATTGATTTTTCCGGTAATTTTGATTCCGCGTCCTTGGTTTAAAAAATAGCGTAATGTTTAAAGTAAAATTAACTCGTACCAAAAATAATTGCTAAGTCGTACTTGAACAGATTCGGATTTTTTTTGTTAAGTCGTTCTTGAAATCGGAAAAAGGTTTTTGTTAAGTCGCACTTAAAATCATTCGTATTTTGTTAAGTCGTACCAGGAATAATTCGATTTTTTCATCTTTTTATTTTAGTTACATTTGTTATTGGTTTAAGAGCTCTGCTTCTTACAGGAACTTCCAGCTTTACTTCCGACATTAACGGAAGACCCACTCGTTGCTTTGCAACGAGCTTTGCTCTAGTTATTATTCTTTTTTCCTTACACATTTTGTGCAGGCGATTTCTCGGAAATGGCTGATTCGATTTCCGTCAAATTTTTACTGATGATGCGTCGCTATCTGAAGTTTGTACCCCCGTGACATTTTTTCAAAATTTACTTCCGGTCGGAAGTTATCGCCGTTTTACGATTTTTAAAAGTCAATTTTGTCTCTCAGGTTTCTCAAAAACGAGTAAAGATATAGGGCTGAAATTTTCAGAGATGATAGATCTATCGTTTTTCTGGTGCACCTCGGTCAAGAGAATGTCAGCCGTCACTTCCGGTCGTCACCGGAAGGAAATTTGAAAAATTGAATTTTTCGACTTCTTTATTTTTTAATATTTTTCTTTGAAATTTTCACACCTTATAGTGACTCATTTACTGATTCAGAATATGTAATTTGTTTAAAAATCCATCAAGGCATTCTCGAGATATTAGGCGTCAAAGTTCCGAAGCGAGAGTCCGAGTAGCTCAGTCGATAGAGTCGTGGACATGGCCCAGGCGACCCGGGTTCAAGCCTCGAGTGCCGCAAATTTTGTTTTACTTTTTTTCGCTTAGTTCTACGTTTGTATCTTTGAATTGATAAGTGTGATCTAATCTATTCAAAAATCGGACGGAAGACCCACTCGTTGCTCGCAACGAGATCGTGTCTAGTTAAGGTCTTCCGTTTCCAACGGAAGACCTTATAGTGATTGTAATGTTTCTTATTATTAGGGTCTTCCGTCTCCAGCGGAAGACCCTTCTATTATATTATTATTATTATTCTTTTTTTTTCTTACCGATTTTGTGCAGACGATTTCTCGGAGACCACTGACTTGATTACGCCCGAATTTTCAATACAAACGTGTTTTTATCTAAAGCTGATATATAATTTTTTTTTTTTTGGAAAAACACTTCCGGTCAGAAGTTATCGTCCGTTTACGATTTTAAAAAGTCAATTTTGTCTGTCGGGTTTCTCAAAAACGAGTAAAGATAAAAGGCTGAAATTTTCAGAGATGATAGATCTACCGTTTTTCTAATGTACGTCGGTCAAGAGAATGTCCGCCGTCACTTCCGGTCGTCACCGGAAGGAAATTTCAAAAATTGAATTTTTCGACTTTTTTATTTTTTAATATTTTTCTTTGAAATTTTTACACCTTATAGTGACTCATTTACTGATTCAGAATATGTAATTTGTTTAAAAATCCATCAAGGCATTCTCGAGATATTAGGCGTCAAAGTTCCGAAGCGAGAGTCCGAGTAGCTCAGTCGATAGAGTCGTGGACATGGCCCAGGCGACCCGGGTTCAAGCCTCGAGTGCCGCAAATTTTGTTTTACTTTTTTTCGCTTAGTTCTACGTTTGTATCTTTGAATTGATAAGTGTGATCTAATCTATTCAAAAATCGGACGGAAGACCCACTCGTTGCTCGCAACGAGATCGTGTCTAGTTAAGGTCTTCCGTTTCCAACGGAAGACCTTATAGTGATTGTAATGTTTCTTATTATTAGGGTCTTCCGTCTCCAGCGGAAGACCCTTCTATTATATTATTATTATTATTCTTTTTTTTTCTTACCGATTTTGTGCAGACGATTTCTCGGAGACCACTGACTTGATTACGCCCGAATTTTCAATACAAACGTGTTTTTATCTAAAGCTGATATATAATTTTTTTTTTTTTGGAAAAACACTTCCGGTCAGAAGTTATCGTCCGTTTACGATTTTAAAAAGTCAATTTTGTCTGTCGGGTTTCTCAAAAACGAGTAAAGATAAAAGGCTGAAATTTTCAGAGATGATAGATCTACCGTTTTTCTAATGTACGTCGGTCAAGAGAATGTCCGCCGTCACTTCCGGTCGTCACCGGAAGGAAATTTCAAAAATTGAATTTTTCGACTTTTTTATTTTTTAATATTTTTCTTTGAAATTTTTACACCTTATAGTGACTCATTTACTGATTCAGAATATGTAATTTGTTTAAAAATCCATCAAGGCATTCTCGAGATATTAGGCGTCAAAGTTCCGAAGCGAGAGTCCGAGTAGCTCAGTCGATAGAGTCGTGGACATGGCCCAGGCGACCCGGGTTCAAGCCTCGAGTGCCGCAAATTTTGTTTTACTTTTTTTCGCTTAGTTCTACGTTTGTATCTTTGAATTGATAAGTGTGATCTAATCTATTCAAAAATCGGACGGAAGACCCACTCGTTGCTCGCAACGAGATCGTGTCTAGTTAAGGTCTTCCGTTTCCAACGGAAGACCTTATAGTGATTGTAATGTTTCTTATTATTAGGGTCTTCCGTCTCCAGCGGAAGACCCTTCTATTATATTATTATTATTATTCTTTTTTTTTCTTACCGATTTTGTGCAGACGATTTCTCGGAGACCACTGACTTGATTACGCCCGAATTTTCAATACAAACGTGTTTTTATCTAAAGCTGATATATAATTTTTTTTTTTTGGAAAAACACTTCCGGTCAGAAGTTATCGTCCGTTTACGATTTTAAAAAGTCAATTTTGTCTGTCGGGTTTCTCAAAAACGAGTAAAGATAAAAGGCTGAAATTTTCAGAGATGATAGATCTACCGTTTTTCTAATGTACGTCGGTCAAGATAATGTCCGCCGTCACTTCCGGTCGTCACCGGAAGGAAATTTCAAAAATTGAATTTTTCGACTTTTTTATTTTTTAATATTTTTCTTTGAAATTTTTACACCTTATAGTGACCCTTTTACTGATTAAGAATATGTAATTAGTTTTAAAATCGATCAAGGCATTTTCGAGAAATTAAGCGTCAAAGTTCTGAAGCGGAGTCTGAGTAGCTCAGTCGTTATAGTCGTGGACATGGCCCAGGCGACCCGGGTTCAAGCCTCGAGTGCCGCAAAATTTTTTTCTCTTTTTTTCGCTTAGATCTACGATTTTATCTTAGAATTGATAAGTTTAATCTTATCTATTCAAAAATTGGACGGAAGACCCACTCGTTGCTCGCAACGAGATCGAATCTAGTTATTATTATTTTTTTTTTTCCTTTTTTTGTCCACAAGATTTCTCAGAGATGGCGGGATGGATTTTCTTGAAATTTTCAGGACTGATAAAGAATGATAATATCTCTAGGCGTTTTTTTCATTTTTTCAAAATTCACTTCCTGTCGTCCGTTTCCTGTCCCGCGACAAAAAGCTATGGACAATGAGATCTCAGAAACGATAAAGACTTGAACCTCCAAACTTTGAGGGATGATAGACCTATAGTTGTAGATGTGTTTAAACTATTTTGTTTTGTTCGTCGTAACTTCCGGTCGTCACCGGAAGCACTTCAAAAATAACTATTTTTTCGCATAAAATTCATTTTCGATAAAATAAATATATAAGTATAAATCTATGCATAGATTGTCTATGCGATGTTAACTCAACAAAAAAATTCGACTTCCGGTGAGATATCTCAAATATCTCAGGTAGCTTTTTTGAAACCCCATTTGTACAAACGAGATCTCAGAAACTATAAGTGATCAAAGCACAAAACTTTCATGGATGATAGACATTTGATTGAAGATGTGTTTAACCGGTTTCGTTTTGTCTTCCGTCACTTCCGGTCCACACAGGAAGAGTTCAAACAAATCGAGCTGTTTATCAGTTTAACTTATTTCCATTGATATTTGTAGTGTGCTGGATGAGAAATGAAGTACAAAGGGCAAGTTTACAAGATATATTAAATACAATTTGGATTGAGCACTTCCGTTTGTCCGTTTCCTGTCCCGCGTTGAAAAAGCTTGTATCAACCAGATCTCAAAAACGGTAAAGACTTGAACATCCAAACTTAGTGGGATGATAGACCCATAGCTGTAGATGTGTTCACACTATTTTGTTTTGTTCGTCGTAACTTCCGGTCGTCACCGGAAGCACTTCAAAAATAACTACTTTTTCGCATAAGATTCTTTTTCCATAAAATAAATATATAAGTAAAAATCTATGCATAGATTGTCTATGCGATGTTAACTCAACAAAAAAATTCTACTTCCGGTGAGATATCTCAAATATCTCAGGTAGCTTTTTTGAAACACATTTTGTACAAACGAGATCTCAGAAACTATAAGCGATCAAAGCACAAAACTTTCATGGATGTAGACATTTGATTGAAGATGTGTTTAACCGGTTTCGTTTTGTCTTCCGTCACTTCCGGTCCACACAGGAAGAGTTCAAACAAATCGAGCTGTTTATCAGTTTAACTGTTTTCCTTTGATATTTGTAGTGAAGTCGATGAACAATTAAGTAGAAAGGGCAAGTACAAAAAAAAATTTTACTTACAATTTACATTGAGCACTTCCGTTTGTCCGTTTCCTGTCCCGAGACAAAAAACCTTGATTCCTGGAGATCTCAAAAACGGTAACGACTTGAACGATCAAACTTTGTGGGATGATAGACCTATGTATGTACATGTGTATACACTATTTTGTTTTGTTTGGCTTAGCTTCCGGTCGTCACCGGAAGCACTTCAAAAATTTGTTTTATTCATTTTACATAAAATGAAAATATCAGTATACAATCTTACATATGTCATCTATATAATTTTAAATTGGCAAATAAATTTTACTTCCGGTGAGATATCTCAAATATCTCTATGTAGCTTTTCTTTTTACAAATTTGATGTCCGCAATATTTTCGTCATTGTAAGTGATTGAGACACGAATCTTTCATAGATTGTTTGATAGAATTTTGATTGGGGATGTGTTTAAAGGGTTTAATTTTGTCAACTGTCACTTCCGGTTCTTACCGGAAGGGTTCAAACAAATCCTGTTTTTAACAAGTTTAGCTGACTTTCTTGGAATTTCATCTAGCCTGATAAACAGTGATGTACATTAAGCAAATGTACGAGAAATACCAGCTTTTGTTTTTATTAATCACTTTCGTTCGTCCGTTTCGGTCCCGAGACAAAAAATATTGTTTCAAAGAGATCTTAGATTTGGCAGAGTCGTAAACAACCAAACTTTGAGGAAGGATTGACTTATGATTGTACAAATGGTTAACATTTTTGTTTAGATCGGCGTTACTTCCGGTCGTCACAGAAAGTACTTCAAAAATTGATTTCTTTTTCATTCTCTTTGTTTTACATGTAAATAACGTCTGGATATATCATTCACAATAATTATCATATCAACTTTTTTTTGCATGTAAGAGAAGCAATGTCTTACAGTTAAATTGATACATGTATATCAAAACGGAAGACCTTTTTGTTGCTTTTGCAACAAGTGTCTAGTTATTATTATTATTTTTTTTTTCCTTTTTTTGTCCACAAAATTTCTCATAGATGGCAGGATGGATTTTCTTGAAATTTTCAGGACTGATAGAAAATGATAATATCTCTAGGCGTTTTTTTCATTTTTTCAAAATTCACTTCCTGTCGTCCGTTTCCTGTCCCGCGACAAAAAGCTATGGACAATAAGATCTCAGAAACGATAAAGACTTGAACCTCCAAACTTTGTGGGATGATAGACCTATAGTTGTAGATGTGTTTAAACTATTTTGTTTTGTTCGTCATAACTTCCGGTTGTCACCGGAAGCACTTCAAAAATAACTATTTTTTCGCATAAAATTCATTTTCGATAAAATAAATATATAAGTATAAATCTATGCATAGATTGTCTATGCGATGTTAACTCAACAAAAAAATTCGACTTCCGGTGAGATATCTCAAATATCTCAGGTAGCTTTTTTGAAACACATTTTGTACAAACGAGATCTCAGAAACTATAAGTGATCAAAGCACAAAACTTTCATGGATGATAGACATTTGATTGAAGATGTGTTTAACCGGTTTCGTTTTGTCTTCCGTCACTTCCGGTCCACACAGGAAGAGTTCAAACAAATCGAGCTGTTTATTAGTTTAACTTATTTCCATTGATATTTGTAGTGTGCTGGATGAGAAATGAAGTACAAAGGGCAAGTTTACAAGATATATTAAATACAATTTATATTGAGCACTTCCGTTTGTCCGTTTCCTGTCCCGCGTTGAAAAAGCTTGTATCAACCAGATCTCAAAAACGGTAAAGACTTGAACATCCAAACTTTGTGGGATGATAGACCCATAGCTGTAGATGTGTTCACACTATTTTGTTTTATTTGTCGTAACTTCCGGTCGTCACCGGAAGCACTTCAAAAATAACTACTTTTTCGCATAAAATTCTTTTTCCATAAAATAAATATATAAGTATAAATCTATGCATAGATTGTCTATGCGATGTTAACTCAACAAAAAAATTCTACTTCCGGTGAGATATCTCAAATATCTCAGGTAGCTTTTTTGAAACACATTTTGTACAAACAAGATCTCAGAAACTATAAGCGATCAAAGCACAAAACTTTCATGGATGATAGACATTTGATTGAAGATGTGTTTAACCAGTTTCGTTTTGTCTTCCGTCACTTCCGGTCCACACAGGAAGAGTTCAAACAAATCGAGCTATTTATCAGTTTAACTGTTTTCCTTTGATATTTGTAGTGAGGTCGATGAACAATTAAGTAGAAAGGGCAAGTACAAAAAAAAATTTTACTTACAATTTACATTGAGCACTTCCGTTTCCTGTCCCGAGACAAAAAACCTTGATTCCTGGAGATCTCAAAAATGGTAACGACTTGAACGATCAAACTTTGTGGGATGATAGACCTATGTATGTACATGTGTTTACACTATTTTGTTTTGTTCGGCGTAGCTTCCGGTCGTCACCGGAAGCACTTAAAAAATTTGTTTTATTCATTTTACATAAAATGAAAATATCAGTATACAATCTTACATATGTCATCTATATAATTTTAAATTGGCAAATAGATTTTACTTCCGGTGAGATATCTCAAATATCTCTATGTAGCTTTTCTTTTTACAAATTTGATGTCCGCAATATTTTCGTCATTGTAAGTGATTGAGACACGAATCTTTCATAGATTGTTTGATAGAATTTTGATTGGGGATGTGTTTAAAGGGTTTAATTTTGTCAACTGTCACTTCCGGTTCTTACCGGAAGGGTTTAAACAAATCCTGTTTTTAACAAGTTTAGCTGACTTTCTTGGAATTTCATCTAGCCTGATAAACAGTGATGTACATTAAGCAAATGTACGAGAAATACCAGCTTTTGTTTTTATTAATCACTTTCGTTCGTCCGTTTCGGTCCCGAGACAAAAAATATTGTTTCAAAGAGATCTTAGATTTGGACGAGAACAACCAAACTTTGAGGAAAGATTGACTTATGATTGTACAAATGGTTAACATTTTTGTTTAGATCGGCGTTGCTTCCGGTTGTCACAGAAAGTACTTCAAAAATTGATTTCATTTTCATTCTCGTTGTTTTACATGTAAGTAACGTCCGTATATATCATTCACAATAATTATCATATCAACCTTTATTTGCATGTAAGAGAAGCAATGTCTTACAGTTAAATTGATACATGTATATCAAAACGGAAGACCTTTTTGTTGCTTTTGCAACAAGTGTCTAGTTATTATTATTGTTTTTTTCATTTTGTCAAAATTCACTTCCTGTCGTCCGTTTCCTGTCCCGCGACAAAAAGCTATGGACAATGAGATCTCAGAAACCATAAAGACTTGAACATCCAAACTTTGAGGGATGATAGACCTATAGCTGTAGATGTGTTTAAACTATTTTGATTTGTTCGTCATAACTTCCGGTCGTCACCGGAAGCACTTCTAAAATTATGTTTTTACACATTTTATTTGTTTAACACAGAATTGAAATACAAGTATAAACGCTTTCATATGTCATCTATCCGATGATTAATAAACAAAAAATAATTACTTCCGGTGAGATATCTCAAATATCTCAGGTAGTCTTTTTAAAACAAATATTATGACAGCGAGATCTCATAAACTGTAAGTGACCAAGACACGAAACTTACATGGCTGATAGACATTTGATAGAAGATGTGTTTAACCGTTTTTATTTGGTCGACCGTCACTTCCGGTCCACACCGGAAGAGTTCAAACAATCCATGTTGTTTAAGAGATTTACTGTTTTTGTTTGACAAAGTAAGACAAATTGATAGTCAATAAAGTCCTGTTGTCGAATGGTTAAGAAATACTAACTTTCATTTTCATCAAACACTTCCGTTTGTCCGTTTCCTGTCCTGAGACAAAAAAACTTGATTCCTAGAGATCTCAAAAACGGTGACGACTTGAACAATCAAACTTTGTGGGATGATAGACCTATGTATGTACATGTGTATACACTATTTTGTTTTGTTCGGCGTAACTTCCGGTCGTCACCGGAAGCACTTCAAAAATTAGTTTTTTTCATATTTTATTCATTTCACTTTAAATGAAAATATCAGTATCAAATATTACATATGTCATCTATATAATGTTAAATTGGCAAATAAAGTTTACTTCCGGTGAGATATCTCAAATATCTCTATGTAGCTTTCCTTTTTACAAATTTTATATCCTCGAGATTTTTGTCATTGTAAGTGATTGAGACACGAAGCTTTCATGATTGATAGAAATTTGATTGGGAATGTGTTTAACGGGTTTAATTTTGTCAATTGTCACTTCGGGTTCTTATTGGAAGGGTTCAAACATATCATGTTTTAACAAGTTTAATTGACTTTCTTGGGTGTTTCATCTAGCCTAATAAACAGTGAATGTACGAGAAATGCCAGATCTTGTTTTTATTAATCGCTTCCGTTTGTCCGTTTTCGGTCCCGATACAAAAACTATTGTTTCAAAGAGATCTTAGATTTGGCAGAGACGTAAACAACCAGACTTTGAGGAAGGATTGACTTATGATAGTACAAATGGTTAACATTTTTGTTTAGATCGGCGTTTCTTCCGGTCGTCAGAGAGAAGCGATGTCTTACAGTTAAATTGATACATGTATATCAAAACGGAAGACCTTTTTGTTGCTTTTGCAACAAGTGTCTAGTTTATCAATATGTTTGTCAGTAGCTTTCATGGCCTTAGAAACTGTTCATACAAAGAGCATGCCCTTGCATATAGAATCAACCGAGAGACAAAAACACCATATGCAGGTGATGAAGGTATATTGCTACATAGGTAAGGAAAGCTGACTATAGAAAACTTAAACTCATCGCGTTTACATGAAGTTTTGATATTAGGCTACCATCAATGTCCATTTCCAGTAAAATATCCAAATATGAAGCAAATGACGCAGACTCTATGTTATCTTTATTAGGATATATGAAGTCGACGTAAGTATGGAAATAACAATTGTTAATTGATAATACGTCGTCGATATACCTGAATGTTTATTTGAGGGTAACGCAGTGAGTTATTTTTTGTTGTTGAATAAATTCTGCTTCATAAGAACACAAAAATAGATCTGCCAACAAAGGAGCACAATCGGCAAGAAGATAGAATTAATTCCATCAAACTATTAAATCAGTATTCGAAATATTCCAAAAGTTGTATGGATCAAAGTAATAATGAACTCTAGTCTCGTTCAACCAGATACTCGGCTGTCTTCGTTAATCTCCGAAAAGCAAGAGATACTCTCTGTACATTAGGTCACGTGATGGCATGATGACGCTACTTCTATTCAAATTAGTAAAATGTACACCATGGCCCGGTTTTTCGAAAGGTGGTTAAATTTAACACTGTGTTAAGGATAACGACATGTTAAATCCTAATCAAGTGATTAGCTAACGCAGTGGTTAAATTCTGTTGATCAAAAACAATTTAACGCATTGGTTAGCTAACACTGTGTTAACTGAGTTAACCACTTGGTAATCACTTGGTTACCCATAATTCATTTCTACTTCCTATATATGAAGAAAAAAGAAGATTTTGCTTTGGGATTTTAATAAGTTGGAATTTAGTGAAATATTATTGATATAATTATATGTTGAACATCTATATCATTTCCAGGGTTCCGATCCTATATAGTATGCAATTTTACAAATTAATCCTTTCTTTTCTTGTTGTCGACATAACACCGTTAAAGTACAATGTAATAGCTTCAAAATACCATTATAAATTCCTTTCAATGTGTACCGGTAAATCAATTAGGTACATGTATCATAAAATACAGTTCAAAGGCTCAACAAATTCTCTAATTAATTTATAGGGTTTAAATTAACTTACACTAATATTCTATGAAAAAACATTTGTCTTGGAATAAGAAAGCTTATGCAATTTTGAGAAAAAGTATACCGCATATCGCCAATTTCATTGAGGTTTGAGAAATATATGGTCATTTAAGTGAACCCACCATTTCCACTTTACTCTATTTAACATAGATTCATATGGTTCTTCTTCAGCAAAACATCTTTACTTAATATTTATAATAAGAGGTCAATTGTTGTTCAACCTCTTTTAATAGGAAACCTTATTCAATACTGCATGTATCTACATGATATTATCATTCTAAAAGCACCATATCACTTAGAAATACCCTTGCATGCATACCCTCCTCCTATGTATTGATTTTCATAAAAAGCAGTGGTTTGAAATCTTTCACCTAATATTATGAAACTTGTGGCAATTTCCTAGTGTCAATTCTCACACATATTTGAAAACATGTATCACCGACACTAAAAATTGACCTATTTTGAAAATTGGATGAATTGTAGCATTTTAGAGACAAACATACATGCCGTCCTGCATGTGATTTCTTGTTTAAATTTACTTTAAAAGCAAGCTCAACAATCATACACTGGATGAAAAATCAAGTTTCAGCAAAACTGAAACTATATGGAAACCTTGCTGAAACTTGAAGTTGAAGTTTCATGTATAGTTTCCGCAATGCGGAAACCATTATATCGATTCAGCAAGTATCCGTTAGGTTTCAGTCAGCAGAAACTTTAGTCTAAGATTCCTGATGGTTTCCGCAATGCGGAAACTAAATTTGAATCGTGTGAATAGTTGTGTAAATTATTATGGAAATATCAATCAGTTTCAGAACATTTCCGCTAGGTTTCAGTATGCTGAAACTTTAAGTTAAGATTCCTGATGGTTTCCGCAATGCGGAAACTAAATTTGAATCATGTGAAAAGTTGTGTAAATTATTACTGAAATATCAATCAGTTTCAGAACATTTCCGCTAGGTTTCAGTATGCTGAAACTTTAAGTTAAGATTCCAAATGGTTTACGCATTGCTGAAACTATTACTAAAATTGATTTGAGTTTAAAAGTGATATCATTTATTTTCAACAGGTTTAAGTTTAATTCTAGCCTAATGATAATGAATCCGTACATACTAAAATGTATAGTAAGGTTTCAGCGTGACTGAAACTATATGTATACATGTAACTATCTTCAAATATGGCAAATAAGGCGATTAAGAACCTTACTAAGTAATTAATTGAATTTGAAAAGAAAAACTGATGTCTCATCTTGTTTAATGCATATGATGAAATCATTAATCTTAGGTACTCGGGCACGTGTATACATGTGTATACATTCTTTGTCCAGGTGACCTCCTCTGTGATTTTCCTGTATATTCTGTGTGGATTGCAGGGTTTTTTCTGTCAGGAGTGAACAAAAGACTGTTACATAACAGATACACAGTACGAAGCGTGAGTTTATGACTGGAGCCCGGCGGGAATTTTTTTCAATTTGTGTGTACCTGAGTTAGTAAAACTGATAAGTAAATTATAATTATTTAGTAAAATAAATTAATATACCTATTTTGTAAGACTCCTTCTTAAATCATTTAGTTATCATTTGAATGAACCTTGAGGTACAGTAACTAATTAAGCAAACAAATTAAGGTAAAGTCGTTGTAAATTTTTACAAATCGTACCAAATATTCGTACAACCTGAAGTTTAGAGCTAATTCATTTCTTTTTTAATACCACGCCAACACATGTACACAGGAATTTGTTTTAAAAAAAATTCTACAGTTGATAATAACAGTAAAACCCACTTGGAGTTTGAGTTTAATATGATAATTGTTTAATTATTTACATGCATTTCAGACTTTACTGCATGTATGACTGTATCATGATTCACTGGCGTCGGAAGCAAATTGAAAGTGTGTGTGTGTGGGGGGGGGGGGGGCTAGACTAATCCTCAGAAATATTGAGGAAAAACCCTAATTCCCAAAATCCTAATCCGTGGGTGGGGGGGGGGGGGGTATACCTATACTATATACTTCCGAAAATAAATTTCCTTACCCAATTTTTTTCCCCCAAAATCATGAAATTCCTAATCCGTGTCGGGGGGGGGGGGGAGGGGGGGGAGGGTGGGCTAGACTAATCCTCAGAAATGTTGAGGAAAAACCCTAATTCCCAAAATCCTAATCCGTGGGGGGGGGGGGGGGGGTATACCTATACTATATACTTCCGAAAATAAATTTCCCTACCCAATTTTTTCCCCCCAAAATCATGAAATTCCTAATCCGTGTCGGGGGGGGGGGGGGGGGAGAGGGGGGGGAGGGGGGGGGGGGGCTAGTATGCCTATTACTCCAACTTCTCAATCTTTCAAGGTAAATTTAGGAACAATTACATTTCCGGCGAGAAAAAGTGGGGGGGGGGGGAGCTCTATATGCCTATTGGTTAAGTCTAACTAGAATCGCGGTGAAAATTGGACAAGTCAAGACTAACTTGTCAGTAAACTATATATGGCTCTATCATATTTAGTTTGGCAAAATCATCAGTACATGTAAATAAAATATAGTTAAAGACAAAATCTGATACATATGTCTCATTAAAACTTGTTTAATTTCATTAGACATTTGTAAACAAACGGTCGGCCATTTTTTTTTTTGGTTAATCACTAGTTACAAATACAATTGTAACAAACACACGCCAATACTTTGTCGTATTTAACCAGGAAATACTGACTCAGACAGTTCTTATTTAAAATAAATATACATGTAAAAAGTATACTATTCGGTAAAAAATGATAATTTTGATTAAACATCATTCATTTTAAACTATCCCAAGATGCACTTTTCCTAGATTTAGCGGGTTCTGATTGGTCAGTATTGGCGCACTCCGAGCGAAGGTTAAAATGGACAAGAAGGTGCTGTTGTAAAATGGAGAATTGAGAAGCATTAATAGCCTCTATAACAAGGAGATAATGCAGGAACGAAGAACTCATGTCAAGGTAACTTAATTCACAATATAGATACTCCCAATAACATTTTCAAGGCTCTAATTTATCTCTCATTTGTAAACGAGATCTCGCGCCATCAAATCAAGATGGCGTCATTTTTTCAAACTTGGTTCGGAGTTTTAATTTTTATTACCGTATCTCTTTTAAATATACGTTTTGACCAAGTTAACCATTAACCAACTTTATATGCATGATAATCAAGATTATCCAGGGTATACACATATATAATTATATAAACGTCCCTAATATATGAATGCTTGGTTGGTAAACAAGACGAACAATGAATCTTTCGCACATTATACAATTTACAAACTCTAAATGTAACGAAACAAATTTATTAATAAAATCCGGAAAATGAAATTTTTCACGTTTTTCTTTTTCAGCATTGACAGCATACCAAGTCAATGTTTCCGGTGATTAGTTGCATCCTCTGTTCGGTGATTCGGGTGAATGTTTTGACCAGCTGGACGATGTGAACGCAAGGTATTGCTTTGAAATTGATTTTTTTCACCATTAACTTATACATGTGTTGGATGTTTATAATTTACTGTAGTAATTTTTTGGAAATCCAGGTCTAAGTTCTTGAAAAGGAGGTTGATGATGGGGGGGGGGGGTAAAACACACTTATTGTTGATAAGTTTTTCCATTGTTCAACAAACAATAATTGAATCAAAATGAAAATAACATAGCTTCAAACATAAAATGAAACATTTTAGACCAGATACTACTGTAGTCATTATATGACATAGTTTAAACAGCAACTGGCAACTGCATAGTAGCTTCTGTATTAAGTATTCAGAATTTTATTCAGAATGCTTTTATTACATGTTAGGCTGAATGACTTATGTTTATTGTTTAAAAATTTAAATGAAACTTTATTATTCATGTTTAAGATAAATAGAACACATAAAGTACAGCCCAGTGAAACGAACAAGTTCATCGCAAGAAGAAGAATTTTAATGCTACCACTGTCCAGAACTAATTAGTCTGCTGTAGCCATGATGTGATCATATGAGTGCTTCGCCGGTCTGGACAATGCTCGAAAGTCCCCCCAAAAGGCCTATTTCCATAAACTACGACTCGGGTTACATCAACAACAGCCAAGGACAGTCCTTATTGATTCGAATGGACACATCTCTACGACCCGACTTAACCTCTGCAGAACAAGACGTTTTAACTGTAAAGTATTCTCATTTCAAAAAACCTATAAACTATAAAAGTACTTTTTTTATAGGATCAAATACCAGTATATTACAATGTCTGTCTGTAAGCTAGAATCTTAGAAAATCACATGGTTTTGACTTATTAAATGATTGATTAGACCTTGCAGATATTAACTTTCATTTTCTTAAATAATTTGTTATATTTGCAAATATTGCATAAAATATTAGACTCCATGTAACATATATCCTCACACCTCCAAGTTGATAAGTGTTAACTACTTTTTTTTTCATTTTCTTTGTTTAAACATTTATTGATAACTTAGTTTTTATTTGCAGCAATATATGAAAAATTAAGAAACCAATCTTAAATGTAAAAACACTGCATTAGAAGATGAATGCATGGGTCATAGAAATGATAAAATACACCAAACAATATTCAATTATGTCGTATATGAAAATATATAAAGACAACATATACCCGATGTATTACAATTTTTATATAACAAAATTACTTGGATGGAAAGTTGTTTCCATGTGGGTTTTATTTTAATCTGTATTGTGTAACTAATATATAATTGGAATTAGCTTTTATATCATAAGTAAAATGCTGGTATTGATGAGAATTGTAAGGTGAATGATCTGTGTGATACTTTGTATTTTATACATTTATGCTACATGTAGTAATACTTGTCATATATAAACAATGTATATTTTACTTCATGTCCTGGATTTAAAAATATTAATGTAGGTAAAGTAGTGAAATGTAGGAAGGTAAACCGTGTGTAAAGAAGAATATTCATCAGGAATGAAGTGTGTTGCAATCAGCATAATTAATTAAATGTGTACATCATATTTTTGCACATGATTTGACAGACTGCTCCATTGTTAGCTTTTTATTGGCCAACAAGCTTTTCATATCTCCCTCTGGGTCATCTATTAAATACTGACAGGCTTATGATATTAAAATCTGATCAGTTGGTACATCATGGGTGGAAATGAAAAGTTCACTTTGGACTTAATGAATTATCAAAAAAATGATATCAAATCCTGTTCTATTGTAAAACATTAGATTATATTACTAACAAAGAAAAGGTTTATCCCAACTTGTAAGTGGGTCATTTTGACCTCATTTTGGAATTTAATGACATATTCAAATCAAATCTGGGTCATACCTCTATAGTCAACTACTATCTTGTAGTGTATTTTTTTTTTAAAGATGGATACTTTAGACTTTTCAAAAATATTTTATGGTGTACATATTCATTGTAGTTCAAAACAAATTGAGACAAGTGTATCATGTTCATGTAACAGTGAAGTTTTCTTTGTTTATTCATGTACGTGCAGTTATTTTGTAAATTGCATTCATATTTTTAAAAAAGTAAGATCTTTGTTGCATTTTTAAAGGGAGATTTGATAGGCATTTAATCGAGATGAAAAAACATACAAAAGTAAAGATTTCTATGGGATGTTTTTTTCTTGTGCAATTTTATCATTTTTTAAATAAAAGTCCCTAATAAGGGAATTGCCATATGGATGTTTCTCCATTATTGTATCTTGGCTGTATTTTATTTATTATTGGACACAATTTCAGATTTTTGAACAAAATAAATTTGGAACTGTTTGAAATTGTTTTGTTTTTACATAAAGTAGAAACTTTGCTCAGCTTTTGTGAAAGCAAAAATATAAAAAGTTTCAGTAAGTTTCAGTTGCGGAAACCCTTTGTAAACAATATGTTTCCCAATTGTATATGGAGGTTGAAACTATGCAGAAACTTCAAGTTTCAGTAAGTTTCCGTCGCGGAAACCATTTGTAAACAATATGTATCCCAAACGTATATGGAGATTGAAACTATGCAGAAACTTCAAGTTTCAGTAAGTTTCCGTTGCGGAAACCATTTGGATTCATGGACAGCCTAAGTTTCAGCACTGCGGAAACTTAATGAAACTTGAAGTTTCCGTGCTGAAACCTGTCGGAAACTTAAAGTAACCTTAAGTTTCCGCAGAGTTTCCAAAGGGTTTCCGCAGCGCTGAAACCAGATATTTCATCCAGTGATATTTAATAAAAAATTTACTCCCTTTCCAACCATGATAAAATAAATAAGACCTAGCTAATAGTGTGATGTCTGCCTTAATTTTATTAAAATAAAATTCAAACACACCCGAGTAGCTGGAGACGGATAAGAAATCCAAGAAAAATGTTCAAATTTTACATGTTTTTCTATTAAATGCATAAATACAATACAAAGATAAAAATATGGTTGCTTCTTGTTCATTTCAAAAGTAGTTATTATAGCAGATGTTATTTTAATTTATGTAAAATGTACATTTTCATATCCTACATGCAATTTAAATTGAGACAATTGGAAGGAATGGGTGATTTTTCAACTACACCTTTGGACAGGAAGGAGTTAAAAACTTGGATTTTTTTTTTACATTTTGTATTCAATGATAACTGCATTTGTCTTCATGTAAACTTAATTTGAAAAAAAATATGCCTTAAATAAAAGGGTACGAAGCTTACTAGTCTTAAATGCATATTTTTATACAAGGACATTATAGACAAAAACATACGAAATAAATGTATTAAATATTTAATCTATCATGGATAAATAAAGACAACAATTTGTCATTAAAAACACAACAATATAACATTTACAACACCTAAAAGCTGTGATAAACAAAAACTGAGTCATCTATATGTAACATTCTTAATGTTTATTTATTCGGTATTTCATATTTGGATGAAAATCTCTATTATATTATAAAAGTACAAATATAAAGTAATCAACATACTCTTTTACATGAGAGAGAGAGAGAGAGGGAGAGAGAGAGAGAGAGAGAGAGAGAGAGAGAGAGAGAGAGAGAGAGAGAGAGAGAATGCAAAGGTTTACATTCGCATTGTTTTACATACTTTAATAATCATAATTTCCAGTTTATGGTACTTTAAACAATTTCATAATAAAAACATGTTGGACATGTTAAGAGAGAGAGAGAGAGAGAGAGAGAGAGAGAGAGAGAGAGAGAGAGAGAGAGAGAGAGAGAGAGTTCAATTTTTTTGGCTATTGTGTATTATAATTATAAATTAGGATGTAGACATTAGATTAAATGTCACAATAATTGTTCTCCTTCTCTTGGTGCATGGTGTTTGAGGCTTAGAGGTTGGTTGTTGTCAAATACTCATGCATCTTTCTCAGTCTCTCCAAGTCCTCTTCAATCAACAATGCAGGCAGTTAATTCCTGTATCATGCAAATCTGTGAATTAAAAAGGATAAAATGTATACAAAAAGACAACAAAATTAATGTGAAATAAAGACAAATATAGTCATATTTTGGGACTAAACTTCATATTCACCTTAAATTTTTAACAGTTCTGATTACAAAATTTGTTTAAAATGGACACTACAGAAAACATGTACTGATTTATGTATACATGTATGTACCCTGTTGTATTCATATAAATCTGATATGAGTTACATGCATATACATGTAAAGATGATGATTTTGGTTTAGCAAAGCAGTTCACATCCAGGTGACATTAAACTCTTAATAATTCAGTAATTGAGACTAATCAGGTTTGTCGATTGAGAGCACAGTAAATGTAATAATACTTCCCTAATTGAAATTTTCAGTTCATGTTAAAATATTTAGTCTTAAAGCATATAAATGCTCTGTTATAAATTGTTTGTGAAATACCATGATAAATGAAAAATTGTCACTTCAATTGAAAATACCTAACCTTCAGTGAAAAAAAGAAAGAAATAGAATCACACCTTATGCAAACAAAAGAACCTCTCAATTTCACTTCTGATCTTGGTATGCATGTTTGAATAAATTTCTCCTTGGCTGCAGTTTGTGGGCCTCATGAAGTATGGCTTGGGGAGAATTAGGTATCAAGCACAGCAAGTGTCACCCAGCAGAACATTCCATGTTCTCCTTCTTCCAAATCTTTAAATAAATAATTTTTAAATGTATTGAAAATACAAAACAACAGATTTTTTTAAATCATAAAGATATATACTTAAAACATGTCAGAAATGCACTTATTAATAATGTAAAACACATTTGAAATAGATACACTTCAAAAAACATGTGCATCATGATTGGGATCTGCCCAGTGGAAAGAAATAAATAAGGTCAAATTTAAATATAACTATATGGAGTTTTAAAAATTATATGCTTCAAAAATTTAAAATGCAGTTATTCTTTAAAAAGTGATTTAAAAAAGGAAGATATAATATAAAATACATGTACATAAAAATCATACTGGCACTGTACCAGTTATCGGCTAAAATGTAACGTTTTCTTTTCGTAATTCCTCATTTCTTGATATTTGTGGATAAAACTTGACATACTTTTAAAAGTGAACTCCTTATTTATCAATTTGTTAGTTTATATCATTATTTAGAACCCAAAACATCTTTTTTTTGTTTTTAGCGCGCCCCGATTTTGCCGAGTTTTTACGATTTACTGTACCAGTTATCGGCTTCGTGATAATAACATAGTAAAGTGCGTTTTCATGTCGATTTTATACTCTGCTAAGTATAGTTTGAATTATGCCCCTTGTGGGGTCATACTAAAGTAGTCGGGGTCATGATACATTATATAAACAAAACTCATAAAATTATTCGTTTATTATCAGACGGTAATACACCAAATCGTAGACTATTCAAAGCATAATTATGCAATCAAGCGTTGAATTGCGCAACGAATCTGTCGGAAATTTGTGAATTCCTTTTGTTTATACATGTTAAATGTATTGATTTTATATGTGAAATCATAGAAGGAATATCATAACGTATCAGAAAGGAGTAATATTCTATTTTTAACTTATTACGTCACTTCCCCCACTGATGAAAGTGCAAAGGTAAACAATGATCGTTTAAGCTCATGTATAAAACATATTCAAGAAAGTTTTTAAGCAAATATACTTTTCTTTATTCAAAACAGACGACTGAATTAAAAAATCTTGGATTGATATGTGCTTTAAACCCGAACTCTCAGTTTAGCCGATAACTGGTCCTGAGGCCATAAAACTTAGACGAGCTCAATTTTGATCTAAGTCTCACTTTTATAAAAGGAACATATAGTGGAAAAGTGAGACTTAGATCAAAAGTGAGCTCGTCTAAGTTTTATGGCCCCGGGGCCTGGTCTTAGCCGATAACTGGTACAGTACCAGTACCAATATTGTCCAATCATATAATTTTAGTATCTTTACATTGCTTGACTGTGCATAACATTTATTTAGACGTTTCAGAAATAATTTTGATCCACCACTTGCATTTTGTCAAAAGGGAGATAAATCTTAATATGCAGTAACAACATTGAAAAAAATTATGCTAACATGTTCACTCAATATTTATTTATCAAGGAGCTGATAATTCCTTTCTCATTAATGTTTTAAAAATTCAAGGAAAAAATTGTACAATGTTTTTGTACTTATAGTACCCATTTCACTAATAATTTTGGAAATTTTTGTTAAATGTCTTATGTGACAACAACAATAAAATCAATGTGAAGGTCAAATAAAGAAAAAAGTACCTTTAACTGCTGTCAACAATGCAGCCTCCTCCAATGAAGGGATCCTTCAACATAGGGGATATGAACCATGTGCAAAATCCTTCTTCCATAATTATATCACACAGATACTGCAACTTTTCATTTCAAGCCAGTTGCCTTTCCGTATCTTAATCATATGTAAGATTTTTAAACTTTAAAATTTCTGACAAATGCTTATTATACCAATTTTTGAGTTGAAGTGGCAAATTAATTACACTGGCGGCCATATTTAATCACTGTGTTAAATCTTAACCAAGGTACTGGGGGTGTATTAAAGTTAACACAGAGTTAACACATGGTCTAACACACTTTTGAAAAACGTTTAACCATGTGGTTAACTTTAACACCGAGTTTAACACAGAGTTAACACGGTGTTAGAGTTAACCACCTTTCGAAAAACCGGGCCCATTTCTTTATATGTAATCAACATTTTAAAAATCGTTTGTTCATTTTAATTGAGAGAGAGAGAGAGAGAGAGAGAGAGAGAGAGAGAGAGAGAGAGAGAGAGAGAGAGGGTTACTAGGACCATGCGTGTTATTTATTTACTGATGAAGAAAATAACACCTTAATCCATAATCCATTAACTAAATGGACAATCATAGAATACAAGTGGAAATTTATATATTTCAAGTAGAAAATTATACAATACAACTGAAAATGTATATAATACAAATGCAAAAGATCTGATACATATTTTAACCAGTCTGTAATAGCATTAGATAAACTTCAACAATTTTTGTTTATTTAAGTGTCTTTGCCTGTACAAAACAAGAAAACAAATATAATTAAATTATAAATTACTTATTACATAAACATACTAGTATACTGTTTCTTTAATATAATCATGCCTTACAAATTTCCTAACTGATAATTAACTTAAGCGTCCGGTACCTCTGACTAAGCATTTCCAGGGAAATCAAGGTACATCTATAACTTGCAAGTTATTACACAATTTCAACAAAACAACGCCCAAACTGTCTTTTCTCTGTCGACATGCCACTCAGCAATGCCAGATATCATGCCCTTCCACATAAACTTTATGCCATTCATCTTTGTCCCAGCGCTCTAGTTAGATCATTATCGGTAATGCCAGCTATCATACCCTTCCACATAAACTGTACGCCATTCATCTTTGTCCCAGCGCTTTAGTTAGATCATTATCGGTAATGCCAGCTATCATGCCCTTCCACATAAACTGTACGCCATTCATCTTTGTCCCAGCGCTCTAGTTAGATCATTATCGGTAATCCAGCTACCATGCCCTTTCACATAAACTGTACGCCATTCATCTTTGTCCCAGCGCTCTAGTTAGATCATTATCTGTAATCCAGCTATCATGCCCTTCCACATAAACTGTACGCCATTCATCTTTGTCTCAGCGCTCTAGTTAGATCATTATCTGTAATCCAGCTATCATGCCCTTCCACATAAACTGTACGCCATTCATCTTTGTCCCAGCGCTCTAGTTAGATCATTATCTGTAATCCAGCTATCATGCCCTTCCACATAAACTGCATGCCATTCATCTTTGTCCCAGCGCTCTAGTTAGATCATTATCTGTATTCCAGCTATCATGCCCTTCCACATAAACTGTATGCCATTCATCTTTGTCCCAGCGCTCTAGTTAGATCATTATCGGTAATCCAGCTATCATGCCCTTCCACATAAACTGTATGCCATTCATCTTTGTCCCAGCGCACTAGTTAGATCATTTTCGGTAATCCAGCTATCATGCCCTTCCACATAAACTGTATGCCATTCATCTTTGTCCCAGCGCTCTAGTTAGATCATTATCGGTAATCCAGCTATCATGCCCTTCCACATAAACTGTATGCCATTCATCTTTGTCCCAGCGCTCTAGTTAGATCATTATCGATAATCCAGCTATCATGCCCTTCCACATAAACTGTATGCCATTCATCTTTGTCCCAGCGCTCTAGTTAGATCATTATCGATAATCCAGCTATCATGCCCTTCCACATAAACTGTATGCCATTCATCTTTGTCCCAGCGCTCTAGTTAGATCATTATCGATAATCCAGCTATCATGCCCTTCCACATAAACTGTACGCCATTCATCTTTGTCCCAGCGCTCTAGTTAGATCATTATCGGTAATCCAGCTATCATGCCCTTCCACATAAACTGTACGCCATTCATCTTTGTCCCAGCGCTCTAGTTAGATCATTATCGGTAATCCAGCTATCATGCCCTTCCACATAAACTGTACGCCATTCATCTTTGTCCCAGTGCTCTAGTTAGATCATTATCGATAATCCAGCTATCATGCCCTTCCACATAAACTGTATGCCATTCATCTTTGTCCCAGCGCTCTAGTTAGATCATTATCGATAATCCAGCTATCATGCCCTTCCACATAAACTGTACGCCATTCATCTTTGTCCCAGCGCTCTAGTTAGATCATTATCGATAATCCAGCTATCATGCCCTTCCACATAAACTGTACGCCATTCATCTTTGTCCCAGCGCTCTAGTTAGATCATTATCGGTAATCCAGCTATCATGCCCTTCCACATAAACTGTACGCCATTCATCTTTGTCCCAGCGCTCTAGTTAGATCATTATCGGTTATCAGAAGTCAATCAGCGTAAACACTCTTAAAAACAAATGCGTTCTTTTCTCGTTTAACATCAAGCAGTTTAAAATTACATCTTTATGGACAGTTCATTAGATTGAAATTGACTTCTCCAAAGTTTTGTAACAATCTTTACAATTGCTGTTTTATATATTTATTATACTGGCATTTGAAGCCATCAGTAAAGCAATATTTTTAAAAACTTTGACCTGGATATAGCTTTTATAGTATCTACATGTGTTCAACTTCATACTGTATTAAAATCATAACTAAATAATAGTTAATATAATAATGATAATAATAATAACTATTAATAATAATTTTTTTCCTTCAAAATATCAATTTCCATGCCAAATTTGAGCAATATTTTAAGGAGAATAATCTGTTTGGGGCCCCATATTTCCAAACAAAATTGCATGTGACATAAATCACAATAAAATATATGAACATATAAGATCCCCATCTTGATAATTGTTTGTTTTCGGATAATTGACATTACAAGTATTTCAGGTGCCAACCTCCTAAATTTGTCATTTATATCTAAATTTTAATCTAGTCAGAGTTTTCCAAAGATAAGAAATGACACTCTACATAACAAAAGAAATGTTGGCCAAACAATATTTTGGTAATGTTATATGAAGATTTCAAGTCATCCCATAAAAAAGCTATTTTATTGTGTATGACCGCTAGAAAATCTTATCTTAACATTGCACTGTTCATTATTTCTGAATAAAATTCCAAAAACAGTCTATAGCAACTCATTTCGGGGCTGTAGTGGTGGTGGGGGTCAATCAATGAGAAGTGTTGTATCACTGACTTCAAAGAGAATAGAGAAAAATAAATAAAACATCGCATCCTGATCACGACGTAAATTGTTATTTGAACTGTTATTCCGTTCGGGAAATCTTATATTTCCGACTTGTCATTGTCCATAAATACAGACAATTTCTGAAATATTTAATGATATATAAGGCACGGAGTTCATAGCTTTGAACTTCATTTGAAATTGCATCGGAATTATTTAGAGAGTGCAATTTGCACTGCTGATGATTTCTGAAAAAAACTCTAAAACAGTCTTTAGCAACTCATTTTAGGGCTGGAGTGTGACGAGGGGAGGGGGGGGGGGGGTAAAAATATATTGGAATTGAAGAAAACATGGTATTTGAAATAAAACATCACATCCTGTTCATGACGTTAACTATTGTTTGAAGTGTATTTCCGCTCGTTTAATCTTATATTCCCGACTTGTCGTAGTCACTGACTATAGATAATTTTCAATTTCTTTTAAATAGATATAAAGCACGAAGTTCATAGCATTAAAATCCATTTAGATTTGCATCGGTAATATTGAGAGTATCAGGACTTATAACCAGAGAGAGCAAACTAGGCTGTAGCCAACACTCAGTATTCCTGAGCAATATCACACAGTACAATTTATTGCACAAGGATAAAATGACTCCTCATTCTCTGATCAGAAGAACTTTGTATGGAATGACTCTAATAACGCTGCCGATTTGTTTATTATCATTTTACGTCACAGTTACATCTGCGAGTGTTCACGGTGAGAGGTATATTGGTCCCGTTGTCCGGGTGATGGGGATCATTGGTCAGCAGCAATGTGTCCGGGAATGTAGACACAGGCCCAAGCTGTGTCGTGGAGTCAACTACCGGAAACAGGAACTGCTGTGTGAACTTGTGTCGGCCATCAACGAAACGGAACCAAAACCCGGCTATGTTAGAATTGAACTAGATCAGGTAGTTTCCATGTTATCCATCTGTCTGCCCGTCTGTCTGCCCGTCTGTCTGTCCGTCTGTCTGTCTGTCTGTCTGTCTGTCTGTGTCCTTGTTTTTTTCTTCATTTTTGTAATCAAATGATATATTTATTTTTCATTCCATATCTAATTCTACCCTGACACATCTACAGAGTGCCAATATCACACAGGAATGTGTGTCGTGCTCTGCTGACGAAATGTGTGTTACGCTTTCCAGTAAGAAGAACCATTGTATTAAAGGTGGGTTAATTATTTCTATTTAGAAAGTAAAAACACATGAAATACTTAAATCCACACTTTGCAAAAGTTTTCCTTTAGCGGGGTCAACCTAAAGGTTAAGAATTCAAAACCAATAAAATCCCTTTATGCAACAAGACATTTTGGCGCCCGTTGATAAAATCTCTTTGAATTTAATTCATTCCTTTAAGGTTTGAGGTACCCCATCCTGTGAAGCAATCAAAAAGTACAACGGAATTATTATTTTTTTGCCGTCAAATGGCAAAGTTAAACTCATTTAAACAAGAAAGATTCCTGGGATTTTTTGTGGATTTGTCTATTAATAATTTGATATTTTTTTGATACCCCCTCCCCCACCAACCCCCCCCCCCCCCCCCCCCCCCAAAAATGGTGCACGTTTCTGTAAAAGTTAATTCCAATATTCAGTTGTAGGTAATTTGTAAATCGTTGCCCGTTATCTTTTGCCATATAAGTAGAGTGACAATACAAAAAAAAATTGAGTTTAATGTACCATCCAACTTCACAGCTAATTTGTAAATTTGGGAAAATGAAGTGCCAAGTACTGATTTTCATCTCGTCGTAGAAATGTCTATTGTTAACATTCAAAATAATAAATGGGCAAACATGTTTGAAGAAGGGAGATAACTTTAAAGTAAAAAATCAGCTGTTTGATATACAGGTTCATGTAAACTCGATAAATAAGCAACTGTTTCTATTCTTATCAGTCCATTAAAAATCTTAATTCATGTATCCACATTATGCAGACATTTTAACGGTTCGAGTAATACTCTTAAAATGTAAATAAATGAATACTTTAATAAATGTAAATAAAAACAATATTCTACATTAAGAAACAAAAACAAAAATACTTTAAAAAATAATATTAGTTGTTTTTTCGTTCACTTTAGATGGAATTATTACTATTTAGATAATGACAGTCCGGCGGATTGTACATCCCTTCACAACAATAACTGTGGCCTACCAAGTGGACTATACAGAATAAAGCTATCGTTCCTAGGTCACGTGACAGCTTTCTGTGACATGGATACAGATGGCGGCGGCTGGACAGTACAGACAGTTTATTATCATTATTATTATTAATATTATTGATAGTTATACTTTTACTAACACATTAATACTTTAATTTTGGTTACACCAAATACGTTTTGTTTCTTAGAGAAAAGTGTATTAAAGAAATCCAGGTAAATCAAAAAAAAAATATTGTGTATTTCAAAAATGTAGCACAATGTCTAATAATGTTTAGCACACACATATTCTATGTTATTTTGCCTCGATATTGTATCAATCACCATTTATTCTTTTCAAGATGTTTCAGAAACGACAGGATGGTTCTGAGGATTTTTATAGAACATGGACGGAGTACAAGAACGGATTTGGAAAATTGAGATCTGAGTTTTGGCTCGGTATTGTTCTTACTTTGTTTTATATTCAAATTAATTATGAAGATCTTTTTTTACATTTTTTAACTGGTTTGTTTTAAAAGTCTGGACAATTTTTAAGAAAATAAATGTACACAATGTTTACAAAAATTATTGTACACGCTATTTACAACAACGTTTTACATAAGTTATTTAATTTATATCTAGGTTAAAAAGGGTGCAGGGTTAAACAAAATAGTTTTATTGCAATTGGTGTCATTGACAAAGAAAGAGCTATCCTGATTTCAAAGTTTTTTAGTTTTTTTTCCCGCTGCTATTACAGGTAACGAAAAACTACACCACCTGCTGAGTCAGGGGACGTATGAGATGAGGATGGACATGGAGGACTTTGACAACCAGACGCGTTACGTCAAGTACACCAGTTTTAACGTAGGAGACGAGTCTAGCAAGTACACAGTCACGTTGACAGGGTTTTCTGGGAACGTTGGTGAGATTTATGTCTTTCATGCGTCAAACTTTGTTCGATTCAAGTTGTTATGCTCCTTGTTTACATTAAGTGTCGATACATTCATTTTAAACTCGAATTATGTAATTCAAGTCATATATTTTTTCCCTTATAATAACGTATTGAGATGTAATACTCAAACAAAGAATAATATAAAAAAAGTATTGATCACTTAGCCGATGCGTTTTTGAGTTTAAAAAAGGTTTATTTTTATGTATTTATGTTTTTGCAGGGGACTGTTTCACAAATGCAACCATTGCTAAGGTTATTAATAACATGAATTTTTCCACATGGGATCAAGACAATGATCTTCTTACACGTAACTGTGCCGCCAAATCGACATCTGGATGGTGGCACAGCTCCTGTAACTGTGCGAACCCTAACGGCCTGTATCTGGTAGGGGAAACCACTCTTAACAATCAAGGAGTAACTTATCATCCATGGCGGAGTAGGTACTATTCGCTTAAGTCAACTCGCTTAATGGTAAGACGAGTTGCCTAGACACTGGATAGCATCATCAATAATGGAGATTGTTTTTCTATTTAACTAATTATGTATAATTAACAGATTTTGATACGATGATTAGGTTTCAGGTTGTTTGGATTCTTGTTGTCATTCGATTTATGAAATAGGAATTTTATTACAATTTATGTATAATATTAATTAAAACTACATATGCATGGTAGCAAGGAAACAAAGTTTTAATCAACAGGATTCCACTTCCGGAATCTCACTACCGTTCAACACATTTCATTCACTTTAGCAAAGAAATGTCTACAGCAGAAAGATACGAGTTACAGGAAGAGAAAAATACAAATACTAAAGGCGTTTAAAGTTATCGTAAGAAATAAGTATAGGGTACCTAAACTTTCTGTCCACGGTCATACCTGAGTGAACAACACAGATAAGTTTCCTGAATGCTGGCAAAGTTATGTTTAGAAATATCGAATGCCCTGAACATTACTCTCCACGGTCTGTGTTCCGTGTCTGTGTTATAAAGTGACTCAAACTGCTATATGCATAGACATGCTTATCGACAAATCATGCGCCCCTCTTGCATTCGACATAACACACGGAAAAATGGTTCAGTCCGACTACGTCACTCACGATCACGTGTTTAATAACAATTATGGACAATATCCAGCCACGTTTAAAATACAGGACTGTGAAGCTAACCCAGTATATGTGATTGTAACGGTGTTTATATTGTTGGTTACATGTTATAATTCTAATGGTGTAATTTAGTAATACTGTTTATATGTTATGATAAATAACTTTTTCGACGAAGTGAACATAAAAGGAAAAAAAAGGAAAAGTGTACGTTGTCTTCGGTGTTGGTAGTGCAAATTAAGATAATAAACTCTTTTATGCGTTAATCGTGTTTTTGTTTTTTGTTTTTGTTTTTGTCTAAATATTTAAACAAAAGGTATTTTTTATACAGTGTATGTGCAAAACACATAATATGTTCACTGTACAGCTGTAACTTCCTTATGCCTTCTTTCACGCGCTGCTAGGTTAAGAAAACAAAAAAAACTACCTTAAAAACATTAAAAATGACCGTAGATAGTGAACGTATTTTCCTTAATAGCAAATGAGATTTACAAAACTCAGAACCTCAAGGTTTTGTACGACTACTATCTTCTTATTCACATTGAAGTTCAACCTTTAAAAACACTAAGTCCAATAGGTGTTTTACAAACAGTTTTATTTATAGCGTGATTGTATAGGTCTTACAAATTTACAAACTCAACTCGACCAGTACATGTCTGATGTCAAATTCCAAATCTTAATCAAAATTTGTCAAATATCATTTTACATGGGATTATATACCTTTTCACTTATGACCAATAGTTAAGATTGGATATGTCTATCTGTGATGATCATGAGGGAACATTTAGAGCTTAAATTTCGAAGCTAACAAATATCTTACTAATAATAGAATATAGACTTTATGATTGAGCTATAACTAATATATCACTCTTATCTTTAGTGTTTGGATATGGAAACTGATTTACCATTCTTAAATCGTTTGTTCATTTTAATTGAGAGAGAGAGAGAGAGAGAGAGAGAGAGAGAGAGAGAGAGAGGGGGTTACTAGGACCATGCGTGTTATTTATTTACTGATGAAGAAAATAACACCTTAATCCATAATCCATTAACTAAATGGACAATCATAGAATACAAGTGGAAAATTATATATTTCAAGTAGACAATTATACAATACAACTGAAAATGTATATAATACAAATGCAAAAGATCTGATACATATTTTAACCAGTCTGTAATAGCATTAGATAAACTTCAACAATTTTTGTTTATTTAAGTGTCTTTGCCTGTACAAAACAAGAAAACAAATATAATTAAATTATAAATTACTAAATACATAAACATACTAGTATACTGTTTATTTAATATAATCATGCCTTACAAATTTCCTAACTGATAATTAAATAAAGCGTCCGGTACCTCTGACCAAGCATTTCCAGGGACATCAAGGTACATCTATAACTTGCAAGTTATTACACAATTTCAACAAAAGTCACCCAAACTTTCTTTTCTCTGTCGACATGCCACAGAGCAATGCCAGCTATCATGCCCTTCCACATAAACTGTATGCCTCTCATCTTTGTCCCAGAGCTCTAGTTAGATCATTATCGGTAATCCAGCTATCATACCCTTCCACATAAACTGTACGCCATTCATCTTTGTCCCAGCGCTCTAGTTAGATCAGTATCGATAATCCAGCTATCATGCCCTTCCACATAAACTGTATGCCATTTATCTTTGTCCCAGCGCTCTAGTTAGATCATTATCGATAATCCAGCTATCATGCCCTTCCACATAAACTGTATGCCATTCATCTTTGTCCCAGCGCTCTAGTTAGATCATTATCGATAATCCAGCTATCATGCCCTTCCACAGAAACTGTATGCCATTCATCTTTGTCCCAGCGCTCTAGTTAGATCATTATCGGTAATGCCAGCTATCATACCCTTCCACATAAACTGTACGCCATTCATCTTTGTCCCAGCGCTCTAGTTAGATCATTATCGGTAATCCAGCTATCATGCCCTTCCACATAAACTGTATGCCATTCATCTTTGTCCCAGCGCTCTAATTAGATCATTATCGGTAATGCCAGCTATCATCCCCTTCCACATAAACTGTACGCCATTCATCTTTGTCCCAGCGCTCTAGTTAGATCATTATCGGTAATCCAGCTATCATACCCTTCCACATAAACTGTTCGCCATTCATCTTTGTCCCAGCGCTCTAGTTAGATTATTATCGATAATCCAGCTATCATGCCCTTCCACATAAACTGTATGCCATTCACCTTTGTCCCAGCGCTCTAGTTAGATCATTATCGGTAATCCAGCTATCATGCCCTTCCACATAAACTGTACGCCATTCATCTTTGTCCCAGCGCTCTAGTTAGATCATTATCGGTAATCCAGCTATCATGCCCTTCCACATAAACTGTTCGCCATTCATCTTTGTCCCAGCGCTCTAGTTAGATCATTATCGGTTATCAGAAGTCAATGAGCGTAAACACTCTTAAAAACAAATGCGTTCTTTTCTCGTTTAAAATCAAGCAGTTTAAAATTACATATTTATCGACAGTTCATTAGATTGAAATTGACTTCTCCAAAGTTTTGTAAGAATCTTTACAATTGCTGTTTTATTTGTTATACTGACATTTGAAGCCATCAGTAAAGCAATGTTTTTTAAAAAATTTGATTTGGATATAGCTTTTATAGTACATGTATATACATGTGTTCAACTTCATACTGTATTAAAATCATAACTAAATAATAGTTAGTATAATAATGATAATAATAATAACTATTAATATTAATTTTTTTTCCTTCAAAAATCCATGCCAAATTTGAGCAATTTTTTAAGGAGAATTATCTGCTTGGGGCCCATATTTCCAAACAAAATGGGCTGTGACATAGATCACAATAAAATATATGAACATATAAGATCTCCATCTTGATATCTATGTTTGTTTTCGGATAATTGACATTACAAGTATTTCAGGTGACAACCTCCTAAATTTGTCATTTATATCTAAATTTTAATCTAGTCAGAGTTATCGAAAGATAAGAAATGACACTTGACATAACAAAGGAATTGGTGGCCAAACAATATTTTGGTAATGTTCTATGAAGATTTCAAGTCATCCCATAAAAAAGAGTACTTTTGCTATTTTATTGTGTATGACCGCTAGTAAATCTTATCTTAACTTTGCACTGTTCATTATTTCTGACTAAAAGTCCAAAAACAGTCTATAGCAACTCATTTCGGGGCTGTAGTGATGGTGGGGGTCAATCAATGAGAAGTGTTGTATCACTGACTTCAAAGAGAATAGAGGAAAATAAATAAAACATCGCATCCTGATCACGACGTAAATTGTTATTTGAACTGTTATTCCGTTCGGGAAATCTTATATTCCCGACTTGTCATTGTCCATAAATACAGACAATTTCTGAAATATTTAATGATATATAAGGCACGGAGTTCATAGCTTTGAACTTCATTTGAAATTGCATCGGAATTATTTAGAGAGTGCAATTTGCACTGCTGATGATTTCTGAAAAAAACTCTAAAACAGTCTTTAGCAACTCATTTTAGGGCTGGAGTGTGACGAGGGGAGGGGGGGGGGGGTAAAAATATATTGGAATTGAAGAAAACATGGTATTTGAAATAAAACATCACATCCTGTTCATGACGTTAACTATTGTTTGAAGTGTATTTCCGCTCGTTTAATCTTATATTCCCGACTTGTCGTAGTCACTGACTATAGACAATTTTCAATTTCTTTTAAATAGATATAAAGCACGAAGTTCATAGCATTAAAATCCATTTAGATTTGCATCAGTAATATTGAGAGTATCAGGACTTATAACCAGAGAGAGCGAACTAGGCTGTAGCCGACACTCAGTATTCCTGAGCAATATCACACAGTACAATTTATTGTACAAGGATACAATGAATCCTCATTCTCTGATCAGAAAAACTTTGTATGGGATGACTTTAACAATGCTGCCGATTTGTTTATTATCATTTTACGTCACAGTTACATCTGCGAGTGTTCACGGTGAGAGGTATATTGGTCCCGTTGTCAGGGTGATGGGGATCATTGGTCAGCAGCAGTGTGTCCGGGAATGTAGACACAGGCCCAAACTGTGTCGTGGAGTCAACTATCGGAAACAGGAACTGCTGTGTGAACTTGTGTCGGCCATCAACGAAACGGAACAAAAACCCGGCTATGTTAGAATTGAACTCGATCAGGTAGTTTCAAAGTTCTCCATCTGTCTGTCTGTCTGTCTGTCTGTCTGTCTGTCTCCTTGTTTTTTTTCTGCATTTTTGTAATCAAATGATATATTTATTTTCCATTCCATATCTAATTCCACTCTGACACATTTACAGAGTGCCAATATTACACAGCATTGTATGTCGTGCTCCGCTGACGAAATGTGTATTACGCTTTCCAGTAAAAAGGTCCACTGTATTGCAGGTGGGTTAATTATTTCCATTTTGAAAGTAAAAACGCATGAAATACTTACATCCACACTTTGCAAAAGTTTTTCTTTAGCGGGGTCAACCTAAAGGTTAAGAATTCAAAACCAATATAATTCCTTTATGCAACAAGACATTTTGGCGCCCGTTGATAAAATCTCTTTGAATTTAATTCATTCCTTTAAGGTTTGAGGTACCCCATCCTGTAGCAATCAAAAAGTACAACAGGATAATTTTTTTGGCCGTCAAATGGCAAAGTTAAACACCTTTAAACGAGAAAGATTTCTGGGAGAAATCTTTAGGTTTTCCCTAAAAATGGCGGTCAAGGGACGTAACTTTTGTAAAAAGTTGATTTTTTGTGGATTAGTCTATCAATAATTTGATATATTTTTAATACCCCTCCCCCCCCCAAAAAAAAAAAATTAAAAAAAAATGGTGCACGTTTCTGTAAAAGTTAATTCCGATATTCAGTTGTAGGTAATTTGTAAATCGTTGCCCGTTATCTTTTGCCATATAAATAGAGTGACAATACATTAAAAAACTGAGTTTAATGTACCATCCTACTTCACAACTAATTTGTAAATTTGGGAAAATGAAATGTCAAGTATTGATTTTCACCTGGTCGTAGAAATGTCTATTGTTAACATTCAAAATATTAAAAAGGCAAACATTCCTTGTCAGTCCACTAAAAATCTTAATTCATGTATCCACATTATGCGGACATTTTAATGGTTCGAGTAATAGTCTTAAAATGTAAATAAATGAATACTTTAATAAATGTATATAAAAACAATATTCTACATTTAGAAACCAAAAAAAAAATACTTTAAAAAATTACATTAATTTTTTTTCGTTCACTTTAGATGGAATTATTACTTTTTAGATAGTGACAGTCCGGCGGATTGTACATCCCTTCACAACAATAACTGTGGCCTACCTAGTGGACTATACAGAATAAAGCTACCGTTCCTAGGTCACGTGACAGCTTTCTGTGACATGGATACAGATGGGGGCGGCTGGACAGTACAGACAGTTTATTATCATTATTATTATCAATATAATTAATAGTTATAATGTACTAACACATTAATATTTTAATTTTGGTTACATGAAATACGTTTTGTTTCTTAGAGAAAAGTGTATTAAAAAATCCAGGCAAATCAAAATGAAAAAAAATATTGTGTATTTCAAAAAGTAGCACAATGTCTAATACTGTTTAGCACATACAGATTCTTTGTTCTTTTACCTCGATATTGTATTAATCACCATTTACTCTTCTAAAGGTGTTTCAGAAACGACAGGATGGTTCTAAAGATTTTTATAGAACATGGACGGAGTACAAGAACGGATTTGGAAATTTGAGATCTGAGTTTTGGCTCGGTATTATTCTTACTTTGTTTTATATTCAAATTAATTATGAATATCTTATTTTAGATTTGTTTGGTTTGTTTTAAAAGTCTGGACAATTTTGAAGAAAATAAATGTACACAATGTTTACAACTACGTTTTACATCAGTTATTTTATATCTAGGTTCAAAAGTGTGTAGGGTTAAACAAAATAGCTTTTTTGCAATTAGTGTCATTAAATAAGAAAGAGCTAGCCTGATTTCAAAGTTTTTTATTTTTTTTCCGCTGCTATTACAGGCAACGAAAACCTACACCACCTGCTGAGTCAGGGGACGTATAAGATGAGGATGGACATGGAGGACTTTGACAACCAGACACGTTACGTCAAGTACACCAGTTTTAACGTAGGAGACGAGTCTAGCAAGTACACAGTCACGTTGACAGGGTTTTCCGGGAACGTTGGTGAGATTTATGTCTTTCATGCGTCAAACTTTGTTCGATTCAAGTTGTTATGCTCCTTGTTTACATTAAGTGTCGATACATTCATTTTAAACTCGAATTATGTAATTCAAGTCATATATTTTTTCCCTTATAATAACGTATTGAGATGTAATATTCAAACAAAGAATAATATAAAAAAAGTATTGATCACTTAGCCGATTCGTTTTTGAGTTTAAAAAAGTTTTTTTTTATGTATTTATTTTTTTGCAGGGGACTGTTTCACAAATGCAACCATTGCTAAGGTTATTAATAACATGAAGTTTTCCACATGGGATCAAGACAATGATCTTTTTACACGTAACTGTGCCGCCCAATCGACATCTGGATGGTGGCACAACTCCTGTGCGAACCCTAACGGCCTGTATCTGGCAGGGGAAACCACTCTCAACAATCAAGGAGTAACTTATCATCCATGGCGGGATAAGTTCTATTCGCTTAAGTCGACTCGCTTAATGGTAAGACGAGTTGCCTAGACACTGGATTACATCATCAATAATGAAGATTGTTTTTCTCTTTAACATATTTTGTATAATTAACAGATTTTGATACGATGATTAAGCTTTGGGTTGTTTGGAGTAAAATTGTCATTCATATAATGAACAAGACTCTTATTATTATTCACATGAGCTGCTAATATTGATAGATTGTGATTTTCAAGATATGCAAAACATTGTCTGATAGTTTTTCTGATTATTACAATGTTTAAAATATTAGTTAATATGTGGCGTGTTTGTCAATATTTATTTCTAGAATAAAAAGAAGTATTATTTATTATATTAGTTTTTAAAAAAAATTATTAGAGGTTGTTTTTATACCACTGAGAGAGAGAGAGAAAGAGAGAGGGAGAGAGAGAGAGAGAGAGAGAGAGAGAGAGAGAGAAAGAGAGAGAACAAGAGAAGAGTATCAGATACACTGAGGTGACTGAGCTCTTTGAAAATGAGAACAACTATCCAAAAACTAATGTCTTTGGAGGCTTTGTTATAAAGCAGACATTACGATAGTTGTGTAGTAACAAGTGAAGAAAACACAAACGCACAGGCCCATTTAATTGTATCTTTTTATTAAATATTATAAAATGTTTCATTGCATTACAATAACATTCAGAGTACATTTCCTCTTATGTTTGTGATGGAAATCTGCAACTCTCAGTATCCTTTATATACGATAAGTTTTATCACGGCACATGAGCACAAGAATAAACGTCACCAGACAGTATGGGAATATCCAATAACGTAAGGTTAAATAAAAGGATCAAACTTATGAAACCAATATGATATAAACCTCTACAAACGTAATGCTAAAGTCATACGTAATGGATAATAATACAGATTGTTTTCAAGAAAGGTTCGCACGTTATATTTTTAGCCGAGGTTGCGAACTAAATAATCTGTTTATGTTGATATGGCTGTTCCATATGTTTCATATCCTTGAATGGGAGCGTACATAAAAGCGACGATTAACAATATCACATGCAAAAAACACCAATATGAATATAGATTTAAGTATTGAATGCCACAACATGATCTTATCTTGCTAACGCGTGGTTAACAATTTCTCTGCACGACCGGATGTGGTCTGTGTTCTGTACTCTTATCTTTTATAAGATTGTATCTAAGCAATGGATGTTTAAATGTAGATGTCGACAATCTTTAGCACATCAGTTCGTGTTGACAATTTCTTAAAAACGTGATAGCACAGTAGGATTATTTAAATGAAAAAATGACAATATCAATGACAATAACAAACCGTCAACCATCTTAAAAATCCATAAAACGAAATATTATTCAAAGCAGAGCAACACGGATCGTCAAAACGATAAAGGTAGGATCAGGTGCCTAGGAGGAGTGAGCATCCTCTGCTGACCGGTCACACCCGCCGTGTGCTCTTTGTCGTAATCGAAAAAAACCGGAAAAGTTCGCAGACAATTAGATGATTTATAGGTCTAACAATTAGTATGAAAAACGTCAGTCACCATGCGACACATGTATTTGTGGGCATGGTTGTTCTATTGACCATAGAACTTACAAAACGATGACTTCGAACGAGGCTGTTGATAGTCTTGTTTTATCTATGTGTTTGTCAGTAGCTTACATGGCCTTAGAAACTGTTCATACAAAGAGCATGCCCTCAAAGCAATAATGAACTCCAGTCTCGTTCACCCAGATACTCGGCTGTCTCCGAATCTCCGAAAAGCAAGAGAAACTCTCTGTACATTAGGTCACGTGGTGGCATGATGACGCTACTTCTATGCAAATTAGTAAAATGTACACCATTTCTTTATATGTAATCAACATTTTAAAAATCGTTTGTTCATTTTAATTGAGAGAGAGAGAGAGAGAGAGAGAGAAAGAGGGTTACTAGGACCATGCGTGTTATTTATTTACTGTTGAAGCAAATAACACCTTAATCCATAATCCATTAACTAAATGGAAAATCATAGAATACAAGTGGAAAATTATACATTTCAAGTAGAAAATTATACAATACAACTGAAAATGTATATAATACAAATGCAAAAGATCTGATAAATATTTTAACCAGTCTGTAATAGCATTAGATAAACTTCAACAATGTTTGTTTATTTAAGTGTCTTTGCCTGTACAAAACAAGAAAACAAATATAATTAAATTATAAATTACTTATTACATAAACATACTAGTATACTGTTTATTTAATATAATCATGCCTTACAAATTTCCTAACTGATAATTAAATAAAGCGTCCGGTACCTCTGACCAAGCATTTCCAGGGACATCAAGGTACATCTATAACTTGCAAGTTATTACACAATTTCAACAAAAGTCACCCAAACTTTCTTTTCTCTGTCGACATGCCACAGAGCAATGCCAGATATCATGCCCTTCCACATAAACTGTATGCCTCTCATCTTTGTCCCAGCGCTCTAGTTAGATCATTATCGGTAATCCAGCTATCATACCCTTCCACATAAACTGTACGCCATTCATCTTTGTCCCAGCGCTCTAGTTAGATCATTATCGGTAATCCAGCTATCATACCCTTCCACATAAACTGTACGCCATTCATCTTTGTCCCAGCGCTCTAGTTAGATCATTATCGATAATCTAGCTATCATGCCCTTCCACAGAAACTGTACGCCATTCATCTTTGTCCCAGCGCTCTAGTTAGATCATTATCGATAATCTAGCTATCATGCCCTTCCACAGAAACTGTATGCCATTCATCTTTGTCCCAGCGCTCTAGTTAGATCATTATCGATAATCCAGCTATCATGCCCTTCCACATAAACTGTATGCCATTCATCTTTGTCCCAGCACTCTAGTTAGATCATTATCGGTTATCAGAAGTCAATCAGCGTAAACACTCTTAAAAACAAATGCGTTCTTTTCTCGTTTAAAATCAAGCCGTTTAAAATTACATATTTATCGACAGTTCATTAGATTGAAATTGACTTCTCCAAAGTTTTGTAAAAATCTTTACAATTGCTGTTTTATTTGTTATACTGACATTTGAAGCCATCAGTAAAGCAATGTTTTTTAAAACTTTGACTTGGATATAGCTTTTATAGTACATGTATCTACATGTGTTCAACTTCATACTGTATTAAAATCATAACTAAATAATAGTTAGTATAATAATGATAATAATAATAACTATTAATATTAATTTTTTTCTTCAAAAATTCATGCCAAATTTGAGCAATTTTTTAAGGAGAATTATCTGCTTGGGGCCCATATTTCCAAACAAAATGGGCTGTGACATAGATCACAATAAAATATATGAACATATAAGATCTCCATCTTGATATCTATGTTTGTTTTCGGATAATTGACATTACAAGTATTTCAGGTGACAACCTCCTAAATTTGTCATTTATATCTAAATTTTAATCTAGTCAGAGTTATCGAAAGATAAGAAATGACACTTGACATAACAAAGGAATTGGTGGCCAAACAATATTTTGGTAATGTTCTATGAAGATTTCAAGTCATCCCATAAAAAAGAGTACTTTTGCTATTTTATTGTGTATGACCGCTAGAAAATCTTATCTTAACATTGCACTGTTCATTATTTCTGAATAAAATTCCAAAAACAGTCTATAGCAACTCATTTCGGGGCTGTAGTGGTGGTGGGGTCAATCAATGAGAAGTGTTGTATCACTGAATTAAAAGAGAATAGAGAAAAATAAATAAAACATCGCATCCTGATCACGACGTAAATTGTTATTTGAACTGTTATTCCGTTCGGGAAATCTTATATTCCCGACTTGTCATTGTCCAATAATACAGACAATTTCTTAATTGTTTTATGAGATATAAGGCACGAATTCATAGCTCTAAAACTGCATCGGTATACATGCACTGCTGATGATTTATTCATAAACTATAAAACAGTCTATAGCAACCCATTTTAGGGCTGGCTTGTTTAATTTTATATTCCCGACTTGTCGAAGTCTTTGACTATAGACAATTAGTAATTACTTTTAAATTGATATAAAGCACGTAGTTCATAGCATTAAAATCCATTTAGATTTGCATCGGTAATATTGAGAGTATCAGGAGTTATATCCAGAGAGAGCGAACTAGGCTGTAGCCAACACTCAGTATTCCTGCGCAATATCACACAGTACAATTTATTGTACAAGGATAAAATGATTCCTCATTCTCTGATCAGAAGAACTTTGTATGGAATGACTCTAATAACGCTGCCGATTTATTTATTATCTTTTTACGTCACAGTTACATCTGCGAGTGTTCACGGTGAAAGGTATATTGGTCCCGTTGTCCGGGTGATGGGGATCATTGGTCAGCAGCAATGTGTCCGGGAATGTAGACACAGGCCCAAGCTGTGTCGTGGAGTCAACTACCGGAAACAGAAACTGCTGTGTGAACTCGTGTCGGCCATCAACGAAACGGAACAAAAACCATGCTATGTTAGAATAGAACTCGATCAGGTAGTTTCCAAGTTCTCCATCTGTCTGCCCGTCTGTCTGTCTGTCTGTCTGTCTCCTTGTTTTTTTTCTGCATTTGTATGATCAAATGATATTTTATTTTCCATTCCATATCTAATTCCACTCTGACACATTTACAGAGTGCCAATATCACACAGCAATGTGTGTCGTGCTCCGCTGACGAAATGTGTGTTACACTTTCCAGTAAGAAGGTCCATTGTATTACAGGTGGGTTAACTATTTCCATTTAGAAAGTAAAAACGCATGAAATACTAAAATCCACATTTTGCAAAAGTGATCCTTTAGCGGGGTCGACCTAAAGGTTAAGAATTCAAAACCAATGTAATCCCTTTATGCAACAAGACATTTTGGCGCCCGTTGATAAAATCTCTTTGAATTTAATTCATTCCTTTAAGGTTTGAGGTACCCCATCCTGAAGCAATCAGAAAGTACAACAGAATTATTTTTCTTGCCGTCAAATGGCAAAGTTAAACACCTTTAAACGAGAAAGATTCCTGGGAGAAGTCTTTGGGTTTTCCCTAAAAATGGCGGTCAAGGGACGTAACTTAAGTAAAAAGTGGATTTTTTGTGGATTAGTCTATTAATAATTTGATATTTTTTTGATACCCACTCCCCCCACCCCCCCCCCACCCCCCCCATAAAAAAAATTATGCACGTTTCTGTAAAATTTAAGTTAATTCCAATATTCAGCTGTAGGTTATTTGTAAATCGTTGCCCGTTATCTTTTGCCATAGAGTGACAATACAATAAAAAAAATTGAGTTTAATGTACCATCCTACTTCACAGCTAATTTGTAAATTTGGGAAAATGAAGTTACAAGTACTGATTTTCACCTGGTCGTAGAAATGTCTATTGTTAACATTCAAAATAATAAATGGGCAAAAATGTTTGAAGAGGGGAGATAACTTTAAAGTAAAAAATCAGCTGTTTGATATACAGGTTCATGTAAACTCGAAAAATAAGCAACTGTTTCTATCTTTGTCAGTCCGCTAAAATTCTTAATTCATGTATCCACATTATGCAGACATTTTAACGTTTCGAGTAATAGTCTTAAAATGTAAATAAATGAATACTATAATAAATGTATATAAAAACAATATTCTACATTAAGAAACAAAAATAAAAATACTTTAAAAAATAATATTAGTTTTTTTTTCGTTCACTTTAGATGGAATTATTACTTTTTAGATAATGACAGTCCGGCGGATTGTACATCCCTTCACAACAATAACTGTGGCCTAACTAGTGGACTATACAGAATAAAGCTACCGTTCCTAGGTCACGTGACAGCTTTCTGTGACATGGATACAGATGGGGGCGGCTGGACAGTACAGACAGTTCATTATCATAATTATTATCATTATTATTGATAGTTATACTTGTACTAACACATTAATATTTTAATTTTGGTTACACCAAATACGCTTTGTTTCTTAAAGAAAAGTGTATTAAAAAAATCCAGGTAAATCAAATAAAAAATATTGTGTATTTCAAAAATGTAGCACAATGTCTAATACTGTTTAGCACATAAAGATTATATGTTCTTTTGCCTCGATATTGAATCAATCACCATTTATTTATTTAAAGGTCTTTCAGAAACGACAGGATGGTTCTGAGGATTTTTATAGAACATGGACGGAGTACAAGAACGGATTTGGAAATTTGAGATCTGAGTTTTGGCTCGGTATTATTCTTACTTTGTTTTATATACAAATTAATAATGAAGATCTTATTTTACATTTCTTAACTGGTTTGTTTTAAAAGTCTGGACAATTTTTTAGAAAATAAATGTACACAATGTTTACAAACATTATTGTACACACTATTTACAACAACGTTTTACATCAGTTATTTTATATCTAGGTTCAAAAGGGTGCAGGGTTAAACAAAATAGTTTTATTGCAATTTGTGTCATTGACTAAGAAAGAGCTAGCCTGATTTCAAAGTTTTCTTAGTTTTTTTCTGCTGCTATTACAGGCAACGAAAAACTACACCACCTGCTGGGTCAGGGGACGTATGAGATGAGGATGGACATGGAGGACTTTGACAACCAGACACGTTACGTCAAGTACACCAGTTTTAACGTAGGAGACGAGTCTAGCAAGTACACAGTCACGATATCGGGGTTTTCTGGGAACGTTGGTGAGATTTTTTCTCCTTCAAAAATGTCAATAGATTTGGGGTTTTATGTTTTTTGTTTACAATAATTGTCGATACATTTATTTTTTAACTCATGTACATAAGTCATATGGTTTTTAAATTAAATAATATTTTGAGATAAACTATTCCAATAAAAAAATATGACAAAACAATGATCATTTTGCCGATTCGATAGAGAATTTAAGAAACGTTTTTTGGAATGTATTTTTTTTTTTATAGGGGACTGTTTTACAAATGCATTAACCATTCACAAGGTTATGAACAACATGAAGTTCTCCACATGGGATCAAGACAATGATCTTGATACAGGTGAGTGTGCCGCTATAACGAAATCTGGGTGGTGGCACCGCTCCTGTAACTGTGCGAATCCTAACGGTCTGTACTTGGCAGGGGAAAACACTCTCTCCAATCAAGGAGTAACTTATCATCCATGGCGGAGTAGGTTCTATTCGCTTAAGTCAACTCGCTTAATGGTAAGACGAGTTGCCTAGACACTGGATCACATCATCAATAATGGAAATTGTTTTTCTCTTTAACTAATTATGTATAATTAAAATATTTTGTTACGATGATTAGGTTTCAGGTTGTTTGGATTCTTGTTGTCATTCATTTTATGAAATAGGACTCATATTACAATTTATGTATAATATTGATTAAAAATACATATGCATGGTAGCAAGGAAACAAAGTTTTAATCAACAGGATTCCACTTCCGGAATCTCACTTCCGCTCAACACATTTCATTCAGTTTAGCAAAGAAATATCTACAGCAGAAAGATACGAGTTACAGGAAAAGAAAAATACAAATACTAAAGGCGTTTAAAGTTATCGTAAGAAATAAGTATAGGGTACTTTCTGTCCACGGTCATACCTGAGTGAACAACACAGATAAGTTTCCTGAATGCTGGCAAAGTTATGTTTAGAAATATCGAATGCCCTGAACATTACTCTCCACGGTCTGTGTTCCGTGTCTGTGTTATAAAGTGACTCAAACTGCTATATGCATAGACATGCTTATCGACAAATCATGAGCCCCTCTTGCATTCGACATAACACACGGAAAAATGGTTCAGTCAGACTACGTCACTCACGATCACGTGTTTAATAACAATTATGGACAATACCCAGCCAGGTTTAAAATACAGGACTGTGAAGCTAACCCAGTATATGTGATTGTAACGGTGTTTATATTGTTGGTTACATGTTATAATTCTAATGGTGTAATTTTGTAATACTGTTTATATGTTATGATAAATAACTTTTTCGACGAAGTGAACATAAAAGGAAAAAGAAGGAAAATTGTACGTTGTCTTCGGTGTTGGTAGTGCAAATTAAGATAATAAACTCTTTTATGCGTTTATCGTGTTTTTGTTTTTTGTTTTTGTTTTTGTCTAGATATTTAAACAAAAGGTATTTTTTATACAGTGTATGTGCAAAACACATAATATTTTCACTGTACAGCTGTAACTTCCTTATGCCTTCTTTCACGCGCTGCTAGGTTAAGAAAACATAAAAAACTACCTTAAAAACATTAAAAATGACCGTAGATAGTGAACGTATTTTCCTTAATAGCAAATGAGATTTACAAACTCAGTACCTCAAGGTTTTGTACGACTATCATCTTCTTATTCACATTGAAGTTCGACCTTTAAAAACACTAAGCCCAATAGTTGTTTTACAAACAGTTTTATTTATAGCGTGATTGTATAGGTCTTACAAATTTACAAACTCAACTCGACCAGTACATGTCTGATGTCAAATTCCAAATCTTAATCAAAATTTGTCAAATATCATTTTACATGGGATTATATACCTTTTCACTTATGACCAATATTTTAGATTGGATATATCTACCTGTGACGATCATGAGGGAACATTTAGAGCTTAAATTTCGAAGCTAACAAATCTCTTACTAATAATAGAATATAGACTTTATGATTGAGCTATAACTAATATATCACTCTTACCTTTAGTTTTTGGATATGGACACTGATTTACCATTCTTACATCGTGTGCTTCGACATAGACACTAATCTATGACTCCTACCTTTTATTTTTTGAGAAAGACATTAATATTCCACGGATATCGCGTGTGTTCGGACATGGACACTAATTTACCATAATTGAATCGTCCTTATACAACATAAATAATCATATACTGTGGTTTCAGTAATATTCAAGGGTATCAATATAACACTACCACGCGTATCTTACGTAAGCAGTGTACACGTTAAGTAAAAGTCTTAAGTGATCGTATAGTGGTTTTATTCGACAAAAAGCAAACTAAATACACAGTCCCAATTCGGGGAAGTCAGAGAGAGATGTTAAGAGTTCGAAAGAGCGTCGGAATTAACCTAACTTGCGAGAAGTTGGTAGTTTTATACTATTTGGGGAAAACAACTATCAAAGTAATACAAGTGTTCATTGGGTGTTGAAAAGCCCCTTACGAGGGCGCCACCACCTTGTTACTATGATGCTCCAAGATGGCGTCAAGCTGGTCAGTCAAGAACCCGCCCCTAATCAGTGTACTTAGGGTCAATTAAGGTCGCGACAGATATTTACCAGGGGGTGGGTCACTGTATCGTGACCAATTACTGTCATCTACATGAACCGATCAAACGACTAATTGACTTCAATTAGCAGATTGATGTATGTAATTGTTTGGTTTACATCAAACTTTACCCCCTCAGGATATTTGTGTACTAATCGGGAACATAATGTCCAAATTGGAGACATACTGACCAGCAAGGATTTAATTACGGTAATTAAAGGATCCTCACCTCAAAACAATATACCCCATAAATATGTAAACATGGTAGCTATTGGCTCTCTCTCTGACCTTCCTTTAAAGCAATATAGTCTTTGATGGACACATACTATTCGTGATTCAATTAACATGGAATATACATTAAATAAAGGTATTTTCTTAACGAAAGCATTCTATCCTGATTCTGAAATTAAATGATCAAGTCAAATCAAAATAGTTCAAATAATAGTATGTAACGTCCAATCAGTATAGTGAAAGTTATAGGATACGTAAAATATAAAGTCCAATCACCAGTGTTCGATTATATAATTACATGTAACAAGGGCTATTTTGTTACACACCTCCACCACATCGGGAAAAAGTTGCTCAATATACTGCAACTTTTTAAGCACAGTCTCGATACACAAAAGAGTCTCTTTACACAAAAAAGTCTCTTTACACAAAACAGTCTCTTTACACAGAAAAGTCTGTATAGAGTTCAGCGTCCGGTATTATCGGAGAATTCATCGAATAGCGTATGACACTTCCGGAATCATCGGAAACGAAACACAGGTCTGGTGTAGGTTCGTTGTAGTCGGTGTCATCGGTAACATCGTCGAAGTGATACTAGAAAGTGGATACTTCTAGAATCATCGGTATTTCCTCGGCTCTGGTTGTGATTTTACACAATATACACAAAAAGTAGAAGGTAATTCATCCTTCCGTCATCATCGGAATGTTTAACATATTCCATTTCCCTCATCTGCTTCACTATACATGATTGTAGTTTGCTGTAACAAGTATTTAAAAGTTATTGGCTATGGGTAAGGTAGCACATACCCACGGAAAGTTCTTTAGGAAAATCCAGGTCGTTGATACAAGTCCAGATCAGGTCAAATAAAAATAAGGCCGTTGATTTACATGAGACGTGCCCAATACATCCCATGTCCGGTAAACCGGAGATGTCCTTATTTGCCCTAGTCAGTAATAGATGTCGGAGCTGACCCAATTAAAGATGAGGCCCGGCTTGTAATCAGTTCAAATCTTGGTAGGTTTGGATAGATAGGCCCATGTTCAGCAGTCATCCTGAGCGTCTCTGGAGATTGTTGAGGTAGCAAGGTCGCAGTAGGTTCAGTCTCTGCAGGCGGTGCAGTGGATAGTGTAGGAATGTCACCACCTTGGGTCTTGACCGCTGCATACGTCGGCAGTACAGACATCTTATATTCCCCACTATCCCCCTTTGCATTCCAGAGCCCAATTATTCTACTCTTGATTCGTTTACGACATTTAATACCAATTAAACATACGACAATGAGTAAAATACCCAAAATCCCTATGAAAGGAAAAGACCAATGGGGTAAGTAAAACTTTTCTTCAGGTGGAAAATACATGTACTTTAGCTCATTTTGCAAATCATCCATTTCAATGTGTTTAATTTTGTTTAATTTAAAAGGATAAGTAGAATAGGTAAAGTTTGGTAAGGTTCGGTGAAATTTCTCCCAAATATTTTTGGTGTTGAGGGTGTGTACAATTGTAATATTGAGGTGGTTTTCAGGGAATTTGACAGTCGTTTCTCGGCGAAAATATGGGGATAAGGTTATTTGACCGTGTACAGCTCGACATGACATCGGTAAACGCAGCACGCCAACCGGAGGCTTTACAGAACGAATCGTGGTCTCTGTACCGCGTTCACTTGTCGGGCAGACTTGAGAAAATTTCAACTCTTGGACTGTCGACACAGCCCACTGACCATCGCTAATATACTGCGCCAGCGACAAATTACTCACATGAACTACTTTTTCACAAAACGTTTTTATTGCATTCGCCTTTTCCATAAAGAGGGCTACTAAGTAGGTTTTACTCAAATGCACGGGATAAAGCGGACTCTTAATAGTACAAAAATCTTTGACAACATTGGTACACTTATCTAATTCGTGTGAAGTTAATAGGACATACTTGGTTCGGTCTGAATTGATTGCTAGCATTTCATTTTCAAGCGCGTATCTTGCAACAAAATTCTTATCATTGGAGTTAGGAGAAAGCGGTTGTTCCGCAGCGGGAACGGAAGAAGTGGTCACTATAGGAACAGGTAAATTGTAAACTTGGTATACTTCAAACCTAGAATACCCGTCTAAAAGAAGGATGTGAACAATGAGAAATAACTGCTGGGCTTAAACGTTTTTAATTTAGAAAAAAAAAAGAAAAAAAAAACAAATATACTTTACTAACAATGCTTCATTCATGTATCTAGCTATTCCCACGCTTAAGTCAGTCATTATGACCTAAAGACGTAAATATCGTCCGGATTTTAAAATCCACGTGGTGAGGGTATATATGAGTTTACAAAAATTGATACAGTGCTTTCACGAGACCCTTAGCCTTTATGCTCCTTGATTTGGGCCTCTTGACCTTGACCTCTACAATTGACATGTCTTGGTCCGAATTTGACTTTATATCATCCCCACTAAGTTGCTCGTCTGTTAGTGGTTCAACGTCACCATGCACAGTCTCATCGGTCTTAATGTCGTCGGGGTCAAGTTTTATCTGGTCACTACGTTCATCTAGCCTATCAGGTAAACGTTCCTCCCTTTGTCTCATTCGACTCTGTAATTCGGCCAGTGGTATGTCATCCTCATCGGAGGAGTCCGTCCTTTCGTCTCGGAACTTGTCATTGAGAGCTTCTGGCCCTACGTCTTCGATTATGGAGTCCATATGATCCTTAGGACGAAAATTAGGACGAAAATTAGAAGAATCAAGGACTCCGATCTCGTACGTCTTGTCGCTTACATCCGGTCCCGTCTCTGTGCAAATATCAGAGTCATCAGTCAGTAGTGAGTGATCTATCCGAGAGAGGAGGTCAGCACAAGAGTTTTCTGTACCCGCAATATATTCTACGGTACAGTCATACCCAGCCATACACATTGCCCATAGCTGGATTTTCTTGTTCTGCATGGGGGATTCCAAGACATACTTCAGTGGTTTTATTTTAACTTTACCCGTGGTTCGTAGCAGGGAAGATATGCACAAATCATCATCCAACGGTACGATAGTATCATTAATTTTTAGTGAGGCCAGTCTGCAATTCGTACCTTTTTCTACAAAGGAGATGTGCACATCCTCCTCCAGGGGTACATACGCATTCTTAATTCTTAAAGATTTTAGGTCAAAATACAACCTAACACCATTACTAAGCAACCAATCACGTCCAAGGATAACATTTCTGGACATTGAGCGCGTTACATAAAAATCTTGTACAACACTATTTCCGCCAATAATAAAAGAAATTCTAGCCACCCCATCTATGTCTAGTGGGGAACCATCCACACCCATTAAATTTAACCTTTTTCTTTGTAGTTCCGGTTTGTATTTTAGTGAATCGTAAATTTTCCATTTGATAAGACTCACCTCTGCTCCAGTATCCACTAAAGCCCTAAGTTTCTGGTTCTGAACTTTAATTAAACAAGAATTTGGACTACCAGCAAAATTAATGAAAGCTGATTTTAACTTCTTGGCAGGTGATTGATTACTTAGTTCTCCTACTCTTACCTTTCCTCCTCCGCCGCCGGCCTCATTGCGACGGAGGGTTTCTAGTTTAAACGGTTTTTCGGGGTGGGACGTTTTCGAGCTTGGGGCTGTCTTGTTCTTTCGGGGCAATTTCGAGCTATGTGACCTTCTCTTTTACAATTAAAGCATGCATTCTCAAATTGTTTAGTTCTGGGCCTTCTTCTATACCGCATGTGACCTATTTCCATAGGTAAAATAGTGCGAGGGGCAGGGATGGGGTTTTGAGGAATTAAAGTTGGGGTAGGGTAAGGCGGATCAGGCGCGACAGGTCTGAGCCTGGGAAATACCACCTCTTCCGGATCTCGCGTCGGGACAAACTCTTTCCCTAACCGCATTTTAACCTCGGTATGAAAGTTCTGTATTGAAAGCGCGCTATCCGCGGCAGCCGTCAGCGCAGTCGGCTTTTGATGCATGATTTTGATTTTCATGTGATCGTCAGACATACCGTCAATGAACAATTGTACCAACTGGCGCTGTACCTCAGGAGGGTCAAGGCTGTCAAATGCGTCGAGGGCCAGTCGAGAGAGTCGAGTGCTGTACACTTGGACATTTTCTTCAGGTTTTTGTTTAATTTTGAACAGGGATGCATATGCGTGATGTTTGTCATTACATTCCCCAAATCTTAAAATTAGTTGGTTTTTCAGGTGCCCCCATCCCCTTTCTACAGTTTGGTCATGCACGCGCTGTTCAATGTACAGACCGATATAGTCACTTACATCCCCCCTGCTATGTCTTAGAGCAAGACGGACTTTTTCATCATCTGTCAAATGGGGATTTAAGACCAAAGCTTTGTTTATTGCATTTATCCAAGCCCGGAATTCCGACGGCTTCCCCGAAAAAGGAGGCGTATCAATTATGATTTCTTGCTTTTTAATGGCGATTTTAATTTGTTTGAGTTTCTCATTCACTGTCGTACTAAGTTCAGTAAACCCTTGCTGTATCGTACCAGCAACAATATTTGTGGCTTGTTCTAAACCTTCAGTCATGTTTACCAGACAATAAATACCCAAAAGAATAATAGAATAAATAAGAATAAATCAAGAGTAGATGAGACTCGGACTTACAAAACAGGACAATAAAGAATAATAAAATTGTCTTACCGTGACTGGTTAGTTAGATCCAAAAATCCAAAGTCTTTTAAAGAAGGTACAAATCCTGGTCGCTGGCGCCAATCAGCCCGTATAACACTACCACGCGTATCTTAAGTAAGCAGTGTACACGTTAAGTAAAAGTCTTAAGTGATCGTATAGTGGTTTTATTCGACAAAAAGCAAACTAAATACACAGTCCCAATTCGGGGAAGTCAGAGAGAGATGTTAAGAGTTCGAAAGAGCGTCGGAATTAACCTAACTTGCGAGAAGTTGGTAGTTTTATACTATTTGGGGAAAACAACTATCAAAGTAATACAAGTGTTCATTGGGTGTTGAAAAGCCCCTTACGAGGGCGCCACCACCTTGTTACTATGATGCTCCAAGATGGCGTCAAGCTGGTCAGTCAAGAACCCGCCCCTAATCAGTGTACTTAGGGTCAACTAAGGTCGCGACAGATATTTACCAGGGGGTGGGTCACTGTATCGTGACCAATTACTGTCATCTACATGAACCGATCAAACGACTAATTGACTTCAATTAGCAGATTGATGTATGTAATTGTTTGGTTTACATCAAACTTTACCCCCTCAGGATATTTGTGTACTAATCGGGAACATAATGTCCAAATTGGAGACATACTGACCAGCAAGGATTTAATTACGGTCATTAAAGAATCCTCACCTCAAAACAATATACCCCATAAATATGTAAACATGGTAGCTATTGGCTCTCTCTCTGACCTTCCTTTAAAGCAATATAGTCTTTGATGGACACATACTATTCGTGATTCAATTAACATGGAATATACATTAAATAAAGGTATTTTCTTAACGAAAGCATTCTATACTGATTCTGAAATTAAATGATAAAGTCAAATCAAAATAGTTCAAATAATAGTATGTAACGTCCAATCAGTATAGTGAAAGTTATAGGATACGTAAAATATAAAGTCCAATCACCAGTGTTCGATTATATAATAACATGTAACAAGGGCTATTTTGTTACATCAATTTTCGTGGATAAAGTGAAAATCACAGTTTCAAGGATACGTAAATTCGTGGCCAATGACCATATCAATACAAAATGTAAACAGAAATAGCACTTCAATAAACTTTAAATTTCATGGATCAACTTAACAACGAAATCCACGAAAATTGGTATTCAACGAATATTGATGAAACCACAGTACTTTAAAATTTATTTACGAGTTCACCTTCTACAAGTTTTAAGCATTTTGGAGTTGCTGGCTGTTATTTACGAAATAAGGAATCATTGTTAGGTAGTTGTTTTTAATTAACTCCTCTGTGCAGTCACTCTGGCAAACCGGAAGTGAAACAGTGAAACCGGTAATACATGTACTAAAGACTTGAAACACTAAAGACCTGAATGTCTTGAAACTTTAAATAAATGATACAGTTTTGTATTGCGTCAAAGAAAATTACTTTGTAGTGATTATTTCCATATGAACTGTGATAGAAAAGTATCATGAAATGGCATCGATATGACTTATTTATGCAAATATATGAAAAACGTGAAAATTTGAATTGACCTGAACATTTCAGCTGACCTGGAATTTTATATAAATGATACGTTTCTATTTTCTGCGTCAAATTAGATGATTATGTGTGGGGGTTCATCATTTTCTATGTGAAATGTGTTTGAAAATTACATCCATGGAATTTTACATCCTTATTAATTATTTGTGCAGAAATACGAAAGACCTCAAATTTTGACCTGACCTGAAAATGAGCATGGTTCCATGGGTAGATTAATCTATTTCAAAATCATAATTAAAATTCCATATTCACTCACCACTGCTGACAAAACTAAGTATTTAAAACTAGTATATAAATTTGATGCAATGTATTTAGTAGCAATGTTTTTCAATGTAACTGATTTATAAATACCTCGATAAAAGTCTGATTTTAAATGGTACGAAAAATTTATATATTTTTGTGGTCGTATGTTCTTACGCCAAAGTGCAATATTGCTTGGGTACAATTATTTAAAAATATTTCGATTACTGATAAAAATGCAATGCATATCGTAAAGTTAGATGGCGTTAATTTTATCCTGAAATATGATTTATGTAGGTAATTTTTCTTCATTTCTTCATCTATACACCTAGCTCGGGATTCTTCTTGGAAAAGCCCAAAATTCATATTCGAAAAAAAATGTGTGCAATATTATTCATATACAGCTAAGGAACTACTTGTCAAGCCAAATAACATACATGTTTTTGGCATAAAAAATAACCAATAAAATCAACTTCCGTCAGTACAATGTACTGCAGTACTTTGATTAGGTATTAAAATGTAATCGAATACGAACAAGGGAGACAGACTTCATCACGCAAAAGCACGTTTATTCATCGCATCATATTCAAAGAATGATTCCTTATTACGTAGATTTATATAGTTTCCAGCAAAATCACGAATGGATATTTTTTAAAAAATGTATTTGACTTTTCATTACAAAGTTGATTCGTACTTCTATCACACACACGCTAGAAGATGTTAATATATTGACTGATCGCCTACTAAATTACATCATTATTATTTCATTTCCTAACAGACATCAAACAAAGGCGTCCGGTACCTCCGACTACGCCAAGGACATCAAGGTTTAACTATAGTTTGCAATTTACTATACAATTTAAAAGAAAAAAAAGAATGTCACACAAACATACTCTGCTTTGTAGACATGGCAACCAACAATGTCCTCTTTTATGTTCTTTGACATCAACTGTAAGCCAGTGTGACATTAACTGTATGACAGTGTGACATTAAGCTGTGTCAGTGTGACATTAACTGTAAGCCAGTGTGACATCAACTATATGCCAGTGTGACATTAACTGTAACCCAGTGTGACATTAACCGTATGACAGTGTGACATTAACTGTAACCAAGTGTGACATTAACTAAATGCGAGTGTGACATTAACTGTATGCAAGTGAGACATTATCTGTATGCCAGTGTGACATGAACTGTATTTCAGTGTGACATTAATTGCATACCAGTGTGACATTAACTGGATGCCAGTGTGACATTAATTGCATACCAGTGTAACATCAACTGTATGCCAGTGTAACATCAACTATATGCCAGTGTGACATTAACTGCATGCTAGTGTGACATTAATTGCATACCAGTGTGACATGAACTGTAAGCCAGTGTGACGTTATCTGTATGCCAGTGTGACATGAACTGTATGCCAGTGTGACATTAATTGCATACCAGTGTGACATTAACTGTATGACAGTGTAACATTAACTGTATGCCAGTGTGACATTAACTGTATGCCAGTGTGACATTAACTGTATGCCATTGTGACATTAACTGTAAGCCAGTGTGACATGAACTGAATGCAAGTGTGACATTTACTGTATGCCAGTGTGACATTACCTGTATGCAAGTGTGACATTAACTGTATGCCAGTGTGACATTAACTGTATGCCAGTGTGACATTAACTGTATGCCAGTGTTTTGTTAACTGTATGCTAGTGTGAAATTAACTGTATGCCAGTGTGACATTAATTGTATGCCAGTGTGACATTATCTGTATGCCAGTGTGATATTAACTGTATGCCAGTGTGACATTAACTGTATGCCAGTGTGACATTATCTGTATGCCAGTGTGACATTATCTGTATGCCAGTGTTACATTAATTGTATGCCAGTGTGACATGAACTGTATGCTAGTGAGACATTATCTGTATGCCAGTGTGACATTAATTGTATGCCAGTGTGTCATGAACTGTACATTGTATGTGTCACGACAGCCGTCGTGACTATTCAGTCAAACACAACAGGATTGATTTATTTTTTACAATTTTTATATAAAATAAAACCAAACATATATACATAATTTATACATATTATAAACATTAAACTATTTCAGTTTTCTGTTGTCCCAAGTCTCCATCACGGGCATGTAGAATAGGAGTGGGTAGATATGGCATGGCGTGAGACAGTGGTGGACAGGTATAACCACGGCGATGGACTTCCAGAAACTGGATAGGGACCTTATTAAATTAAACAAATAAACATATTCTGAGTTACATGATTAAAATACCTTACATAAACAAAGGCTAAGTCGCACGGACTTAAAAATACAACATTATGGCAACAACAACACGCCATACAATAGCACGAAACCACAGCGAATACGATCACTGCATAACGTGTAGAGTATCACACTACTTAACACAGAAAAACCACGTCAAAACGACATACAAATACTCCGTACTACACGGACAATGTACAAGTACATCGAACTACACGGCATAATACGAGTATATCATGCATTTATATCCCAATATAAAGCACACACACTCGACACGTGACCACACAGGAACACGCGCGAGCAAGCACCTATGTTTAACAGTTCTACCTCGTAAAACCAGTATATCAAAAGTAACAAAAAATACTTAATATAAACTCCACAGTAATGTAAAAAGACTGAGCCGTAGTTAAGTTACAAAAGTATTTAAAGTAGTTTAACTTTCCCCTAATAGGAGAAAGGGTTACTCAAAACTTTAGCTGCTCATACCTGTCATGTAGAAAACGTGGTCACTGTCTGCCAGGTCTGCAATGCGGCAGTTTAAATAAAGTAATCAAACAATAGAAAAGAACTGACCAATACGTACTATAGCTGACACCGTGTCCAGAGAGGTACACTACGGGTATAAAACTAGTTACACAGGAACGTTTAAGAGGGTCCCTACAGGATACTAATATGTAAAGAAAACAAATATAATACCGGTAGATACTGATTTGTGACAGTACGCTAGTGAGACATTATCTGTATGCCAGTGTGACATTAATTGTATTCCAGTGTGACATGAACTGTATGCTAGTGAGACATTATATGTATGCTAGTGAGACATTATCTGTATGCCAGTGTGACATTATCTGTATGCCAGTGTGACATAAATTGTATTCCAGTGTGACATGAACTGTATGCCAGTGTGACATTAACTGTATGCCAGTGTGACATTAACTGTGTGCCAGTGTGACATTAATTGTATGCCAGCGTGACATGACATGTAACCGTTAGCTAGTGTGTCGTTAACTGTGTGTCAGTGTGACACTTACTGTATGCCAGTGTATAATTATTTGTATACTAGTGTGACATTAACTGTATCCAAGTAACCTTACTCCCACCGACACAGTCAAATCATTCATCGGTAATCAGTATTCGATATCTTAAAAACTTATTGAAACATATGCTATATTTCTTCGTAAAAAAGATTTAAAATCAAATCATTAATTTCCTCCACAACTCTTGCATTTAAGTGCAGTAATATGGCATCCGTCTTATCCATTTTGCTATATTTTTATGTAAAAATATCGTCGTCTGCATTGCTCTAAATGTAGTTACTTAATTTTCATTCATATTTTATAAGTATTGACGCTCGAAATAACAAAAGAAATATTGGCCGAAAAATATTTTTTTACCCTTGTATGTATATTACAAATCATAAAAATGTACTATTGCTATTATATTGCATGACCGCTTGTAAATCTTCTCATAACTTTGCACTGTTTATAAGTCCTGAATAAAATTTAAAAACAATCTAAAGTACTATTTCATGGACGAGGGGGGGGGGGGGGGGGGGTCAGTGGGGTTGTTAAAACCAATGGAAAATGCCGTGTCACTGCCATAAAAGAGAACAGAGGAAAACGATTAAATCATCTAATCCTGTTCATGGCGTTAATTGTTATTTGAACTGTATATCCGTTTCGTAATCTTATATTCCCGACTTGTCGTAGACACTGAACACAGACAATTTCTGCATTGTTTTAGAAGATACATGTATATGGTATGAAGTTCATAGCTTTAAAAAGTGTACAGATTTGCATCGGTAATATTAAGAAAGAATGCTTTGTTTTATGTCATTGCAATCTATTGATATTAAGATAACGTATAATTGAGTTTTGTTTTAATTTTGTTTTTTGTTTCAATATTTTTTATCAATATCAATCTTCTATACAGTATATTTGCCAAACGCGTCGTTTTACTGTACAATTATAACTGCCTCGTACCTTCATTTATGCGCGGGTAGTTTATTGGGGTTGTGCAGCCATCCTGTAAGATTGGGAATAAAGATAGAAATGTTTCTCGAACTAGCTTGTTTCTATCCAAACTGGCAAACAACTGTTTAAAAATAGAAAGAAAGTGAAGTAAGGTTTTAAATGTAGGTTTGAATGGAAATTTAGCATACAAGTACAAATCGTAACCTTTTTAATAACTTTATATACGTACTAGATGTTTAGTTACTAAGACTTATTTTGCAGATTTAAAAATCTGACAAAATATAAAAAAAGGGTTTTTTGGTATACTCTCTGCAACCATTTCTTGTGGTAAAAAAATATATCTTGCACATTGTTTTAGTAACTTTGCTTTAAAAAATTACACCCTATTTATCATTTGGCGTCAGATCTATTTCAAGAACACGAAGATCCAGTCTATACCTAAAACTCATATGTTATATCGTTATAAGAAAACAAAAACCTTATAGATTCCAATTCAATATGATCTGTTTTCAATGTGACAAACATGTAATTGCCAGTTCTATATAGCTTTTTGTAGTTTAATAATTATGACTTAATTTTTTTCCAAGTAGGGTAGAAGTCCAAATTATGATTTAAAACCAATGGAAAATGCCGTGTCACTGCCATAAAAGAGAACAGAGAAAACGATTAAATCATCTAATCCTGTTCATGGCGTTAATTGTTATTTGAACTGTATATCCGTTTCGTAATCTTATATTCCCGACTTGTCGTAGACACTGAACACAGACAATTTCTGCATTGTTTTAGAAGATACATGTATATGGTATGAAGTTCATAGCTTTAAAAAGTGTACAGATTTGCATCGGTAATATTAAGAAAGAATGCTTTGTTTTATGTCATTGCAATCTATTGATATTAAGATAACGTATAATTGAGTTTTGTTTTAATTTTGTTTTTTGTTTCAATATTTTTTATCAATATCAATCTTCTATACAGTATATTTGCCAAACGCGTCGTTTTACTGTACAATTATAACTGCCTCGTACCTTCATTTATGCGCGGGTAGTTTATTGGGGTTGTGCAGCCATCCTGTAAGATTGGGAATAAAGATAGAAATGTTTCTCGAACTAGCTTGTTTCTATCCAAACTGGCAAACAACTGTTTAAAAATAGAAAGAAAGTGAAGTGAGGTTTTAAATGTAGGTTTGAATGGAAATTTAGCATACAAGTACAAATCGTAACCTTTTTAATAACTTTATATACGTACTAGATGTTTAGTTACTAAGACTTATTTTGCAGATTTAAAAATCTGACAAAATATAAAAAAAGGGTTTTTTGGTATACTCTCTGCAACCATTTCTTGTGGTAAAAAAATATATCTTGCACATTGTTTTAGTAACTTTGCTTTAAAAAATTACACCCTATTTATCATTTGGCGTCAGATCTATTTCAAGAACACGAAGATCCAGTCTATACCTAAAACTCATATGTTATATCGTTATAAGAAAACAAAAACCTTATAGATTCCAATTCAATATGATCTGTTTTCAATGTGACAAACATGTAATTGCCAGTTCTATATAGCTTTTTGTAGTTTAATAATTATGACTTAATTTTTTTCCAAGTAGGGTAGAAGTCCAAATTATTGATTGTCGTAAATAAAAGCTACATTTCTTTTTTTCAATAAAATTATAGCTTTATGTTTTCCATATACACAGACAAGAACATATCAAACAAATTGATGGCTGTGTAAGACCTATTCTAGACGTAGGGCGCCCTCTTCTGTCACAGTGTTACATCTTGAATAAGAAACGTTAGACTGTTCTTCTCATAAAATAGTTGCAAGGTGGACACAAATGATCTATCAATTTTTTTTTCATTTAAACCTTGAATTTAGGTCTGTAGCTGTGCATTTCAAAGTTCTTCAAAACGCTATTGGTCTGCTCTTGTATACTGCATGCAAAGGAATATGCAAAGCCTCACATTTCTTGGTTTTTATCTTTTAATAACAGTTTAAGACATTTTGGGCAGATTAAAGCTAGTTCAAGAAATATGTACAATTTTATCCCCAAACCGACATGATGGCCGCTCAACCCCCTTAAGGAAGTATGTAAGGGTTCTGTGACAATCACTGTTCATATCGAACGCACTCGATTTTGTTTTTTACCCATAATTCTTTGCAACGGGCTTGACCGATCCTAACAATAGGAGCTAGGTGATGCCCGGCCGAGCTGTCCAGCGATTAAGACGTGCTCAATGTTAGAAGGAGGTATCGTGGTAGAAGCCTGTGTGGCATGTTTTAGTCTCTCAAGTTCAGCATATGACGCGGACACGGATAGCTGACCGTGGTAAGTATTTACTTATTTTAGTGTAGTTTATTTGTAGATATTTGCCTTTTTATTAGTTTTACGCAGTCGTCCTGTAAAGTCACCTTGGCCATTGTTCACTGTAGAGTTACCTGTGTGTTCACTGAGGTGTGACTTTAGAGAGAGTGTTTAAATAGAATTCGTCTTTTTCTATAGTACAGTTTTTGATATTGCTGTATAAAGAAACAGTGATTTAAAGGCCTATTTTCTATGCGTTATTTTATTTTACAATTTAAAGCTTAAAGCTTTATTTTTCCACTTAAAGCTGACATGATTTCATAAAAGCATATTAGTTTCGATCGCTCCTCTGCCACTGGGGTATATATATCGGTTGAGAAATTCATGGTCGGTTGCTTCCGATCGAGGCACTCAGGTAGCACGGACTTCTAAATGCATGAACTAACATTGTAGTAAAATGTTTGTAATAAAGAATAAAGGAAACAACAATCAATGACATACAAAATATATTTATTCTTTGAAAGGATTTCCAAGGTATCCATATTATTTTGCACACACAGTGCTGTCTTACTTCGCATGCACATCAAAGACGTGTGTCGTTCTTACAGAGTGCATAACGTCTGCATCTTTTTGAAAACCCCGGCGGCACTTCATCCAACACAGTAGCTAAATGAAAGTAACTCCAAGAAAGAAACAACATAACATTGTTTCCATCCGTTCCTACAAAAATGCTCTGTTTCTAAAATCCATGCGATCATTGACATTTCTCGATCTGCCACAATGTGTGGTTTGCGCATGTGCGATGTTATAACATACACAGGAACAGAAAATGAAATTAAAGATATAACTGCACTATCTTTCGGTTTCCACAAATCAAGTAACTTATTAAGGGAACGCAAAACGTGTCGGTTTATTAAAACTACTACTTGAATTTTATATCTTAATAAAATGATTTTTTTCAAGTTCTCAAAAATATTACTTTTTTTTTTTTTGAAGTTTGCAAATAAAACGATATATAAAAATTTATTTTCTACACTGAACACATGAAAAACAACTTCTTGGGTACCCAAATTGATGTAGAAGCTTCATTTGGAAAACTATTATGAAGATAAAAAATTGATACTAATCCACGTTGAATTTGGCATGAATAAACAAATCTATTTTCTAACTGTATATAATTCAATTTTCCTTCCTTTTTTTCTGATTTTGCCCCACTTCTCACTTTTGATCAGTTAACTTTGGCATTAATTTTTCCACAGGTTATCGAGTAACCGGTACATCTTAACCGTACAAAAACAAAACAGAATAATGAGTATTATATTTTTATATATATTTTTTTAATTTTTGGTCCGGAACTGACAAATGACATTTAAACAAATTATTCACTTTGATTGCTTTTCAAATTTTTATGTATTGAGGAAGTTTGTTTAATCTTTTTTTCTTTAATCTTCAAATGTAAGACAAATCACATAATAATGTCAACATATTACATGTATGCCAGTAACATCCATCCAAGCACAGTCAGATCATTTATATGCAGTCAGTATTCGATAGCTTAACACTTTTTCAAACATATGCTTTATTGATTCGTGAAAAATTAATAGTTTAAATTCGTATATTTGATTTCCTCCACAATATTTGCATTAAAGCGCAAAAATATGGAATCAGCCGAAGTCTTACCCATTTTGTTATTTCTTTTTTGAAATAACATCGTCGTTGTGAATTCGTTTGCGTTGCTTTACATGCATTACTTACTTTGCCATTTATATTTATATTCTAAACATAGTTATAGAATAAAAAGGAATGAAGTTGGATATACCCAAAGAAATATTGGCCGATAAATTAAAAATCACAACATATGAAATACTGTTGCTATTTTATTGTATGCCTGCTGGCAAATCTTCTCGTAAATGTGCACTGTTTATGATTTCTGAATACAATTTAAAAACAGTCTACAATAAATCATTTCAGGGGCGGGGGGGGGGGGGGGGGGGGGGTAAAAGCAAAAGGAAGTCCTATGTCACTGCCATAACCGAGAACAGAGGGAAATGAATAAATCATTGAATTCTTTTAACGAGGTTAATTTTTATTTGAACTGTAGTTCCGTTTGTTTAATCGTATATTCCTGACTTGCCATAGCCAATGAACACAAACTATTTCTTAATTGTTTTAGGAGATATAAGCCTTGAAGTTCATAGCCATAAAATTCGTTTAGATTTGCATCGGTGATAATAAGAGAGAATGGGTTGCATCGTTTATGAATTCTGAATAAAACTTTAAAACATTCTAAAGGAACTCAATTCAAGGCAAGCATGGTTTGTAAACTCATTTGGAAGTGTTGTACCATTGCCATATTTGTAAGAGAACAGACACAGAGGAATATAAATAAAACATAAAAGACATCCTGTTAATGACGTCCACCAGTACTTGAACTGTCTTTCCGCTCGTGTAATCTTGTATTCTTAACCTATCTAATTCAATAAACACAGACGAGTTTTTAACATTTGTAAGCAGTAATTGGCACAGAGGTCAGAGCTTTAAAATCCATTTAGATTTACATCGGTAATATAAAGAAAGAAATGGTACGTATAAGCAGAGAGAGCAAACTAGGTTGGAGACAGCACAGGGTATTTAAGAACATTTCGGAAAGTTCACTCGGTTGTACAAGGACAAAATGAATCCTTTTACTTTGGTCGGTAGAACTTGGCATGAAATGACTTTAACAACGCTGTTGTTTTGTTTATCATCGTTATACGTTGGGGGGACATCGGCGGTTGTTCACGGTGAGAGGTATACTGGTCCCGTTGTCCGGGTGATGGGGATCATTGGTCAGCAGCAATGTGTCCGGGAATGTAAGCACAGGCCCAAGCTGTGTCGTGGAGTCAACTACCGAAAACAGGAACTGCTTTGTGAACTCGTGTCAGCCATCAACGAAACGGAACCAAATTCTGACTACGTTAGAATTGAACTTGACCAGGTCATTTTCCTTTTATTCTTTATTTTATTTTTATTTTTTCCTGATAATATATACACAATGTACCCACAGCTTTACTTTATTTTCTTTATTTTTTTTAATGTAATTCTAAGAACGTATATTATTTCAATACTATATTCAATTTAATACGAACATGTCTAGGTCATTTGATCAAGCTTATGATATGAGGGCCATTGGGATCACCAATACCTGTTGAACTTTAAACAATTAAGTGTTTCCGATAAATTGTTGTGTTTAAAGCTATTCGTTAAGACCATGACTTTTCAAAAGTTAGACAAGTCATAGTGTTACCATGTCAGGAACTGCATCAGTCGTTCTCATCATGGCACTCTTGTAGACTGCGAATATCACTGATGGATGTCTGGCTTGCTCAATCGATGATATGTGTGTGACGCTCTCCAGTACCAAAGTCCAGTGTATTCGAGGTAAGTTAACAAGTTGGATACTATAGTATTTCATGAATTACACATCACAATTAATGACTAAATTGCTAATTGTGAACACAAAACAAGGAATTTAGTATGCATACATGTACAACTGAAAGTAAACTGTAAGTTAAAAGAAAGATAAAACTGAAAGCCTTCAATTACGATTCAACCGATCGACATTTGTTTACATCGGGATAATTCATATATCAGAGGGTACTTTTGTTCAAACTTATTTAACAATTCATTATTATCTGGCTTTTCTTTAATTACGCGGGTATGCTGAAGCGATCGATTGAATAGACATTACTCTGATCAGTATGATGTCACAATGAATAATATTATATCATATATTACCCCAAAAACCTTTAAATTTTATATAATCATTTTTCTTGTCATAAGTTTAAAACTACAGGCATAACATGTCAATGGGAACTATTCTAACAAAAGATATCTTTGATTTCTCTGTATTACGTAACATTACAATTGATGACGTCATAGTCATGTATAATACAGGCATGGATATTAACGAGGCCGGGTCTAATTGTTTCTGCCCTAGATTTTTAAATGAAATTTTTTACAAGAATTTCTACTAATATAATTATTATTTTAAAATATAAGATATTTACCACACCGTTTGTTTAAGGTGTCATCTTAAAGATTGTTAATTTTTAACATAGGACCTTATGGGATTTTGCTTGAAATGTACCAATTTTTCACATTTTTTAAACTTCTGCCCTAGGGATTTCTTTTTCTGTTCTACATATTAAAGTTATTGCTAAAAGGCATCAAATGGTCAAATAAAAAAACCCTTTTACCTCCTTGTTTGTTTCAGGGGTCTTATCAAAGTTATATATTGTATGCCAAATTTCCCAGTTTGTTAGATAATGACTATTTCTTATTTGACAAAGACGGAAATAGTGATCTTTATTGTATTATTAAAACATTCAGACATATTTAAGCAATAAATAAATATATAACATCACATATTAGGGGTCATTAATATAAAATATACATGGTTAATGTCTTAATAATAATAAATTAAGCGATATTTACGCGGGTTAAGAAAACGTGACAGAGAGATAGGCTTGCTGAACCCTCTTCACGTTTTCGACCCGAGCCCAAATATAGCTTATACGTCGAGACATTTATGTTTTTTCCACAATATAATATCAATTTTACGCATCAAACGAGCTATTTTCAACAAATTTGGCTGAATATCTGCTGTTGAAACTATCACGTCATGGCGTCAACAAAGCAAAAAGATGACGTCACAATACAAATGAAACGCTGCGCGAAAGCGTGCGTACTCGTTCTATACTCGGCCTCGTTAAATTGTATCACCAAGTGAAATAAGGGAAGCAGATAAACAGTTATATGGCTTGACCGGCATTTCATCTTTAGGTGTTTACAAAAATAAGTTAAAGTTTTACACTACCCCAGAGATTATGAAAAGAAAACCAGATAGGCGAATATCATAAGAATATAATGTAAAATACGTGACGAATGCAGCTGAACTCCTTTGTTTCGTTAGTATAATTAAAAAAAAATCCATGTCTACCCAAGTTATACGAGTATAACATGGATTGGCAGTACATGTAACTGCTTTAAAATCCGCAAAACTTGAGGGTAGTTTTTCTATTTTTGACTGTCATGTGATACCATGGCACGACGGCTTTAACAAGCAACTCGATTCTAAAGTAGATATATTATTCCCTTGTGAAAACAGTCGCTTTATATTATTATTCAGCATTGTGTTCCTACAATTTAACAATTTCTAAAATGACCATAATATCGACGTTCATTAGCCTTGGAGTTACAATCATTAAAGTTGGCCTTAACATACTTGCGTTACACGTGACGTTTATTTTTAATAAAAATCCGTCAATATTTTCATACGTGTGTGACACAGCAAATTAAAATAATCACATTAATACAAGTGTCGATATTGTTCAGTTTATCTTTCAGACAAAATCAAAGTATAATTCTAACTGTGGAGTGCTTTGAGTGCCTTCAGATTGTCAATGATTAAAAATTCACATCTCATTTAGTTTGAAGGAGATTGAGTTGTTGTGTTGAAAACAGGTTTCAAACATAAAAAATGTTACTTACTTAAGTTTCTCCATGGCAAAAGATGCAGTCATATGGTCTCTCTACCGACCCTTTTTTTGCCACAACTGTACTCAACGATATCCTTATCTTTTTTTTCACTTTCTGTTGTTCTTTGAATGTTAAAATACTAAATTTATACGTAATATTACCTTTCTTTTAGACAATGACATATTGATTCCAAATGACTGCACTACTCTGCATAACATTAACTGCGGCCTACCTAGTGGACTGTACACAATAAAGCTGCCATTCCTAAATCACGTGACAGTTTTCTGTGACATGGAGAAAGATGGCGGTGGCTGGACAGTATTCATATCTAATTATTATTATCATTATCATTTTATTCTAAAGGTTGATACTTATGGTAATTTTTTTTTAAAACGCTGTACATATGTTGAAATACACAATGCATACCTTTAAAAGAATCATTATATTGGTTTCTTTATTTTCAGGTGTTCCAGAGACGACAAGACGGTTCTGAGAATTTTTACAGAACATGGGTAGAGTACAAGAACGGATTTGGGAATCTGAGATCAGAGTTTTGGCTTGGTATTATTCTGACTGTGCTTTAAATTCAGAATAATTCAAAAGAATTTATATAACTTTTTTTTTAAAAGTTGTTTGTGTTAAAAATCTGAACAATTTTTATTTAAATAACTCTAAAAATATTTACAAAATATCACTTTTTTATAACTCTAAGTAAAAAATTTATTTGGTTAACCAATTGAAGTTTGTTACTTATTTTTATGTATTTCTTGTCATTAAAAGAAACCAAAAGACTTAGTGTTATATCACAGTTTCAATAAGTTTTCTCACTGCTATTACAGGCAACGAAAAACTACACCACCTGCTGAGTCAGGGGACGCATGAGATGAGGATGGACATGGAGGACTTTGACAACCAGACACGTTACGTCAAATACAGCAGTTTTAACTTAGGAGACGAATCTAGCAAGTACAAAGTCACGTTGTCAGGGTTTTCTGGAAACGTTGGTGAGATTTCTGTCTTTCATGCGTCAAACTTTGCTCCATTTGGGCTTTTATTTTCTTTGTTTACAACAATTATCGATATTTTTATTTTGAATACGAATCATGTATTCATAGTCATATTATGGGTTTTTTTAATCCTAACAATAAGGTTTGAGATGTAATATTCAAACAAAGAATAATATAACAAAACAATAATGATTTTGCGGAATCGTTACAGAGTTTAAGAAAGAATCGTTTTTTTGGAATGTAGTTTTGTTTTTATAGGGGAATGTTTCACAACTGCAGACAGTAATACTGTTCTGAACAACATGAAGTTTTCCACATGGGATCAAGATAATGATAACAATCCATATAGATGTGCCGTTGGGTGGCAATCAGGATGGTGGCACAACTCTTGTGGCTGTGCGAACCCTAACGGCATGTACCTGGCAGGGGAAACAACTGTCATTAAAGGAGTAACTTATCGTCCATGGCGGGATAAGTACTATTCGCTTAAGTCAACTCGCTTAATGGTAAGACGAGTTGCCTAGACACTTGATCACATCATCAAAAATGGAGATGATTTTAAAAAAACAACTTTATCACTTTATGTATAATTAATATATTTGGATACGAAAATTAGGTTTTATGTTGTTTGGAGTCAATTGCCATTCCTTTTATGAAATAAGACTCCTATTATTATTTACGAAAACATGATTTGTCTGTTTGTAAATATTTGTATCTAATAAAATTAAAAAGAAGTATTATTAATAAAATTAATTTTTATCAAATATTAGAGGTTCTTAATAAAAGTGAGAGAGAGAGAGAGAGAGAGAGAGAGAGAGAGAGAGAGAGAGAGAGAGAGTATCAGATACACTGATGTAACTGTACTCTTTAAAAAGAGTTCAACTTTTTAAAATTGAATCTGTCTATTGAGGTAACAGATATTAAGATGGTTGTTTAATAACAACAGAAAAAATATACGAACACGCACAATTAATTGAATCTTTTGATTAAATGTTGTAAAATTTTTAATGTTTTACATTAACATTCAGAGTATATTTCCCCTTTGTATTGGAAATCTGCGACTCTCAGTATCGTGTATATACGATTTGTCTTGTCACGGCGCATGAACACAAGTATAATCGTCACCAGACACTTTGGAAATATTCATTAATGTAAGGGTAAATAAAACAGTAAAACTTACGAAATTAATATTATATGTATCAAACAAAAGTAATGGTTAAATCATACGTATTCCTTGATAAAACAGATTGTTATCGACATTATATTTTTAGCCGCAGTTGCGAACTAAATTATCTGATAGTGTTGATATGGCTGTTCCATATGTTTCATATCCCTGAATGAGAGCGTATAAAAAGCGACGATACACAATAATATATACAAACAAACATCAACATGAATATACATTTACGCGGGTATTATAAGGCAACTCTCAGCGATCATTTGAGTAAAAATTCCTCTTATCGATATGACGTCACAATAAGCAGCTTGATGTCATGTTTTTTATAAAAAATATGTCATTTTTTTCTTTATCTCTGCTTTAAGTTATAAAAACAGCGGGCGTAAAATGTCACTAGAACCTTTTTAAACTGAATATATCTTCGATTTCTCTGTATCACGTATAATTACAATCGATGACGTCACGGGGGTGTTTAAAATGAGAAGATCAATATCGAGAGAAAAATCAATATGATTGATTGTTATAAGCTGAATGGTTTGTCAATGGTTTGTCAAACTCTTTTCAAGTAATCACATTCAATACATTGATTTAATATCCACTGATATATAGGATATAAAAACCCTCATAAATATGTAAGTTGCCGTGGCGCAGAGGAAGTGTGGTGATGCTAGTAAACTAAGGGTCCCGGATTTAATTCTCGTCGTGGGCGGTTTTTTTTTCTCTTTTTTTTTCTTATTTCCTAGAACAAAAACCGTTTTAATACCTTTTCTTTCATAAAGTTGATACATTTTGTTGTAAATTACGCACAATATTGAATTTTATTTTTTTTAATGGCTTAAAGGTGGCTTAAAGGTGGCTTAAAGATAGTCTTTGAGCTGCCTTTAAGCCATCTTTACGCTTTCTTTAAGCCACCTTTAAGCAACACATATAGCTTAAAGGTGGCTTAAAGATCGTCTTTAAGCTATCTTTAAATACCTTTAAGCTATCTTTAAGGAGGACTTAAAGATGGTCATTCATCCTGTGTTAAAGGATTACTTAGTTCGCAACAGCGGCTAAAAGTATAATGCAAGAACCTTTGTCGATAACAATCTGTATCCTTATCGATTACGTATGGTTTAATCATTACGTTTGTAGAGGTTTATATCATATTGGTTTCATAAGTTTGGTTTTTTTTATTTAACCTTACATTAATGAATTTTTCCAAAGTGCCTGGTGACGTTTATTCTTGTGCTCATGTGCAGTGATAAAACTCATCGTATATGTAGGAGTTGCAGATTTCAATTACAAAGGGGAAATATTCTCTGAATGTTAATGCAATGCAATGAAACATTTAATAATAAATTTGTAAAAGAACTTGTAATTGTAAAAGATACAGTTGAATGGGCCTGTGTGTTTGTGTTCTCTTCACGTGTTATTACACAACTGTCGTAGTGTCTGCTCTATATCAAAGCAATTGTTACCTCCAGAGACATTAGTTTTTGGATAGTTGTTCTCATTTTTAAAGAGCTAAGTCACATCAGTGATATCTGATACTCTTTTTTTTCTCCAACTCTCTCTCGTTTTTTTTCTCTCTCTTCACTCTCTCTCTCTCTCTCTTCTCTCTCTTCTCTCTCTCTCTCTCTCTCTCTCTCTCTCTCTCTCTCTTACATGAAAAATCATCGGAATGCAGTGTAAACAATGCCGAATTAAGACCTATTTAATACAGATACCCAAGATTTAGATAGATATCACTTAGAAAATAATCAGGACAATACAGTCATTGATATTTTGTTTTATCAGCGATCAAAAAGGCAAAAGTGTAACACCACCCCGAATACTTTGAAAGTTGGATTTGGCAAATATCAAATGCACATGACCTAAAATACTTGAAAAGTGCTGCTAGAATCCTGTTTTTTGTTCTTGTAAATAAAAATAGTATTTTTAATAAAAATGACGACGTTAAGGGGGTTTCCGATGAATAATGACAATATTTATTTTATACGATTAACCATAGGATTTCAGCAGTAATACTAATGAACATGAATTAATTGCCCATCAACTGATTGTATTATACATACAAATGAACTGTGGGGTAGTGTTTCATTTTTTGATTTTTTGTTAAGGAAAAAAAGACACGTAATACCATGGCACGACAGCTTCAAAGATCGACTCGTTTCCGGAGTAGACAAATAATATCTTGTCGATCACATTGACCTGATATTACCATTCAGCGCTGTTTTCATAAAAGTAAACAATTTTTAAATTGATCATAACATTGACGGTCATTAAATTAGGAGTTGTCTTAACCTACTCGCGTAAAAAAATTATCTTACCGCGCCAACGCGTGGTAAACAATATGTCTGCAAGACCTAATGTGCTATAGGATTGAAGACATTCACAATTAAGCCTTCAATGCTTCAATACAATTTGTTTTAAGATAAGCGTATAGTACAGAACACAGCCCATCGTAATGAAACTAAGATAGATTATATCCCTTCACAGCATTAATTGTAGCCTACCTAATTAACCTTTTTAGTATGAAGCTACCGTTGCTAAGTTGTGTGACTGTTTTCTATGACGTTGTAAACGCTGAGGGGGCTGGAAAGTAACGACATGCAGTAGACACTTTTTGTGATACCAACACAATAATAGACCAGTTTGATTTTATCATTTATGAAGTTGCTGATGCTAAATACAACGAATATAGTAAACATTTTTCAACGTCATTCAGAAACACATTGATCAATCTTTCATTAATCACAGGAGACGTAAAAATAATACTTTGTAATAATATTGATGATCCATGAAGTTTATTTTACCAATATATCATTACCAATTCTTATGTTTTTTAAAGACAATAAAACGATTCTTATGATTTTTTACAAAGCATATTTCAAGAACGGAAAATTTAGTTCTGGGTTTTGGCTTGGTTTGCCTTTTTTTCATTATACCACTGTTGAAGTAATCCGAGTATTGAACTGCGTCTTAATCTGGGTTTTAAGATCTTGGTCTTACTTTTACATACCGTTTTATAGTCCAGTGTTGATTTTGCCATACAACTCTCTTGATTACAATGACGAGCGAAAAGAGTCTAAATCATCTGTTCTACATTTTAATATTTTACTAGATAAAGATACCAATAGAAACCTAACAACAAAACTTAATGATAAACGTCATGTTTTCTATTGTCGACTTTCTTTACTCATGTCGCATTATTCTTTTAATACCTGTGTCTAGAGTTTTGGTTTTCAGTTGATATGATACGCAAGGGCAAGCTCTACGTATAATCATTTTGGAATGAAGAAAGGCATGTAACTAATAATTATAATATATAGACTATATCATCGAGTCTTTTGATGTATAAATATTTTGTTAAAACATATATTGCAAAAATTGTTTAAATTTCCACGGTCTTTCATTTAATATCAAGAAAAAGGGCAGGCCCCTCTAATAAGGGACCAATAGGGCTCGGAAGTATTTTTGCAATAACTCTTTACTGAACAATATTTCTTTATTAATTATTGAAGAAAAAAGATTAATTGTACAGCTGTTTATCTATTAAGTACCATACTTAAATCATATATTAGGTAATTTGGGGTTTCAAGGGGCCAGAAGTCCAAAACCTTGATCATTTATATTTTTAAAAAAAGGACAGATACAAGTAAATATCGGTATCTCTAACATGGTACATGTACATGTATATCTAAAATACTCCGCTTATGTCAAAGTATTCCGACGGCCCAGACCGTTTTCTCTACAGCAAAATTCGAATATAACGAACACGGATATAGCAAATTTACGGCTATAGCGAATTATTATTCATATCCCGGCAAATGTCTTACATAAACTAATAGAAAATTGATGCATATAACGAACACGGCTATAACGAATTTACGGCTATAACGAAGTACTTTTAAGACCCCCGCTGGCTAAATTTTAACGTAGTTTATCATTTTTATAACGAATTTTTTCCATTTCAAATTTCATTGAAGAAACTTGCAATTTCAAGATGCATATATAAAATACTCAAATTCAAATAGTATACGGAATTTTTTTAAAAATTGAAATGAAATGATTATATTGACATTTTTTGTAAATGACGGTAATACTAATTTTATAACTAATGATAGTTTAGAAAACTGTTAGCCAGAAAAACCCTTAATTATTTTATAACGAATTCGCTATAATAATTTTTACGAATTCGTTCTAAACGGATAGTGAATTAGGGCTAAAGCAAAGTTTTTTCTATGGTCCATTGAAATTTGTTATAAACGAGATTTGCTGTATATTAATGATACCCTGATATCTCTGATAAGGTAATCTCGAATACCATGCTTTTGTCGAAGTATTTTGAAAGGCTGAAGCCTAAATGTTACCTGGTTTATCTCGAAGTGGAGCCATTTCTGTGATCAGCTGAACATAATTGGTGTCATTACTTCACACATTTCTTCCCGCAACAATTTTTACACTATTGTATTGTGATTCGATTTTTTAATCAATTAAACTTAGCCAGAAGATACGGGTCTTCGGAACTCTCTAACTAGAATTTCTTCTGTTCCCATTCAGCAGAAATACCTTTAGATCACTCCTTTTAAAGCCAATCACCAATTTCTGAGGAAAATTGCTAGTCAGAATGGGTAGAATTTTCTATATAGTGGTTTTTCTGAGATTTTGACCATTTTATATTTCGCCCATTTTTCATGATTGTTCAGCCGTTTAGACCTTTCCCAGCTAATTCCCTGCAAAATGTTGAGCTTCCACACCGTGTGTATATTGCAAAATTACATGTCAGAAACTTACCGGTGTATAGTTCACAATGTCCCATCCACCTTTTTTCTTGTTTTTTTTTGTTTTGTTTTTTATCCTCCGACTGAAACTTGCAATTTCACTGTGTAAAGTCAACACAACATTAATAGCCGCAAGATTTGCATTTTGCTTCTGGCTGAATTTTCCAAAAGAACTTAAGACAAAGTCGTAAATATTTACAGTCACGTAAAATACTTTTAGAGAACCAAATTGACATAAAACCATTTGTTTACAAATACTTCAATTTCCATAAATGTATTTTCCAGCCCTAAGAATAAATCATTGATTAGTTGGTGATTGATTAACATTCATTAATTTAGTCATAATGTGAGATGAAGAATTGTATATCATATTTTTTATAATAAATATTCTATATGTAAGTTTAAAAATTCAAATAAAAAAAGAGGTTCCACTGGGGATTGAACCCTGGCCGCTGGAAGTGATGACCACTGTCTTATCCAGTAGGCTACGCACACTTATGTAACATGTTGTGTTTTTTTTTTTATTACATCATAATACTGTTAGTTAATCTATAGGAAAATGGTTTGAACATTTTGAACACATATGTGAATTAGTTTTATTTTGATAATGATAATGTAAGGTACTTTTCATATAGTGTACGGATATAGATAGTTTTTCTTGAAAGTAATTTTATAAAGAAATAGATTTTGTAAGATTTTCAATTATCATAGAGATTATAAATTTCGGACAATAACCATTTTGTTTGTGACCATTGCTGAGGCCAGTTGTGAGTTGAGAACATTTTGTAAGTAAAATATTTGTACTGCTACTACATTGTATTGAATGTGAAGTTAGTTTTTTATCAGTAATTATATCAAAGTAATCATCGTATCACAGATGAGAGTAGGTTGAAATTTTTAAGAAAGGTTACAAAGTTTAAAGGTTTCATAGTGAATTGTACTCATGATTTGAATACAGATTTTAAATGTTTAAAAAGGGTACAGTGATATTGATTTTACATATATTTTTATAAAATTATAAACATGCATATTTTGCATAGTTACATGTCTAAATGGTTTATTTCAGATATTATCTACCAGTACATGTAATTCTATACTTGTATACAGTATATACAGTTCCTTTCACCCTTATTTAGGGTAGGTACTTGTGTACTTGAGAAATTATTGATTATGGCATTTACATTTTGTATATTTTTAATCTGCAACATTGCATATTCAATATTGTAATAGGGTTATTTCTTTTTATGACATCATTTATTAAAAATAAGGTAAGTAGAAAAACATTATATTGTAATTGAACATATGTCTAATATGTCATTATAATACTTAAATTAATTGTGATGATTAACTATTGTTAAGTTCATATTTGTATTATGTTTTGTCGGAGCGTCACCATAATAATATTAACAATAGTTAATAAACGAAGTACATATATACCATACTCGTTTGTTACAATAAGTTGTAAGTTCTTTTGTAAAACGCAGCCCTGATTATCATGTACTAACATTGGGGGCCGAAATATTGGATATCAATTTCAACAAGAGGCATTCCTCCCAGTAATGCTAATCATTAAAAACCATTTCATGAGTTTAAGCAACGCTCAGAAGCTCTCAAGTCCAGCAACTCTCAATTTTATAAAGAAATATTTGTATTTTATCCAAAACTGTCCCTTGCTACCCTAACAATACATTTCTAATGACCAAATAAAATTTGAGAGTCAGTCACAGAGTTAAAAGGAAGAAAATGGGCCAACAATTCCTTGTCATGTAAAAAGGCTGTTTTTGTTTACATTTGTTCAATATACCAGCAGAAATCTTTTTCCAGCTGATTTGTTTATGTTCTTATGCTATTTAATCATAAATAAAAAACTTCCTTAAGTTTAACATATTGTAGGTCTAATACTGGAATATTTACTTTAGCATTCATAACGTAAACACAAGCTTTGTTTACAAAGCAAAACATTGTAAGCTCTGTTACTATTCGAAAAACACTTAACATATTAAAAATGTCTTACTGAAGCAATTTAAACATGAAAATTGAAAGAAAAAATGTTTAAAAAAAAATCAAAAAATCAAATATCTATGTTAAAACAACATAACTACCGTCTACACTTAGAACCCTTGTGTCTATCAAGTCAAATTAAAGCTGGCACGCGATTGGAAAAATCTTTAAAATACAAACGGTTCAAGATAAAATATCTCGAAATTTTGATAATTGACCATATATAATGTTAATGTCAACATAATACAGACAACCAAAACAGTTCTATGCAATTAGTGGTTTGGAGCTCCTATTAGTCAGTGTTTTGTAAGACTTGATCAAAAACGGGTACAATTTTTGAAATTTATAGAGGAAATTCGGACTAAATAAAACTTGAAATATGAGCTTAAAACGAATCAGTCAAATATAAAATAACTAAAGCTATTCGTATTTTAACATTTCCCAACCTACAAATTGTTTTATTATTTTTATTAATTACAAAATAAAGAAAACATTGAAAATGATGGACAATTTTGACATTTTTTTCAAAACACATTCATAGGTCACCGGCAGAAAAAGTAGGTCATTGACCTAGTTATTTAAAAGGTACAAATAGCACCACAATAGTGGGACTACAGTGTAGAATAAGTAGTTTTTCGTTCCTATTAGTGGATTTTTTTCGCCCCTTAGAAAACGCAATCCTTAACGAAACAACAGGTCAATATTTAAGTATTATGGGGAAATCAGATACGACCGGGGGTGATCAAATACAATAAATCTTGAAAGGCCTAATTATATACTTTTACACACCAGACCATATTTGAATACCCCGTATCTTTCGAAAAAAAAACTTATATATTTCACATTTTTGTGAATTCCTCAGCGTTGCCTTAGTTACTCAATTTTACATTTTTATCTATATTTTCAGAGTTATCAAATGATAAGGAAAGATGCTCGAAATAATAAGAGATATAATGGACAACAATATTTCTGGAAACGTTCTTTGTAGATTACAAATCATTACATAAAAAAAATACAAACTGATATTTGTTTGTATGACCGCTAATAAATCTCGTAAATTTGCACTCTTTATGAGTTCTGAATACAATTTCAAAACAGTCTGCAATAAATCATTTCAGGAACGGGGCCGGGGTAAAAGCAATAGGGAGTTCTGTCTCACTGCCATAAACAAGAACAGAGGGAAATGAATAAATAATTGAATTCTTTTAACGAGGTTAATTTTTATTTGAACTGTACGTAGTTCCGTTCGTGTAATCCGATATTCCTGACTTGTCATAGCCAATGAACACAAACAATTTCTTAATTGTTTTAGGAGATATATGGTACGGAGTTCATAGCTTTAAAATTCGTTTAGATTTGTATCGGTGATAATTAGAGAGAATGGGTTGCATCGTTTATGAATTCTAAATAAAACTCAAAAATATTCTAAAGAAACTCAATTCAGGGCAAGCATGGTTTGTAAATTCATTTGGAAGTGTTCTACCATTGCTATATTTGAAAGAGAACAGACACAGAGGAATATAAATAAAACATATAAGACATCCTGTTAATGACGTTCGCTATTATTTGAACTGTATTTCCGCTCGTGTAATCTTATATTCTTAACATATCTAATTCAATAAAAACAGACGAGTTTTTAATATTTTAAGCAGTAATTGGCACAGAGGTCAGAGCTTTAAAATCCATTTAGATTTACATCGGTAATATAAAGAAAGAAATGGTACTTATAACAAGAGAGAGCAAACTAGGTTGGAGACAGCACAGGGTATTTAATAACATTTCAGAAAGTCACTCGGTTGTACCAGGACAAAATGAATCCTTTTACTTTGGTCGATAGAACTTGGCATGAAATGACTTTAACAACTCTGTTGTTTTGTTTATCATCATTATACGTTGGGGGGACATCGGCGGTTGTTCACGGTGAGAAGTATACTGGTCCCGTTGTTGGGGTGATGGGGATCATTGGTCAACAGCAGTGTGTCCGGGAATGTAGACACAGGCCCAAGCTGTGTCGAGGAGTCAACTACCGGAAACAGGAACTGATGTGTGAACTTATGTCGGCCATCAACGAAACGGAACCAAATCCTGACTACGTTAGAATTGAAATTGATCAGGTCAGTTTCTTTTTATTCTTTATTTTATGTTTTTTTCTTTCCTGATTCCATATACAAATTGTTCCTACAGCTTTACTTTATTTTCTTGGATGTAATATACTGTTATTCTAAAAACGTTTATCTCTCATTAATTTATTCAATTCCATATGATCATGACTAGGTCATTCGATCCAGCTTGTGATATGAGGAATATTGTGATGTATTTCCGATAAATTGTTGTGTTTAAAGCCTTTTGTTGTGTCTTAAATCCATCTTTAATTTCCTTTTTTACTTAACCTTCGTAACAGACACATGATGCATCTCTGCCATTCAGTCAACTGAAATGTGACTGAAAGGTGACTGAATGGCATATCTATGCCATTCAGTCACATTTCCAGACCATTCAGTTTCATGTAACATTCAGTTAAATGAATGGCAGAGACTCATTATGTATGAGCACTTGGGGACCATATGCAATAGATGATAAAACTCATGGCGTTTTTGTAGACTGCGAATATCAATGATGGATGTCTGGCTTGCTCAATCGATGATGTGTGTGTGACGCTCTCCAGTACAAAAGTCCACTGTATTCGAGGTAAGTATACAAGTTGGATACAAGAGTATTTCAAGAGGCAAACATCAAAGTTAATGACTTTTTTCCAGGCATTAATAACAAAACTTTGTTGGCATCGTATCTTATAATTGGGGGATATCTCTGATTGTGAAAACAAAACAACGCATTTTCATGCATACAACTAAAGGGAAACTATAAATTAAAAGAAAGATAAAGCCACAAGCCTTTTTTTCGATTCAATTATGATTCAGCCGATTGACAGACAATTGTTTACATCGGGATAAATCTACCATACCATGTATCATATGTTTCCTTTGTTCAAACTCATTTGTTTTAACAACTCATTTTACCTTTTTTTTCATTAATTACGCGGGTATGGTCAAGCAACTCTCAGCGATCGATAGAATAAACATTACTTAGATCAGTATGACGTAAAAAAAACCCCAAAAAACAAAAACAAAGAAACAAAAAACCATGATATCAAACATTACACAAGAAACCTGTCAATTTCTTTAAATTATATTTCTTGTCCAAATTTTGAAACTACAGTCAGAATATATCAATGGACTAAATATATCTTCGAATTCTCTGTATTAGGTAACATTACAATTGATGACGTCATAGTCATGTATAATACAGGCATGGATATTTTTTTACATCAGCAAGTGAACTAATGTAAGCAGATAAACAGTTATATGGCTGACCTCTCTTTCTTTTTTGTGTTTACAAAAAGGTAAAAGAATTACACAGCCTTAAAGATTATGAAAGAACAAATAGGCAAATATGAAAAGCATATGATGTAAAATAGAATATTAATCCTTAGTTGAAACATTCGTTTGGTAGTATTATTCAGCAATATTTTGATACAAATAATCAATTTGACACAGCAAATTAGAATAATCACATAATTGCAAATGTTCGAAACATATCGGTATTAATAAGTTTATCAAGACAAAATTCAAATATAATTATAACTGTGGAATGTTCTGAGTACCGTGCTTTCACATTGTCAACAATAAAAAAAAACACATCTCATTAATTAGAAGGATATCGAGTTGTGTTGAAAAAGGTTTCAACCATAATAAAATGTTACTTACTTACTTAGGGTTTTCCACGGCACAAGAGACAGCCTACGTTCTCTCTGCCCATCCTTTGTGTTTTGTCACCACTGTTGCTATGATATCTTTATCTTTTTTATCTCACACTATGCTGTTCTTAAAATGTTAAAATGCTAGTGTCGACAAAATTACCTCTCTTTCAGACAATGGCATTCCAAATGACTGTACTTCTCTGCACAAAATTAACCGTGGCATACCCAGTGGACTGTACACAATAAAGCTATCATTCATTAATCTCGTGACAGTCTTCTGTGATATGGAGAAAGATGGCGGTGGCTGGACAGTATTTACATCATTTTATTATTATTTTTATTATTATTATGATAATTATTATTATTATTTCATTCTAAAGGCTGATACGATGAAATTGAAGGAAACATAATTATAACAATTATTTTTTCTTTCAAATGACCATTGTGTACAGGCATATGTTTATTTAAAAGACACATTGCATACCTTTTAATGAAAAAATTATATTGGTTCCTTAATTTCAAGGTGTTCCAGAGACGACAAGACGGTTCTGAGAATTTTTACAGAACATGGATAGAGTACAAGAACGGATTCGGGAATATGAGATCTGAGTTCTGGCTCGGTATTATTCTGACTGTGTTCAAAATTCAAAATAATTTTAAAGATTTTATATTACTTTATTTTAATTGTTGGTGGTAAAAGACTCCGCATTTTTTTTTAGATTAATGTGAAAGTATTTACAAAATATCGAAAAGTTTTTCACCGGTGTTTTTTTAATCCTATGGGAAAAAGTTGCTGGGTTAAACAGTTTCATTTTGTTGCTTATTTTATTGTATTTCTTTTCGGTGAAAAAAAACCCAAAGACTTAGTTTTATATCACAGTTTCAATACGTTTTCTCACTGCTATTACAGGCAACGAAAAACTACACCACCTGCTGAGTCAGGGATCGTATGAGATGAGGATGGACATGGAGGACTTCGACAACCAGACACGTTACGTCAAATACAGCAGTTTTAACGTAGGAGACGAATCAAGAAAGTACAAATTCACGTTATCAGGGTTTTCTGGAAACGTTGGTGAGATTTTTTAAGCGTCAAAAACTTCACTAACTTCGGGGTTTTATGCTTTTTAGCTCACCTGAGCCAAAGGCTCAAGTGAGCTTTTCTGATCACAATTTGTCCGTTGTCTGTCGTTGTCGTTGTTGTCAACTTTTCACATTTTAATCTTCTTCTTAAGAACAACTGGGCATATTTCAGCAAATTTAGCACAAATATAACTTTATTATCATCCCGAGCATTTGGTTTTAGAGTACAACGGTGAAACTTGAGATGTTTCAACAAATTTAGCACAAAGCACCTAAGTGAAGGGAATTCAAATTTGTACAAATGAAGGGCCACGTCCTTTTTAAAGGGGATATAATTGAGAATTATTGAACATTTGTTGGCATTTATCAAAAATCTTTTCAAAAACTATTTGGCCTGAGAATCTAAAACTTGTGTGGAGGCATCCTCAGGTAGTGTAGATTCAAGTTTGTTCAAATCATGGTCCCCGGGGGTAGGTTGAGGCCACAATTGGGAGATCAAGTTTAACATAGGAATATATAGAGAACATCTTTAAAAATCTTCTCCTCAAAAACTATCAGGCCGGAAAAGCTCAAATTAAAATGGTGGCATCCTCAGATAGTGTAGATTCAAATTTGTTCAAATCATGGTCCCCGATGGTAAGGTGAGGCCACAATAGGGGGATCAAGTTTTACAAAGGAATATATAGAGACAATCTTTAAAAGTATTCTTCTCAAAAATTATTAGGCCAGAAGAGCTCAAATGAAAATGGAAGCATCCTCAGGCAGTGTAGATTCAAGTTTGTTCAAATCATGGTCCCCGGGGTAGGATGGGGGCACAATTGGGGGATGATCTATTATACAGGAATATATAGAGGAAATCTTTCAAAAAAAATAGTGTTAGGGCGGGATCGTGATGGCGGTTTGCATTTTTACATAGGAATATATAGAGAAAATCTTTAAAAATATTCTGGGAAAGTTTTCGGTCCAAAACTCAGTACTTAGTGTGAAAGCACAGGTTTTGCAGATTTAAATTTGATGAAACCATGATTCCCTAGAGAAAAATGGTGCCACGAAATAGGGGAGGGGTATTAAGGAATAGAGAAAAACCTTCTTACAGGTACAAGAACAAAAGGAGATTGGTATTTACAAAAAACAAGAGGTGGATACAAATTGGCAGATTTTCATTTTTTAAGCAAGATCTACTGTACTTAGTTGTCAAGATATTTTGATACTTTAATGGTAATTTGATCAGAATTAAGGCAATTGTTTGCTCAGGTGAGCGATGTTGCCCCCGGGCCTCTTGTTGTGTACAATAATTTTAGATTCATTCTTTTTAAACACGAATTATGTAATTTAAGTCATATAATTTTTTTTCCTATAAATAAGGTTTTGAGATGTAATGTTCAAACAGAAAAAAATATAACAAAGCCAGGACCACTTTCCCGATACGTTAAAGAATTAAAAAAAAAGTTCTGTTTTTATTTTCATGTATTTTTGTTTTTACAGGGGACTGTTTCACAAATTCAACCATTGGCAGGGTTATGAACAGCATGATGTTTTCCACATGGGATCAAGACAATGATAAAATTAATAGTAACTGTGCCGTCAATATGAAATCTGGGTGGTGGCACCGGTCCTGTAGCTGTGCGAACCCTAACGGCCTGTATCTGGCAGGGGAAACCACTGGGAACGTTAGCGGGATAACTTATCATCCATGGCGGGATATGTACTATTCGCTTAAGTCAACTCGCTTAATGGTAAGACGAGTTGCCTAGACACTGGATCACATCATCAAAAATGGAGATTGTTTTTCTCTTTTACGTAAACGATTTTGATACGGTGATTAGGGTTTGGGTTGTTTGGAGTCAAATTGTCATTCATATAATGAAACAAGACTCTTATTATTATTCACATGAGCTGCTTATATCGATAGATTGTGTTTTTCAAGATATGCAAAACATTGCCTGATAGTTTTTTGATTAATACAATGTTAAAAAAAGTTAATATGTGGCATGTTTGTCAATATGTGTATCTTATAGAATAAAAAGAAGTACAGACCCTGAAACGTACTACTACACCACACGCTCGCTGCACGCTCGCTACACGCTCGCTAAACGGTTCACACGAAACGCTGAACGGTTTACACGAAACGCTGCACGCTTTGCCCGAAACGCTAAACGATTTACACGAAACGCTGAACGGTTTACACGAAACGATTCTCGCACGAAACGATTTGCTCGCTTTTCACACGCTTTGGACACGCTTTTATCCTGATCGATTCGGGTCCTCTCGGATTTTACCATTTCTCTTTCTTCTTACTCTGTTAGTAGGAATTAATTTTACGAAAACACGAAATAATTGAAATACTGATATTAGAAACATATATGTACATAAGTATTGAATTGATTAATTAAATTAATTTGGTACTTATATTTAAAGCAAAAAATTATTTATTCACAGAACTAGTCAAAAATATTACTTCTATAAAAATATTTATTGCTCAAAAGAAATATCCATGATTCTTATTAGTCCGGTAAATAAAAATTCCAGAGAAAAAAGTTACCGTAACACAATATTCAATACCAAAAATAAAATCCGTATGATTACAAACTGAAATCGGTTTTTCAGTATTCGGCAGGATTTGTTTTTTCTTCTCACATTAATATTTTTCTTGGTTTCAGAGAATACGATGTAAAAATACTAACTGTAAATAAACCTGTAATTATTTACATTGATAATTTGGTTTTTCAGTATTCGGCGGGATTTGTTTTTTCTTCTCACATTAATATTCTTATTGGTTTCAGAGAATACGATGTAAAAAAAACTAACTGTAAATAAACCTGTAATTATTTACATTGATAATTTTGAAAGTTATGTAAAATTAAATTAGTCACATAAGTTAGAAAAATGCTATAAAACAACCAACTAATTTTTTTTATGTCGAATGATTCGCGTAAATAAATGTTCCGTACATAATATCACGGAGAAAAATCAATGGATTAAGCAATAGAGAAAGTTGTCATTACTATTTTGGATTTCGGAAAGAACAACAAATAAAAAATGATTTAGATTTTTGTCTCAATATTCGTATACATAACCGGCGCCCTGCATAACGGCGTACAATATATCTATTATAAATTAATCTATTTGAATTAAGTACCATGCATATAGATTCCCATAATAATTAATTGCATGTGTACATTTTAGGAAAATTTCAGTGTGTAAATTACTTGTTGTTTTCCGGTATCAGTGTTTAAATAATTAAAATAATAACTTGTAGAAATATTTTTAATCGGGATTCAGAAGAATTTACTTCCTGCATTTCATAGAAATGAACAGTATATTTTCTTTCTATGTTTACATTTAATTTTGTTTAAATTAATGTTAAATAATCTATCATTGAAATTGTGTGCATCATCAAATACTGATTCCGACTACCTTGAAGTCATTAAATTTCTATTGGCTATTGACAAAAAGAGAGACGCGTGACCATCCAATGAAAACGAATACACAGAGTTTGATTGACAGGTTCAGCAAGGTGCAGGTCTTACCCGATGTCCCAGGTTACATGTATGTGTACTGGTTGTACACAGCCTAATAGTCTCAGTAACTAGTCTTCTTTCAATACGCGTACTTTTCTTTTGTTTGTTAAAAATTAATTCAAGTTTGTAAAAAGATAAGTATATTATTTCTTATAGATCTATTTCACGAGAATATCTCAAAGGAGTTTTGCCAATCAGTTTAAAGTAATGTTTAACACGAGCGCTATTTTGAAACAATTAAATTGTCAGAGAGTTCCGAATGAAATCTGATGAACGTTTCACACGGTTCTCGCACGCTTTGCTCGAAACGATTTACACGCTTTGCCCGAAACGCTGCACGCTTTGCCCGAAACGCTAAACGGTTTACACGAAACGCTTCACGATTCACACGAAACGCTAAACGGTTTACACGAAACGCTAAACGGTTTACACGAAACGTTTCTCGCACGAAAGTCGCACGCTTTTTTGGTGTAGTAGTACGTTTCAGGGTCTGTATTATTTATCATATTAGTTTTTTTTTTCAAATATTAGAGGCTGTTTTAATACCAGAGAGAGAGAGAGAGAGAGAGAGAGAGAGAGAGAGAGAGAGAGAGAGAGAGAGATATTTTTTTTCACCGATTAATTTATAATAGAAAACAAACATACTTTAATTAGTGTTATGCACAGATTAAGATACAGAGACTGCGCTTACCTCTACAATAATTTTGAAACCCCAAAACAATTATAAAGAATTTTATAACGGCAATTTGTGTCCATCGGAGCGGTGTTGATAATAGCGATCTGTGTTTAATGAAGCGACATTTAAAACCGCCTGGAACACCCCCCCCCCCTTTCATTGGAAATTATATTATCACTCGGATGGCCCCCTCTCATCCCTATTAAGGAGCTTTTGCATTAAATTTATGTTTTTATTGTTCAGCTTGATCAAACTTGACTTAAAGGGAACTTAAAGATGGTTTAAAGACAACTTAAAGGGAGCGTAAATGCCACTTAGAGATGCTTAAAGGTGGCTTAAATTTGACTTAAAGATGACTTAAAGAAGTTTGGACATTAATGACCTATAAGCTCAGCTTAAAGGTGACTTAAAGGTGGCTTAAAGATTGTGTATCCTTTACGCCACCTTTACGCCACCTTTAATCCACCTTTTAGGACTTGCTTAAAGATTGTTTTTCGCCCAGTAGTTTATGTTGATATAGCTGTTCCATAGGTTTAATATCCTTGAATAGTAGCATACATAAAAGCGACGATAAACAATATTACATGCAAAAAACACCAATATGAATACTGTGGTTTCATCAATATTCGTTGAGTACCAATTTTAGTCGATTTCGTTGTAATGTTGATCGACGAAATTAAATGATCATTGCAGTTCAATTTCAACTAACATTTTGTATTGATGGGATCATTGGCAACGAAATTACGTATTCTAGAAACTGTGGTTTTCAGAAAATCCAAGAAAATTGATACCCACGAAAATTAATGAAACCACAATATAGATTTAGGTATTGAATGCCCCCCCCCCCCAAAAAAAACCCCCCAAATGATCTTACCGCACTAACGCGTGGTTAACTATTTGTCTGCCCGACCTGGTGTCTTCGTTGTTCTAAACTATGCTCTTATCTTTTATAAGATTGTATCTAAGCAATGGATGCTTAAATGTAGATGTCGACAAATTATAACACATCGGTTCGGGCAGACCAATTGTTAAACACGTGCTAGCGCGGTAGGATCATTTTAATAAACAAAATGACAATGAACTGTCAACCATCTCAAAAATCCAGAAAAGAATAACAAATTCAAAAAGGATCAGGTTCCTAGGAGTGAGCATCCTCTGTTGACCGGTCACACCCGCCGTGTGCTCTTTGTCGTCTTCGGAAAAAAACCCGGAAAAGTTCGTAGACAATTAGATGATTAATTATGGTATAACAATTAGTATGAAAACCGTCAGTCAGCATGCAACCCATTGTTAGATTTTAGTTGCTGACAAGGTTTTATCGACCATAGAACTTACAAAAAAACTTCAAACGAGTCCTATTTTATCAACTTTTTTGTCAGCAGCTTGTCTCGCCTTACAAACTGTTTATACGAAGAGCATGCCCTTGCGTATCGAATTAACTGAGAGACAAAATACACTATATACAGGTGATGAAGGTATATTGCTACATAAGTAAGAAAATTTGATTATAGGAAAATTGAAGTCATCCCTTTTATCATAAAGTGTTCTTGGTAGGTTACCATCAATGTCTATTTACAGTTAAATATCTAAATATGAAACAATTGACGCAGACTATGTGGTTACTTTTATTTCAACTTCACTGGGATATATCGAGTCGACGTTAGAATAGAAAGAACAATTGATAATTGATAATAAGTCGTTGATATACCTGAATGTTGAGTAAAAGGCCACAGCGAGTGATATTTTTTCACATACAAGTTTTTGAATAAATTCTGCTTCATAAAAGTACAAAAATAGGTTTGCTAACAATAGAGCACAATTGGTACCCACGGGAATTCAAACAGATTGTTGGAAGACTTCATTTCGAAAAACTCAAGGATCTTTTTATTGTCAACTTCAGGGTACTTCTGTGTGCAATCAGAATGGTTTTAAACAAAATATATATATTTTTTTTAATTTTCAATGACAAGGTTTGCATTTTACGACTTCCATTTTTACTGTTATCTGTTAATGATATCAAAAAGTATAGATTTTAATTTGTAATATGGAATTGTTGTACAAAGCGTTGAAAAATTGTACATTTTGATGCTATTTGGTAAGATTGTATGACCTCAAAGGTTCTATTAATCTTCAGAGACCAAATGATACAATCTAATGGACCTGTGTGTTAATGGTTTATTGTGTTGTCATTACACAACCGTCGTTATTTTTGTTTGATCACAAAGCTAACACCGTATCTAAAGCCAGATTCATTCTTAATTGTTGCTCTTTTTAAAGACTTAAGATATCGGATGTTTAATTTACGAAATCCATATTTTCCGGAATAATCTCGGTAGATGATGGAAATTGAAAAAAAAATCAAAATGTCAAATAATCTTTGATTCAACATAATAAACAATTTACTGAATTTTAAACAAAATAATTTAACTTTTCCCCTTAAGCTGATTATGACGTTGTAGCAGCTTTACTTCATTGCTGTTATCTTGCATTATCTTGTTATAACGTAAAGTAACCCCCCCCCCCCCCCCCCCAATTTATTGAGTTAAGCTTGCAGTGCGCGTTCCACGTATTTCGTTGGAAAATGGGTCGTTTTAATCATTGATTTTGTAGATTTTGTGTCTGTGCATAACTTGAATCGGGATATTCCGGTAATTGTTTGATCGTATCTAATTTGTTTAATATTTTGCACAAATTATTTCATTACAATGCATTAAAGAAATAAACTTACATAGTAATTCGGACAATCCATTTCTATAACGGTGTATTTCCCACAAACCATTTTTAATAAATACCATGTATACCGATTTTCTAGTTCAATTGCTTGTACGCGTTTATTATATTCATTGCGTTTAAACATCTTCTAGTTTTTATCAGTTGGTCAAGTTGTAAGAGGGACAAAATGACGTATATAATCATTAATTGTAGTTTGTTTCATCGGGATTCCATACAATTGTCTTCTCTCACATTTTATCAATAGAATGTAAACATAATATTCTTCACTCTTTTTTAAATTGCTAGATTTTTCTATCATTCAAATTATACTAATAAAATGCTGAGTCCGACTGCTTTTAAATTTAATTAGTGTCAACTGGTTGTTGACATTGTATAGGTGCGTTACCATCCGATGACATCAAATACTCTAAGTTTGATTAACAGGTTCAACCAGTTACCTGATGTGAAATGTTATGTGTGGTCCCAGCGGGCATTTCAACGTTGTTAAATGTCAGGCATCAACATAAAATCAACGTTGAAATGAGGTTGCATATAAAAGTTGAGGAAACGTTGAATATACAACATTGCTTCAACGTCAAAATTTAGTGTTGGTGCAAGGTAGAAATCGTGTTGAAATTTAGTTTAAAGGGGCATGGTCACGAGTTTGGTCAAATTTTATTTTCCTGTTTTTATTATTTACAATGCTTTTTGAATGCATTTCTAATGATCAAGTGAAATTTGGATGGCCGTCGATGAGTTTTAAGAAGGATACAGGGCTCACAATTCTTCGTCATGTAAACAAGGCTCGTGCCCTGTTTTTGTTTACAAAGGTTCAATATACCAGTAAAAAATCTTTTTCAAGATGATTTGTCAAAATTCTTATTCATTTTAAACATAAATTAACAGTTCCTAACCATTAATACATTCATTTTAGGTCTAAAACTAGAATTTTCCCTTCAACATTGAAAATGTAAACACAAGCTTTGTTTACATAGCAAGGAATTGTAAGCTCTGTAACTTGCTCACAACTCAACAAATGTCACTCAAATTTGGGTTGCCTATTAAAATGCCTTACTGAAGCATTATAAACATTAAAACGAAAAAATAATTTTTGACAACAATCGTGACCATGCCCCTTTAAAGTATGTAGATATGACGCTGAGGGTCAATAAAAAATTGCGGACTTTTGTCATAGCTTTCATGAAAAATATATGATAGACAGCTACATTGTTTGCGTATTTTTTTATTGACCCTCGTATGCTAAAAGTAATTAATTTTTTTTTATTTATGTGTTTCGACACTTAAAAAAAAACTAAAGGATAAAATCCAAATGTAAAAAGTCGCACTTTATTTAAATCCTAGTAATATATGAGTACACCCTTTGCTGAACTACTTGTATACAGTCCTTGTTAAAAATTTGAACTTAGCAATTAATAATGTTTTAGGAAAATATAGGAACATGAACACAAAGAAACCTTGCGCCAAATGGTAGTCAAGCTTGTCATGAAACAGAGGATCTCAACACAAATCTACAATAATCAGTTCATCGTTTGTACCCTGAAGACTGTTCTAAATATAAAAAAATCCTAAGATTTTCCAATGTAAAATATAAAATATTTACAATAGTCCAAAAGCTAAAATCCCGATGTAGCAAGGAATTTTGACCCAGGTTGAAAACTGACATGTGGCATCTTTTTTTAACAGTGGATGATGGGGAGCTAGTGTGCGTCAATTTGTATGCACATAGCGCTGCAGTTATGAGACTGTATCTTTCACAAAATCATGATTTAATGCTTATATTTAAATTTTTTAAAACGTCTTTTCTTGTCTGCAAATGTGATTTATACTATAAAATTTCGATCATACCCTAAGGGTAAGTTCATATTAATGGAAAATCCACTGTGACAGCCACAAGCGTGAACTTTGATTTTTTGCTTGTGACGTTTTAGTTCATAACGTTCCTCATTTGTGACGTCATAATTTATCGTCATTTTAACCTTTAAGTAACCTGTGTGTACTAAAGTGTCATAACTGTCATAGCCTTTAACTTACCTTACAAGCAAAAAATATGTGGAATGTAAATATGTTTAAAAAAAATTGCTAGCACGACTCGCCCATTCCACTCAGAAGCAAACGGTCATCTTCTTAGCTTTTTTTTAATAAATAATATTGTAATAGAAAAAAAAATGAATATCTCAATTTTACTTGTCTCAAAATTAAATGATTAAGTGTAATCAGACACATTAGCCTAAAATAAATAAGCCAAGTCCGCATATGCATCGGATAGTACGAGAATTTTAAAACTTAAACTTTCAAATATGTGCATGATTGTACACTAAAATCGCGTAAAATAAGTTCTATTTCAGATCAAAATTCTGAAATTGGGGCAATTCTCAACAGGATACATTTTTATGTTAAAGTCATCAGAGTTTATAAAAATCTTGTTTATATCGTTGATAAATGACCTCGGGTATAAATTTCACGAGTTAAAGTCTCAATTTTCAACGTTAAAAAATGACCAACGGGTCAATATTCAACGTTGAAATATGACCGCCGGGTCAATATTCTTCATTACACCGGCAATTTCCTGTACTTCAAATCCATGTAGTAACTGCACGACGTGTACCTAAGATTTGAATTCCTTTGTTCTCCATTAGGGTCTTTTGCGGTCAAGCTGACATGAAGCACAGCCTGGTAAATTACAATACCCCCAAGATCAGCACAAGGTAGGTCCGTATCACTTATCACTGACCTAATTAAGCCACTCAATCTCAAATTTCTTGCATCAAAAGAATCTTTTGTTTTGAAATGTAACGTGAAAAAATATTAAACATTTATTTTTTTTTAAATCATTAATATTGAAATCGGATGATACAATGACAAATGACAATAACAAATTGTTAACTATCTCAAGAATCAATTAAACGAAATACAAATTCAAAGCAGAACAAAACTGACCTCTTAAATGATAAAATAAGGATCAGATGCCTAGTAAAAATAATTCTATTCGACATCAAATAATATAGTAAAAAAATTCAAATTAACATTAATATTTGTAGAACGCATTATGTATTATTATACGATCATGTTAAATACTGAAATCTGATTGGTTTAGACGCAGTTTATAATCCGTTTTGTTATACTTTCATGTTAAATACTGAAATCTGATTGGTTAAGACGCAGTTCATAATCCTTTCTATTACCCTCAGCGTTAGCAACGCACTTAGCAACGGGTAACATTAAAAATTGTTACATGCGCGTAAATTATGCGCGTACGGTTCGCTGTAGAATTCACGTTATTCCTATATGAAAGCAGTAAAATTAAGACATTCAGTATAACAAAGTAAAGTGCCTGTTTGGGAGGATAACAGTTGAAATTGACACCCCGAGAAAACCATTGTCAACCGACGCGAAGCATATTTATATATTATTACACTCAGCGTTCGCAACACACTTAGCAACGGGTTACACAACGAATTGTTACATGCGCGTAAATTATACGCGTACTGTTCGCCGTAGAATTCACGTCATTTCTATATAAAAGCAATATAAAAAATTCTCTAAAATTAAGACATTCAGTATAATAAAATAATAAAATAGTGCCTGTTTGGGAGGATAACAGTTGAATATAATACCCCCTTGAAATACCCCCTTTGAAAAACTATTGTCAACCTCCGCTTCGCGTCGGTTGACAATGGTTTCCTCGGGGTGTCAATTTCAACTGTTACCCTCCCAAACAGGCACTATTTATATAATGCTCCCACAATTGATAAAATAGATATAAAGCTAAATTTAAAAAACAAAAACAAAAAGGAAGGTTCAAATTTTAGAATATGTGTTGAGTTTCATTTATTAATACGTTGTTACAACGTGGTTGATGTCATCACCGTTTAAATTAGATTTAGTCTTTAACGTGGAATCTACGTTGAGATATGATTTGGGTTTCAACGTTGAATCAACGTTCAATAATACGAGTAGTTGACAAACTTTGAAAACTTGATTTCAACCACTCTTCAACGTGCGAATACAACTTATCCCGCCATGGTTAAAAATATTCTCCTTTAACGACTGTTGTTTCCCATGAATATTAATGTTAATGTAATACAGTTGAAGGGTTTATAACATTTAATCAAAAGATACACTTCAGCGTGCCTGTTCGTCTATTTTTTTATGTTGGTATTAAACAATCATCTAAATATCTGTTTTATAACAAAGCTATCGGACATATTTAATTTTGCAAAATTTGAACTCTATTTAAAGAGTAAAGTAACATCAGTGTATTTGATACTCTTGTATTGCTCTCTCTTTTTCTCTCTCTCTCTCTCTCTCTCTCTCTCTCTCTCTCTCTCTCTCTCTCTCTCTCTCTCTCTTATTGATAAACGCGTTGTCTAGTCACTGGATCACATCTCATTAATACTGGAGATCATTTTTTTTTATCTTTTACTCGTTACGTATTGGTAACATTTTTGGATACGATAATTATATTTTAAGTTGTTTGAAGTCGAATTGTCATTTATCTTGTGAAATAAGACTCCTAATAACATGCACGGAAAGATCGGTTGTGAAAATCAGCAGATTGTGTTGTTCCAGAGAGGCAACAATGTGTCCCCTGCCAGGTACAGGCCGTTAGGGTTCGTACAACTACAGGAGTTGTGCCACCATCCCGAGAGCCATCCGACAGAACACCTATATGATTATGGTCATTATCTTGATTTCATGTGGAAAACTTAATGGTGTTCTTAACATTTGTGTAACAGTCCCCTATAAAAAACATGCATCCCAAAATACATTCTTTATTAATTCTGTAACGAATCGGCAAAAGATTATTGTTTCCTTATATTCTTTGTTAAATATTACATCTCAAAACCTTATTTTTAGAATATTAAAATCCCGTAAGACTTTACAAGACTGTACATACATGATTCAACTTAGAATGAATGTATGAGCAATTATTGTAAACAAAAAGCATAATTCCCAAATGAAGCGAAGTTATTGCACACAAAATAAAAGAATCTCACAAACGAATCCTAATATCGTGACTGTATACTTTGTTGATTCGTCTCCTACGTTAAAACTGCTGTATTTGACGTAACGTGCCTGGTTGTCAAAGTCTTCCATGTCAAGTCTAGACTGTACCTAATTTATTGCGCTTAACCACAAAAATATAGAGTTATTCTTTTTATTTGTTAAACAATCGGTCTTGACACTATCCATATTAGATTTGCCTTAAATTAAAATATTTAAGAGAACAAAATTAAACAAACTTATTCAATATTTAACATTAAAAACATAAGCATAAACAATAATTTGTTAGAATGTCTTTTTCAGTTTTTGACAAAAGACTTATGCAAATATTATACAATACTCATTAATCTGTTTTGTTTAGTACGTTCTTTATTTTACTCGATGACCTGTAACATCTGATGGGTAGCACCTAAGTGACCGATGTGTGTATGTGTAAAGAAGTTCAGCAATCAAACATTCATCGGACAAATGAATGAAAAACTGACCAATAGTGAGAAATGGGGATAAGGAATTATTGATAGACCTTATCAACTATATATAGACTTTAGATGGTTTTTTGAGTTTAGTCTATAAGACATGTCCAATGTCCTCATCACACTTGCAATATTTTTATTTGATGAAGAAGTTTTTAATGATTGAAATACAAAACAGATGCCAATATCATCTTTTAAATATTTAACAAATATTTTTAAATTTTTTTCAGTGAAATGGGATTTTTTAAAAATGCAAATGGGTATTTTAGAGCTTACAGTTCAGTCTCATTTGATGTGTAAAATAACTATGAATAAAAACATGCCAAAGATAAAATTGTTTCTTCTTTGTATGTATTGTTTAATATATGGTAAAATCGAAATAAAATGATGCAAAGACTTCAGGTGAGCGATTTGTGGCCAATGGGCCTCTTGTTTATGCTTAAAACGAATAAGAACATAGACAAATCAGTCGAGAAAAATGTTTTCCTGGTATATTAAACCTATGTAAACAAAAAAGGCCACAAATCTTGTTAACATGACAAGGACTTCTAAATTGTTTTGGTCATTTGAAATGCATTTGTAAAGCCTTGTAAATAATAAAAACAGATAAATAGAATTTAACCAGAATTGTGACCATGCCACTTTACATGTAAGCTGCGCACCTCTACAGCTATTACATATGTAAGTAATTCAAATGTAATGCTATGTACTTGTATGCGAAGTTTACATTCAAACCCACATTTAGAAATTCAGATTTGATTTCTTTCCCTCTTTTCTTTTTTAAAAACAGTCTTGGTCAGTTTGGACAGGAACAAGCTAGTTCAAGAAATATTAACAATTTCATTCTTAATCGTACAATATGGCCGCACTTCCGCTATGACCTACCCGCCGTGCATGAACGAAGACACGAGGTAGTTACAGCTAAACAGTAAAACGATGTGTTTGCTACATTAACTAGATAACAGATTGACTTTGATCTAAATATTAAAACAAAAAACAAAACCAAGACTAAATAAAACACTGTTTTATTTTCATAAGATTGCATTAACAAAAAAAATGACATACATTTTTCTTTTCTTTTCCCTCATGTTTTCCTCGTCGAAGAAGCTTTTCTCATTGAAAATACAAATATAAATATTCCAAAGCTACATTCGTACAATTAAAACATGTCAAACAACAGGGTCCTTCGCAAGTTGTACGTTGCCGCGTCCTCTGGAAATGAAGAGTTATTTATATATATGTAAATCGTGACGGTTCAGAGCTTAGCGGTACTTAGCGGTAAACGTAAGTACCACAATCACAGTATAAGTCAGCGCCTGATGAGTACTGAATTCGTCCATGTGTGCAGGCTTTCCAAGAGGAGAATATTACTCGCTCGTGTCTGCAGACTTCCAGAAACATAAATGTTTCATGTAAAAACATGTTTATAGATATTTGTGAACCAATAGTTGTATATTTTTATTCTCGTTTAGTTCTTTTGTGCATATTTCAAAGATGCTATCAGAAAAAAAGTAGGGTAGGTGGTTTCCTTTCCTGGCCGAATGATGATGAACTGTTTGACATTTTAGATGTCAACGATAAAAGGTCACCCTCTACTTTGCATTTTGTTTGGTCAACTACAACAAATAACGCATGCACTAGCAGATAAAAATGAAAGTAAAGGAATACATCATGTCAATTATCACATTTTACAACAACCGATTGTATCCAATGGATCGTACATATGTACAATTAGACATTATCATAAATATGCATAAACTAGCAGCAACAAATAATAGTAAAAGTATTCATTATGTCAATTATCACATATTACAACAACCTATTGTATCTAATGGACCGTACGATGAGACATTATCATAAATATGCATCAATGAGCAGCAAAAAACGAAAGTAAAAGATGACATCATGTCAATTATCACACATTACAACAACCTATTGTATCCAATGGATCGTACATTGAGACATTATCATAAATATGCATCAACTAGCAGCAAAAAAACGAAAGTAAAAGAAGATATCATGTCCCTTATCACATACAAAAACAGTGTATTGTATTCAATGGATGTGTATAGAGAGGCATCAGCATACGTATTTCGAAATTTGAAACCGCAGTGTGTTGTTACCGGGGTTTATGTGACTCGCTTAACCATGAGTTGCGTCGATTTCAGCGAATAAAACCTCCCTCGCCAACCAATGTAGGTGACCCCTACATTGTCAAGGGTGGTTTCTCCTGACAAGTACAGGCCGTTCACATTTGCACAGACACAATTCCTGTGCCACCATCCAGATTTGTGTGTGTAGGCACAGTTATGAGACACAATATCATTGTCCTGGTCCCATGTGCTAAACGTCCTATTGTTTATCACGGTAATTAAACATTCAACTACAATGAAAACACATGGCTTACTTTTCTTAAGTGATTTCATTTTATTTTAAACTTTATTAACGCTGTAAAATAATTGTTTTTATCTACTTATCAATGTACATTCATATAATGAAAGACAATACAGTTGTTTTCAAGATAATTCCATCAATTTTTGTTTTGGAGCCGGTGTATTTAGTGCTACATTTCTCTAATAGTACTCATAAAAAAATCAAGTTAATTTTTTTTTATATCGTAAAACATAACATTTTACCATTTAAACTTTATTTCAAAACAAAAATATGGTCGATAAAATTTTTGAGACGCATTTAAGAAAACAAAAACAAAATCTCACCAACGTTTCCAGAGAACCCGGATATCGTGACTGTGTACTTGGTTGATTCGTCTCCTACGTTAAAACTGGTGTACTTGACGTAACGTGTCTGGTTGTCAAAGTCCTCCATGTCAATCCTCATCTCATACGTTCCCTGGCTCAGCAGGTGGTGCAGTTTGTCATTTCCTGCATAATTAACAGCATTGAGAAAAAAAAACCTGAGTAGTGAAATGAGGCTCACTCTTTTATTTACTTCAATTACAAGAATAACGATAAACTATTCCATCCCTACATATTTTTTTTTCTTACTTAGAAATACAATAAGTAATGTTAAACTTTTTTTGTATATTGTTTTACGTTAGACTTTAGATTCAATTTTCTTAAAACATCAATCAGTAATAAAAAAAATCTAATATAAGAGTTCCTAAATTAATATTAATTTAGAACAAAATCAGAATAATACCAAGCCAAAACTCAGATCTCAAATCCCCAAACCCGTTTTTGTACTCTGTCCATGTTCTGTTAAAATCCTCAGAACCGTCCTTTCGTCTCTGAAACACCTTGAAAATCAAGGGACCAAGAAAAAAATGTTGGTAAAGATATGCGATATGTTTTTAAAAAAACCCACATCTACAGCTTTGTTTAATATATTGTGTGGGCCTTCTACAAACCAATAATATATCATATATAGGGATATGATTGCATACATTAGTCTTTTGAAAGAAAATTATCTTAATTTAATCAATTTTCAATTTCATTGTTTCAGCCTTGGAGATTTATAAAAGTATATAAAAATGTCCTTACTGTCCAACCACCGCCATCTTTCTCCATGTCACAGAAAACTGTCACGTGGTTTAGGAATGGTAGCTTTATTGTGTAAAGTCCACTAGGAAGACCACAGTTAATGTTGTGCAGAGAAGTGCAGTCATTAGGAATGACGTTGTCTAAAAAAAAAGAAATTTATATATATATATATATATATATATATATATATATATATATATATATATATATATATATATATATATATATATATATATATATATATATATATATATATATATATATATATATATGAGTATATGCATCTAGTTATAACCATTTTTCAGTCGATCATCTAGATGGTGATTCAGAGCGAACGGATGATTAAAGCATATGTAGTTTGTTGTATTTTAGTTTGACGCTGGAAATTGCCTAGTTCTGTGTATATAATCAGATCTGTCCATTAATATTTAGACACGATACCAACAAAGTTATGTTTGCAATACCAGGGTAGGAGCCATACGTTTTTATGTTTGCTTCTTTAAATACTATGGTACAAGTATACAATTAGTTAACCAACCTCGAATACATTGGACTTTCTTACTGGAGAGCGTCACACACAGATCATCAGTTGAGCATGCCCGGCATTCATTTGTGACATCAGTCTACAAGAGATGCATGATGGAACGATATGATATGTAATAATTACCATCGACACACGACATTGTGAGAGGGTTCGATGATCATGGCCAATTTTGGACTTTATTGAACTCCTTTAAAAGTAGAGCTCTATATGAAATATAGGAAAATGCCTAAATTTTAAAAGTGAAATATATGTATATTTCCTTTGGTTTTGGTTTTTGCTAAATATATCATATCTTTAAATTTAAGAAAGATCTGCTGTCTAGTTTGTTGACACCACAGCCTTCTAAACATATTTTGTTGAATATTTTTTGCATCTGTTTTTATGTAAATCCTTACAAAAGCTACGTAAAAAAATCCCAAATTTGATTTAAAACGATTTGATAATATCCAATAATGTAACACAATATGAGCGAGAAAAACTCCACAGTGGATACCATCACATGTTTCTGCTAAATCTTGCTTACATTAAAGATCCTGAATACGGTACATATCACTTCTGTCTAACGTTATTGGAAAGATGAGATCAACATGTGACTTTAAAAATTAAAGTTAAACAGAAAATATTTTTTTTTTCAATTAAAGAGGTATTAGTCTTTTTTCATATCATGAGCGGAATCAAATTACCTAAATTATAGTAAGATTTAAAGTTAATAGAATTGCAGTTCTCTCTACAAAAAATAAAAAAATAAAACCAAAATAAAGCTTTAGTACAATTTTTATATATAATCAGAAAATAGAGTAAGCAAAAACAAAAAAAGGAAACTGACTTGGTCAAGTTCTATTCTAACATAGTCAGTTTTGGGTTCGGTTTCGTTGATGGCCGATACAAGTTCACACAGCAGTTCCTGTTTCCGATAGTTGACTCCACGACACAGCTTTGGTCTGTGTCTACATTGCCGGACACACTGCTGCTGTCCAATGATCCCCAGCACCCGGACAACGGGACCAGTATACCTTTCGCCAAATACAACTGCCGATGTCGCTCCGACACATAACTCTACTAAGCAAAGCAATACAGTCAAACAGGCCATTCCATAAAATGTAAAAAGATAAGCTCTCATTCTAAATCTCAGTATTTTTGGCTCCGGATTTTCTGTCCAAAAAAAAAGAAGAAAAAAAACGCTGCGATCAGATAAATTAACTTGTTTTGAATTCCCAACTACATTTCTATATCAATAACACGATTCAGACGCACTTACTACATGCTGGACGGCACATATGCTACTGTACGGTTAAAACAAACAATTTATAATGCCATGTTTAATGATACGCAGTTATTAGCATCGCTATGTTTTGAAACAATGGTTTTTCAAATGAAATAAAGAACTGATCAGATTTATGCCCCTCCCCTTTATATGAGAAAAAAAAATGTAAATCGATTCTAAAAATATGTCGCTGGTATTGTTGATTAAGCTGATGTTTAACTTCGGCAGTGATGGAATTGATAAGTAATGAACATTTATCATATCTGTAATAGTTAACTAATGCCTACTGGTGTAATAGTATACTATAACATTTCCCAAAAAATATTCAAATTTCTTTTTTTACTTTGCATAAATGGTCACATTCACATTAATCGAGTTAACAAATATGATCTCGTTTTGTTATTTAACGAAACCTTTTTTTATTTATCATTATAACCCCTTTTCATAAAAAACGGATAGTGTTACATAATTTGGTTTTAAACACTTCTTAAGTTTGTACCATTATATTTTGTGCTAAGATTTGCAAAAAAGTGTAATACATTTGTAAATATTAGCATGGTATTTTTCTTGCCCATATTGCTGGGTATCTACATAATATTGTAAAGTTAAAATTCCCAGAATGAAATCAATGATATCATCTGAGTCATTGTTTATTAATTTGATTTTCTACCAGTAGTACATAACAAACGATGCGTTCCTTTTATTTTGAGTTTAAAATTTCAGAGTTTGCTTTTGTCCTGTGCAAAATTGTGCAAGAACAAGGAAGAAATTGTATGTGTTCATTGTCTACGACGAGGGAATATAAGATTACGAAACGGAAATACAGTCCAAATAACAATTCACGCCATGAACAGGATTAGATGATTTATTCATTTTCCTCTGTTCTCTTTTATGGCAGTGACACGGCATTTTGCATTGGTTTTAACAACAACAACCCCCCCCCCCCCCCCCACGCCGTCCATGAAATAGTATTGTAGATTAATTTTAAGTTGTATTCAGGACTCATAAACAGTGTTATGAGAAGATTTACCAGCGGTCATTAAATATAATAGCAAGAGTACATTTTTTTATAATTTGTAATATACATACAAGGGTAAAAAAATATTTTTCGGCCAATATTCCTTTTATTTTTTCGAGCGTCAATACTTATTAGATATGAATGAAAATAAAGTAACTACATTTAGAGAAATGCAGACGAAGATATATAAAAAAAAAATAACAAAATGGATAAGACGGATGCCATATTACTGCACTTAAATGCAAGAGTTGTGGAGGAAATTAATGATTTGATTTTAAATTATTTGTTTACGATGGCATACAATTAATGTTACACTGGCATACAGTTAATGTCACACTGGCATACAGTTAATGTTACACTGACACAGTAGTAAAGTCACACTGGCATAGAGTTAATGTCACACTGGCATTCAATTAATGTTACACTGGCATACAGTGAATGTCACACTGGAATACAGTTAATATCACACTATATATTTTTACATAAGAACATAACAAAATGGCTAAGACGGATGGCATATTACTGCACTTAAATGCAAGAGTTATGGAGGAAATTAATGATTTGATTTAAAATTATCTATTTGTTTACGAAGAAATATACCATATGTTTCAATAAGTTTTTAAGCTATCGAATACTGATTACAGATAACGGATTTGACTTTGTCGGTGGGAGAAAGGTTACTTGAATACAATTAATGTCACACTGCCATACAGTTCATGTCACACTGGCATTATATAAATAGTGCCTGTTTGGGAGGGTAACAGTTGAAATTGACACCCCGAGAAAGCAATGCCAACCGATGCGAAGCGGAGGTTGACAATGGTTTTCGAGGGTTGTCAAATTCAACTGAATTTCTTAATTTTAAAGATGTTTTTTACTGCTTTTATATAGAAATGACGTGAATTTCACGGCGAACCGTACGCGCATAATTTACGCGCATGTAATAATTCGTTGTGTTACCCGTTGCTAAGTGTGTTGCTAACGCTGAGGGTAACAGAACGGATTATCAAATGCGTCTAAACCAATCAGATTTCAGTATTTAACATGAAAGTATAATAAACAGTTAATGTCACACTAGCATACAGTTAATGTCAAACTGGCAAACAGTTAATGGCACACTGGCTTCGATTAATGTCACACTGGCATACAGTTAATGTCACACTGGCATACTGTTAATGTCACACTGGCATAAAATTAATGTCACACTGGCATACAGTTCATGTCATACTGGCATACAATTAATGTCACACTGGCATACAATTAATGTAACACTGGCATACAGTTCATGTCACACTGGCATACAGTTAATGTCACGCTGTCATACAGTTCATGTCACACTGGAATACAATTAACGACACAATGGCACACAGTTAATGTCACACTGGCATACAGTTAATGTCACACTGGCATAGAGTTAATGTCACACTGGCACACAGATAATTTCACACTGGCACACAGTTAATATCACATTGATACACATATAATTTCACACTGGCACACAGGTAATGTCACATTGGCACACAGTTAATGTAACATTTGCATACAGTTAATGTCACACTGGCACACAGGTCATGTCACACTGGCACACAGTTATAGTCACACTGGCATACAGTTAATGTCACATTGGCATACAGTTAATGTCACACTGGCATACAGTTGATGTCACAATGGCATACAGTTAATGTCAAAGAACATAAAAGAGGACACTGTTGGTTGCCATGTCTAAAAAGCAGAGTATGTTTGTGCGACATTCTTTTTTTTAAATGTGTAATAACTTGCAAGTTATAGTTGAACTTTGATGTCCCTGGAAATGCTTGGATGGAGGTACCGGAGGCATCGGACAATTTGGTTTGATGTCTGTTTGAAAATTTTAAAGGCAATGTAATTGCTATAGAGTCAGTATACCAGTATTTTTATGTAAACTAGCAGTCAATCATTCATGATAATTACATTCCTTGTCGTCATGTATGTAATAACAGTACGAATCTATTTTGTTATCTGAAAATTATAAGAATTATTATCTTCTATAGTATTGGGTGATTAAAGATGATCGTGTCAAATCTAATCAACAAGCCCTTCAGGTTTTATTGGATTTGATCCGCCTCGGTCGTATTTGATCATCTTATGATACTTGATAATTGATTTCTCATTCAGTTATTAACAGCCAACAATTGAAATTGCTAAGAAATGTGTGTAAGACGGACTTATATAAAAAACATTCAATAAAATAATTATCAAATCAATATATGTATTGTTTATCAGTGAAGCTGACTATAAACTACATCATTTGTAAATCTTTTTCGTTGCATACCATTAAAGACATAAGACTTCAGTTTTTTGTGCGGGTATATTCCTTCTTATTAAATAGTACTCTAGAGGAATACGAAATCGTCATTTCAATTTTGTTTAATTTTTATGTGGCAATAAAGATATCAGAAACCCATGTCTTACATCAATCTTATATTGATATTGTAAATAGGAAATGATACAGAGTTAAATTTTCATACTTCACGCAACAAAACACTTTTAAGAAAACACACACACATATTTTGTAGGAATTAAACATTCACACTTTTGTTTAATAACAAACAGAGAAGTATGTAATCAATAAATTTTCTATGGTCTGCTTAACGAATATACTTTTCTGCGTAGAACGTAAAAATCCATAAAAATAATTGCATAAAAATCAATATATATATATATTTTGTTCACCAAGAAGTTATTTTAAATACCGGGTCGTAAACATAATGAAAATCGAAGGCTTTTATAAAAGAGTTTGCGATACATTTTTTTTACATTTGCCACAAAACCCCCCAGAGTTATCCTTCTTTGTTTGTGAAGTTAATCGGTCTTGACATTATGCAGATTAGATTTGTCACAAATAAGAATATTTAAGAAAAAATTAAACAAGTTTACTCAATATATAAAATTAAAAATTAATCATTATTAATAATTCGTTAAAATGTCATTTTTCAGTTTTTGACACCCCAAAAAGAATTTTTTTTAAAAATTTATGGCTAGCGCAAAGACCCTACAAAACTTATTTATCTAATTTGTTTTTGTGCAATATGTATGTTACGCGATAATTTGATGTGTAGGACTTGATTTAGAGATGTCCGTATGTGGAAAGTAGTTTGGCAATGAAAATATATCAAAACTGGTCAATAATGAGAAAGGGGACAAAAGCAATAAAAGGAATGAAAATTGAATTATATACAGTTGGAAAAAAGATTTGTTCATTCATGTCACATTCAACGTGGATTGATATAATTATTATTTCTTAATTTCATAATTGTTTTTCAAAGGTTGTAAATAATATCGATCCCATGATGCTTCTACATGAATAGTTTGCATTCTGTTAACAAAGAGCGGGCTGATTACTTTTGAAAGTAATCGATTAAATTACAATTACTTTGGGTTTTATGTCAAGATCTAGTAAATGACAGCAGCCTACAGATCTTTAGAAAATAGCTTGTGGATAGATTGTTATCCCCTTTATAACTTAATTAATGTTAAAATGGGTCAACCGGGGATACTTTTTGAGAAAATCGTTGCCAAAACTCGGCATTTTCGCTTGCTTTCGTCAATGAATAATGTTAGAAATTCACCAAAAGACACAGAGTTTTTTCATTCATATCTAAAATACACATTTTAAAGATGCCTACAAATTCACCAAAAACGAATATAATAAACAAGTTATAATTTTTTCTGTATTAAGATCAAATTTGTTATTGGTATCGGGGCCATTTTTTGAGATATTTAAATTCATATCTGTCGTAAATGTAAAAAAGCAACTTATTTCCGACGCCATCAATTACGCTGTATAACGTTGTCACGGTGACGTCACGTTCAGGTTATTTTTTTATCAAAACTACTCGCATTTAACACGCATTTGTACGAAAGCCGAGAAGGATCATTCGAGATTCGAGATTCGAAATACGAGATTCGAAATACGAGATTCGAGATTCGAAATTCGAGATTCAATATCTAAATTAACCAATCAAATCATGGATCTGAAACCTGTATCCTAGCAACATCAAACTGTTCTAAATAAAGATCATTCGTACATGCTCTTTCCTACAAATAAATGTCTTAATAGCTCTTATATAGTGGTTATAAAATGGTTAAATTAACATTGATGAATTAACCCCACACAGTATAAACAATTAAATTAGAAATAACACTGTTGGCTTTGCGAATCTAAGTGGTTTTGTTTGCCCTGTATGTATTCCCCCCCGAACAATTTTAACCCGAAGTGTATTCGCCCCAACTGTGTAAAAATCGGCTCGCGAAGAAAGATCTGTTTAATCTAAATGTTTTAGCTATGAAACGAAACTCAATGAAATAATCGACATGTCAAAATATAGGTTATGATAAAGTTTAAAACCATAGAAGATATAATGATTTACAACCTCAAAGACAGAGAGACAGACAGACAGACACAGAGAGAGTTTTGTAGTGTCAAATTCAGTTTAATTTAGAATTTGAAATTGATTTGATTTGTTACAAGCATATATAGACAATAATTAAGCCTCTAAAACGAGAAAAGAGAGGAGGTAGCTAGGGTAGGGCAAACCAACTAGCAAGCTTTAATTTTAACGGTGTTAGCGCACCTGTGATTTACATCGACTCTCTCTCTCTCTCTCTCTCTCTCTCTCTCTCTCTCTCTCTCTCTCTCATCACCTAGCATTTCCTTTTCCGTGAGGGGGTTTGGGGTATTTGTGATGTCTTACATTAGCTAGCTAAAATGATAAAAAACATGAAATTTTCTTTTAATTGTGTGCGGATGTTGTACGCCAATAATCTGTTTTCAGTATATACATTTCAAGAGGGGGGGGGGCTATATAGTCCTAATTAATTTGTCAGTTATTCTGTCCCCACGTTGTTTTCTCTTCGTTTTCCAGGTTTTTTTTTATTTGGCTCGGCAAATTAATATAAAACTTTCTGTGTAGCTCCATAACGATGCACTGTAGATAAATTATGAGTAGTTTTACTTTTGATAAACAGGTACATATCCGTACTTGAATTTTAATTTGACTCTTATAATCGGATTTAATATTCCAATAATTATAGGGTAGGAAAGAGTAGACGGGACTTTTTTGCGCATATCCTACTGTACCATTCATTCAACACAGGTATTAGCACTCATCGAGTTCGACTTGCTTTCCTTTTCTTTCATCCACTGGATTTAAAGCTATTAATTTTTGAAAATATTTTGAATTTATGGCCTGATTATATATAAATTAGAGCTGCGCTGGTGCATATATTTACCCAAATGGACCAAAATATAACCAAATGAATCTAAACATTTTGACAAAATTAGTTTTAAACGTACGACTCTTTTTCAATTCTAATCGGGTATGTCCTTTAGAAAAATCTTGAACCACACACATTTAAGCAAATAAAACGGCAATTGTTTCATTTTTTTTATGGGGAGAGAGGTGGTGCCGGTAAAGGACATGTATTGCTTGTGGCAGTTGTGCTATACTCTCATTTGTTATAATAGGTAATACTACATATTGATATAAAATGAAAGTTTCCAATTACACTGTACATAGCTTCTATCACGCATTTTGACCCGTGCGATAGTTTAAAACAATTTTCAAAGCATTTAATGTAATTCAACCGATCATTTTTTAAATTTAATTTTCTGGATCCCCGCCTGATACGTCCGCCTTCTTGAATATTAGAATTACATGTACGTTGACCATATGTACACATTAACTTAATCGGCTATGTTATGGGACGATAACATTTTTTATCAATGTTTTTGCAGGATATATAACAAATAACAGCCTATTTGTGGGTTTTTGCACTGATTATTTGAGATAATTTGCCGCCACCTTTTATGCATTCCACACACCACTCACAGTTTCTTTATTTGGTAACATCTGTGTGTATGGCGACAAATTGGTAAATTTGCACCACTCACCCCTTGTAGCTTCATCCTGATTACATTTTATCTGGCTAAGTGTACTGTAGTAGTATATTAAATACACACATCTTTGTTTGCAGTGCTTATTTACATCTTTAGAGATTTACTTACAAAAAAAGTAAACATTTGTATGACTTATATGTAATTATTTTCAATTTTCATGCGGTGGGGGGTAGGGGGGTAGGAAACTACAGAGAAACTTAACTTGGCTGTGAAACATATGCTTTTATTCTTTCTTGTTGATATATCAATGAATGAATTATAACAAAATATATGTACAACAATTAATTTTGAAATATTCATGCCCAATCAAATAAAAGGTTTTACTGTTCTCTGCACAAGAAATCGGCAATGTGAACAAATTGGCACCCTATCATCCCTACCTTTAATTGTAGAGAGTAGGTATTGAAAACAATTCCAAAAGTAAGACTCATAATAAGTTGTTTACTGAGGAAAAGGAAAAAAAATTGTATTTATTAAATATTTCGTATGATGTGATAATATCTCAATGATTTATTCATAATCATAGTACTAGTGTATCACTGTATGCATACATAAAAACGATAAGTAATGCTTATATTTATTAGTGAAACAGGACAGATTATTTATATTTAGATTATTTAGATACATGTACTAATCTTCATGCGGGGATCTAGAAAGGAGGGGGTCAGGGGATCTGGACCCCCTCCTCGGGAAAATTGGAGCTTATTAAATTTACGTAGTAAATTTTTTTTTAATTGGCCTAGGACCCCCTACAGAAAAAATTAGCTACGCTTATGAAGTTCTCTACCATAACCGCATTTTTACACAAAAGAGGTGAATAAACCCGGGTTTTAAACTATTACTGGTGGTGAAATACCTTAGGGTTCAAACGCATCAGGTGGAAATGCACCAGGGCAAACAAAATCACTTAGATCCGCGAAGCACACTGCATTATTACTAGTCTACTTAGATATTCTGTGTGAAAGTAAATACAAATAATTATTTAGTTAGGTAGGGAGAAGTGAACATAGCATTTATTTGTATATAAGAGCATGTACGTATGATTTTTATTTAGAACAGTTTGATGTCGCTAGGATACATATTTTCAGATCCTTGATTTGATTGGTTAATTTAGATATTGAATCTCGAATTTCGAATCTCGAATCTCGTATTTCGAATCTCGTATTTCGAATCTCGAATCTCGAATGATCCTTCTCGGCTTTCGTACATTTGCGATGTAATTATTTCACTTGCATGTATGAAAAATAAAATAAAACGATAATATCTTTTTATGTTGTGTAAACGTTTTAATAAGCAGATAATAAATTTATTTTCTAACTGATATTTTCCAATATTTGAGATCTGTTAGAAATCTGGTTTTCCATTCTTTCCCTTTTCCGAAACAAGCAATGCCACTCCATCAATCCCCCGCGTTTGAAAGTTCGTTTAAGATCATCAAGGGCCAGCCCTGAACCAGCTATTTTTTCCACCATGGATTTGCTTGTTACATTTGATAACTGTGATAACTTTACCAAACATTGTTTCTTACGATGAAACTATCGTAAACCGGCCTCTACATAAGAAACCGAAACAAAAATTTCAGGAATAACTCAAGAGATGCCTGTATGTATTCATACAAAATAAACTCCTGAAGAGCCAGTACATTATTTCGAGCACTGTGTGCATCACATGAATAGTCTGTATTTAAAAGTATCCTGGACAAATTATTTTGACTGTGATTGTAAAGTTCGGGATATTTTTGTCTGAAGTAAGGAAGAGTATTTACATATTCGACAATCTTTTCTTTCGAAAGGGTCAATGAAATTAAAGTTTGAATCAAAATGTTTGAATCAAAGATTTTTCCACTGTGCACAAAAATTAGCGATTTATCTGGTAACCACTTAAAAAATACAGACATAGCGTGCTCCAAATTGTCTGCCTCTACGACCTGCCCATCGTAATATAGGTTCTTACCATGTTTTTTCAATTTTTCTAACTTTTGATGCGGCTATTGAAATTTGTTCTTTGGCAAAATGTATTTACTAAACTGCCTTCCACCATTTATGCTGAAATTTAAACTATATCTGCATCATATCCTGAAAAGCAAACCAGATAAGGATTAATACAGAAAAGGTTGATGAATTATATTAAAACTAGCTCGTTCTCGTTGCGAGCAACGAGTGGGTCTTCCGTCCGATTTTTGAGCAAATGAGATAAAATCCTTCACTTTTAAGACTAAATTGTTAATCAACTCAAAACATTAGGAAACAAAATTTCGGCACCCGAATCTTGAACCCTGGTCGCCTGGGCACATGTCCACGACTCTAACGACTGAGCTACTTGGAGTCTCGCTTCAGGTCTTTGATGCTTAATATCTTGGGAACAAATCAATCGATTTCAAAACAAATTTCATATTCTGAATCAGTAAAAGAGTCTTTATCAACCGGTTATAAAAATATATAAAAAGCAAAAAGCTGAAAAAATCGATTTTTTATCTTTCCTTCCGGTGACGACCTGAAGTGACGGCGGACGTTTTTATGACCATGTTGCAACAGGTAAAATTGTTGTCTATCTTCTCTGAAAATTTCAGCCCTATATCTTTATTCGTTTTTTGGATCTCTAGCCGACAAAATTGACTTTTAAAAATCGTAAACGGACGATAACTTCCGACCGGAAGTGATTATCATAAAATTGAAACGGCGGTACAAACTTCAGATGCTGACACATCAACCCTTAAAATTTGAAGAAAATCGAATGAGCCGTCTTCGAGAAATCGCCTGCACAAAATTTGTAAGACAAAAAAAGAATAAAAAGAATAATAAGAAAAGTGAAAAAGAAACAATAGAATAATAGTAGGGTCTTCCGCTGAAGACGGAAGACCCTAATTAAAAAGAAAAAAAATATTGAGAAGAAGCCGCTGACAGTCTGCAAAGTATTAATAAAGTAAAAATTGTGTTATATTGTTTTACCAAATCCTGTAGTTTCCAGATCGAAACTACAATATCTGCGCCCAAAGCAGATTCTGTGTCAACGCAAATTTGTGCTGGTGGTTCATTTATTTCAGGAATAGTGTGTAGTGCCTCGATATCTGTATTATTGAAGCCTACCGCTGTTGAATACCCAATGCCCTTTCGAATTTCTGTGTTTTTGTTGATTTTACTTGCATTGAATAGCGCATTAAACAGCGAGTTTTTGTTCTTTTTGTCTGTTAACTACATTTTTCTGCTTTTCTTTCTTTGTCCATTTTTTCATTGTGTTTAATTGTAGGATGTCCTGGCGATAGTCCGTGACGATCGTGAACCTTAAATTTCAAATCGGAAACGTATGTTATTCTTTTGTTAACATGTACCGGTATACATTTTCATAATTTCCATATTCTAATGTTGTTTATGACGTTTCATATTAATATTCATATAGCTTTGACTAAATTTCAAGTTTGACAAATTTATTTTTTATAAGTACATGTACTTTGTATGTTTAATTTTTAAGTTACATGCATGCATATATTTTTTGCCTAATATGATTTATTTGACACATCATTGTTGCTTACAGTCAATACCTGACTAAGGTATTTTTGCCGCAGTTTTTTAGATACTGCTGCGGCCAGTTGGTGACTCAGGGAAAAGGATCCACCTAAATGTTTAGCTTTTGGGGCTTTTGTAGCTATGAGCTGGTTCATTGATTCATTGGCTTGTGTGCTACCTAAGTTTGGCATTTTCTCTGAATTCTCGTAATAATGACAACACATGTCCAATTGACTTCGCTTTTGGTAATTTGCGGTAAAAAAAAAATAAGTACGCTAGAGCCCTAACAGCCTTCCTTAGAGGGGGTTGAGCGGCCATCTTGTACGCTTGAGGATAAAATTGTTAACATTTCTTGAACTGCCCTATGCGACTTAAACTGTTGCCAAAAGAAATAAAAGTACTGATAGTACTGAAAAGCGCTAACCTAGTTTGGTTCTAAAAGAAATTAACTTTGTGCAAGCTTAGTGAAAAAAAATCGATTTGATTTTTCTATAGTTCATCTTTGGTATGCGGTATATACTAGTATTTCCTTATCACTTCGTGACAGCCCCTGCAGTAATGTACGTAAGCCCCGCGCCTTAGATTCACAATAGCCCGAACAACAATTCCCCGTGCAATTATGTGCGTAAACCTTTGAAAATGGCTCTCTAACCAGTTTAAGTGATGTTTATTTCTGCTCATAGGGGGCGGTTATTCGATGCATCAGAAGCAGAGGTCTAACAACAATAAAGAGCTGAGCTATGCTTAGCACTTTAAAAAGCAAGAAATATGAGGTTTTACATATTACATACCGTATACGCATACAAGAGCAGATCAACAGCGTTTTGAATAACTTTTAACTGTACAGCTACAGACTTAAATTCAAAATTTAAATCCAAATAAAAAATAATAAGATAGAAATAATGCGTCCATTTTGCAACCATTTAATGAAAAAACAGTCTTAAGTTGTTTATTCAAGATGTAACACAGTAACAGAAGAGGGCGCCCTACGTCTAAAACACGTCTTACACAGCCATCAATTTGTTTGATATGTTCTTGTCTGTGTATATGGGAACATTAAGCTATAATTTTATTGAAAAAAAAGAAATGCAGTTTTTATTCAATATTTTACATGTCTACCCTACTTGAAAAAAAAATTGAAGTCAACTTATTCAACAACATACGGTCTCACAAACAGGCTTTTACATGTATGTCACAATAAACACATATTATTTTGTATTGAAATTTATAAGCATTTGTATTCCTATAAAAATATAATTTCAATGTGACACCATTGACAAAAGAATTTTAAGTATAGACTGGAATGTTCTTGTTTCTAAAAAAGATCTTACGACAAATGATAAAATAACGTGTCCTTTTTGGGAGTTGATTTTAATCAACTCTCCTATGCAGTCACTCAGACAAACCGAAAGTGAAACAGTGTTTGCACCTCAGCACAAATCATTACTGCTGACAAGACTTAGTTCTTGAAAATAATTGATGAATTCGATGTAATGTATGCTAAAGCATTGTTTTTCAAGGACACCTAGTTATAAATACCTTGAAAATAGTCAGATTTTAAATGGTACGAACAATTTAAATATTTTTTGTAGTCGTATGTATTCCTACGCCAGAGTTCAATATAGTATCTTCCTATGCGAATCTCAGCTGTCTCCGTAAATCCTTGTCGGAGATTTACGGTGTCAGTTGAGCGTTTGGTTGAACGAGACTAGAGTTCCATATTGCTTGGATCCATACAATTTTCGAGAAATATTTCTATCACTGATACATAGTTTGATTGAATTAATTTTATCTTTAAATATTATTTAACATGATTCATATGGGGGTTTCTCGACATTCTTGTCAAAAAAAGTCCTAAAATTCATATTATAAAAATGTACGTAATTCAAATTAGAAACTACATGGTTTTTTCATGCAAAATAACATATCATTGATTTTAAAATTAATAAAAATCGACAAAATCAACTCCCGTCAGTTCTTCAGTACTTTGTTGAAAGAAAGTTACCATAATAATGTGCAAGATTCATTTTTTTTAATTTCAAGAAATGGTTGTAGAGAGTACAAAAACCCTTTTCATATTTTTAAATCATCAAAATAAGTCTTAAGCTGCCCAATTCCACAGCTGGTAAGTGTATCAGTGATTTAAAAGGTAGTGATTTTGACTTGCATGCGAAATATTGTCTATTTTCACCAGTTGTTGACCAGTTTAGACATAAACAGGCCAGTTCAAGATTTATTTGCAATTTTATCCCCAAACTTACAAGATGGCCGTAAATTCCAAATAACCTACCCGCGCATGAAAGAAGATACGAGGTAGTCATAGCTGCACGGTAAAAACGCTGATTTTCGCAAACATACTGTATAAAACATTGACTTTAATCTAAATATTGAAAAAGAAAACAAAATAAAAACAAAATTAGATTATACACTTTTTTTTTATTATAATTAACAAGAAACAAAGGATAACTTTAATTTTTATTTCTCTTCCCTCAATCTTTACTCGTCGAATAAGCTTTTATTACAATAAAACATGTCAAACAACATTGTACATTTTTCTTTTAAAACAGATCTAATCGTGCTTTAGCCTATTTGGACGGGTTTTTCCCAACTTGTACGTTGTCCACTGGAAATCAGAAGTTAAATATATGTTACTCCTGAAAGTTCCGAGCTGACTTAGCAGAAGAAATACTCGGCCGTTTCTGCAGGTTTTCAAAAAAATGAATGTTCCACCACATAGAACAATTATAACTTTATAGATATTTGTGAACCAATCGTTGTATATTCTTATTCTTGTTTAGTTAATCAACAAAGAGGACAGTTGTTTTGTGCATATTTCAAATATTCTATCAGAATAAGAGGGGTAGGTGTTTTCCGTTCCTGGCTGTATGATTGTAAACTGTTTGACATTTTGGATTTAAACGATAAAAGGGTCCTCGATTTATGTTGGATTTATTTTTGGTCAACTACAACTAATGATGCATGAACTAGCGGCTAAAAATGAATGTTAAAGAACAGATCATATCAATCATCACATATTGCAACATTCTATTGTAACCATTGGATCGAATTTTGAGACATTATCATAAGTATGCATGAACTAGCAGCTAAAAATGAAATAAAAAGAAGATATCATGTCAATTATCATATATTACAATAAGCTATTGTATCCAATATTTGAAACCGAAGTGTGATATTAGCGGGGTCTATGTTAACCGCCTAACCATGAGATGCGTCGATTTCAGGGAATAATAGAACCCTCGCCAATACCTATAGGTGACTCCTACGTTTTCTAATGTGGTTTCCCCTGCCAAGTACAAGCCGTTAACATTTGCACAGGTGCAGTAGTTGTGCCACTATCCAGATTTCGTAAGGGCGGCACAGTTACTTGAATACCTATCGTTGTCCTGATCCCATGTGGTAAACTTCATATTGTTGATGACTTGCACAAAACAATCATCTACAGTTAAAACACATTTATTTTTATTTTTAAATTTCCAGGTTTAATCTTATTTCAAATTGTATAAACGCTGAAAAATTAATTATGTACATTTGTATCATGAGAGACAATGTTTTTTTTAGTAAGTATGTTGGATACTGTAAACCTACTACATTTGGCTGTGTATTCTATTTAACGCTTTTGGCGGAATGCGACTTCCGCTAAATCAAGTACATCGCTAAATGCCATGCATATATGTTTAAGAATAGTCACATTCAAGAATACGCTAATTCAAATTTACGCCAACTTGTTAAAAAAACTAATTTCCGCAAAATATCGTACAAGCCAAATAGAATACGTTTAAACTATCTATACTTGTTTAAGGATATGCGTTGGGTTTTTTTAAAATATATTTTCATCGATAATTTTAAAGATATATTAGTGTATAAAATGTGTTTATTAAACAAACATAACTAATAAAGCTATTTAGATATATACACTTTAAGATAACGGATGACTTTGCCGTTTACAAAGCTTAAATATATTTTTGAAGCCGGTATATTTATGCAACATTTTTCTAATTGTGCTCATAAAAATCGAATTTATCTTTAGAAAAAAAAACCTCCTTAATTATAAAATGTTACCCTTCAAACTTTATTTTAACAAAAATATATGGTCGACAAAAGTTTTGAGATGCATTAGAGTAAACGGAAACAAAATCTCACCAACGTTCCCGGAGAACCCTGATATCGTGAATGTGAACTTGGTTGATTCGTCTCCTACGTTGAATCTGCTGTACTTGACGTAACGTGTCTGGTTGTCAAAGTCCTCCATGTCCATCCTCATCTCATACGTCCCCTGACTCAGCAGGTGGTGTAGTTTGTCATTACCTGTAATAATAACAGCTGTGAAATAAGCTTACCTTTTTTTTTGACAAGAAATACAGTAAAACATACAACGCACCAACACATTGTTTCCACTTAGAAATAACTTAAATGATGTTAAACCTCACCTATTAAAATTGAACCAGTCTTTTACCCCGATCAGTATTGCAAAAATATAATATAAGAACCTCTAAATGAATCTGAATTAGAACAAAGTCGGAATATTTACCAAGCCAAAACTCAGATCTCAAATTCCCAAATCCGGTTTTGTACTCTATCCATGTTCTGTAAAAATCCTCAGAACCGTCCTTTCGTCTCTGAAACACCTTGAAAATCAAGGGACCAAGAAAAAGACGTTTGCGATATGTCTTTTAAATAAACACATCTACAGCTTTGTTTAATATAATGTGTGGGCCTTTTTCAAACCAATAATATATCATATGTAGGGATATGTTTGCATACATTAGTCTTTTGAAAGAAAATTATCTTAATATAATCAATTTTCAATTCCATTGTTTGAGCCTTCGGAATATATGAAAGTACATAACAATGTCCTTACTGTCCAACCACCGCCATCTTTATCCATGTCACAGAAAACTGTCACGTGGTTTAGGAATGGTAGCTTTATTGTGTAAAGTCCACTAGGTAGACCACAGTTAATGTTGTGCAGAGAAGTGCAGTCATTTGGAATAACGTTGTCTAAAAAAATAAAGTGAACTAAAGTAGCATCTGATATACAATATGATTTATTACAATTTAGTAAGTAAGTAGGTAAGTAATTGTTTATTATGGTGAAATTGTGCATATATTACATTTGTAATACGAAGTATTTTTCGAAATTAAGTAATCTGCACCCGACCCTTTGGACCTATAATTCACCTTATACAACTGTAGTTGTACGCATACATGATTTCAATTTTATATTAACATCTGGACATTAATAGATTACATTTCTGATAAACAATATTCTAACAAATTTACTTTTGAATACTTTTCTCTGACTTTGATTATATGCATCTAGTTATAACCATTTTTCAGTCGATCATCTAAATGGTGATCAGAACGGATGCTTAAAGCATATGAAGTTTGTTGTATTTTAGTTTGACACTGGAAATTGCCTAGTTCTGTGTATATAATCAGATCTGTCCATTAATATTTAGACACGATACCAACAAAGTTATGTTTGCAATACCAGGGTAGGAGCCATACGTTTTTATGTTTGCTTCTTTAAATACTATGGTACAAGTATATAATTAGTTAACCAACCTCGAATACATTGGACTTTCTTACTAGAGAGCGTCACACACAGATCATCAGTTGAGCATGCCCGGCATTCATTTGTGACATCAGTCTACAAGAGATGCATGATGGAACGATATGATATGTAATAATTACCATCGACACACGACATTGTGAGAGGGTTCGATGATCATGGCCAATTTTGGACTTTATTGAACTCCTTTAAAAGTAGAGCTCTATATGAAATATAGGAAAATGCCTAAATTTTAAAAGTGAAATGTATGTATATTTCCTTTGGTTTTGGTTTTTGCTAAATATATCATAACTTTAAATTTAAGAAAGATCTGCTGTCTAGTTTGTTGACACCACAGCCTTCTAAACATATTTTGTTGAATATTTTTTGCATCTGTTTTTATGTAAATCCTTACAAAAGCTACGTAAAAAAATCCCAAATTTGATTTAAAACGATTTGATAATATCCAATAATGTAACACAATATGAGCGAGAAAAACTCCACAGTGGATACCATCACATGTTTCTGCTAAATCTTGCTTACATTAAAGATCCTGAATACGGTACATATCACTTCTGTCTAACGTTATTGGAAAGATGAGATCAACATGTGACTTTAAAAATTAAAGTTAAACAGAAAATATTTTTTTTTTCAATTAAAGAGGTATTAGTCTTTTTTCATATCATGAGCGGAATCAAATTACCTAAATTATAGTAAGATTTAAAGTTAATAGAATTGCAGTTCTCTCTACAAAAAATAAAAAAATAAAACCAAAATAAAGCTTTTAGTACAATTTTTATCTATAATCAGAAAATAGAGTAAGCAAATACAAAAAAGGAAACTGACCTGGTCAAGTTCTATTCTAACATAGTCAGTTTTGGGTTCGGTTTCGTTGATGGCCGACACGAGTTCACACAGCAGTTCCTGTTTTCGGTAGTTGACTCCACGACAGAGCTTGGGCCTGTGTTTACATTCCCGGACACTGCTGCTGTCCAATGATCCCCACCACCAGGACAACGGGACCAATATACCTTTCGCCAAATACAACTGCAGATGTCGCTCCGACACATAATTCTACTAAGCAAAGCAGTACAGTCAAACAGGCCATTCCATAAAATGTAAAAAGATAAGCTCTCATTCTAAATCTCAGTATTTTTGGCTCCGGCTTTTCTTTCCAAAAAAAAAAACCCAACCTGCGATCAGATTTATTAACTTGGTTTAAGGTCCCAACTACATTTCAATATCAATATCACAAATCAGACGCACAAACTACATGCTGGACAGCACAAATGCTACTGTACGGTAAAATAAACAATGTAATAATATGTTTTATGATAAACAGTTACGGGCAACGCTATGTTTTGACACCATGGTGTTCCACTTGAAACAAAGAAATGATCAGATATATGCCCCTCCCCTTTATATGCGAAAAAATGTTAATCGATTTTAGAAATATGTCACTGATATTGTTAATTTAGTTGATGTTTAATTTAAATACGAAAAAGTTGAACTACAAACTGATTGGCGGCAGTGGTGGAATTCATAACTAATGAACATTTATCATATCTGTAATGGTAACCTAATGCCAACTGGTATTATATAATAATAGTATACTATAAAATTTTCCCAAAAAATAATCTGAATTTCTCTTTTTATTTACTTTGCATAAATGGTCACTTCCCATTAATCGGGTTAACAGGGTTAGATGATCTGGTTTTTTTAAACGAAACTTTTTTTTATTTATCATTAAAAACCCTTTTCATAGAAAACGGATAGTGTTACATAATTTGATTTTAAACACTTCTTGTTATTAAAAAATAAGTATGTATCATTTTATCTCATACGTGTGGTGTATATTACCCGTGTGATAAACCTTTGCTATATCACACGGGTGATGCTATATCAAATACTTCCGGTCGGAACTACTTTTGACACAGCCCCTCGCTTCAACGCTTCATTGACCTATTTTCGAAGATTTGCTAGTACTTTCAACATAACTATATCTACTACAAAAATTAATATAAAATTGATTTTGTCAAAGATTTAAATTACAAATATGAAGGAAAACACATAACTGCGTAGAACAGGCGTCGGAACCGGGGGGCTTTTGTGAGTGGGGGGGGGGGGGGGGGTTAGCTCCCCACCCCCACCTTTTTTGCAAAAATATTCATAACCGTAACCACAAGACCCTTTTTTTTTTTTTGTCAAGATTTTTGATAGATTTAGCCCACTTCCAACTTTCAATTTGCGTTGTGAAGTTTATAAAACTGCAAATTACGTTAACTATCAAGGAGTTCATCCTGACGACGCGATGAAAACAGAGCGCTCTGGTTGTGTTTAATAGGCCCACCCTATACAAGGACTTACCGAAATAATGTTTCGTAAGACTTTTATTCCACCACCAGTAAGCGTCCTTATTCACTATTTTCAATTTCGAATCATAAGGCTAGCCTAGTCTTTGTTTTATTAAACATCAACAACTGTTCCTCGTTCGAGTCAATATTCAAACTAACGAGCATTCGCAACTTTGTGTATGTCAACAACCTTGATTTATTCAAGTCTTCTAATCGGAATTTCCATTTAATTAAGAGAATAAGCTCTAAGAAAAATTATTTAGAGCTTAAAAATTATTTTAAGGTTTCTTTCAGTGAAACTTTACATTAAAACAGTTAGATTTATCTCAGGAATGACGTACTACATTGTATTGCGCAAGGTCACAAATTAATAGCCGCATAGCACAACGTTGCATCATCGTTTTTAATCTTTGAAAAACAATTCGGGTCACATAAGGGACTGTCTCAAAAGCTTCATAATATAAATCAAATTGTATGAGATAAATAGAACATCTATAATTGTGTGATTTTATATTTGCTTTATCCAACTCGTTGAAATGGTTATATTCGCTCGGCAAGCCTCGCGAATATATACACCATTTCAACTCGTTGGATAAAGCAAATATAAAATCACACAATATAGATATCCTCTATATATTTTGTGATTAGATTTGCAAAAAGTGTAATACATTTGTAAATACTTGCATGGTATTTTTCTTGCCCATATAGCTGGGTATCTACATTATATTTATTAAGTTAATATTCCGCGAATTAAATCAATGAAATCATCTGAATCAATTTTTATTGACTTTATTTTCTATCAGTGGTACATAACAAACGATGCGTTCCTTTTATTTTGAGTTTAAAATTTAAGAATTTGCATATGTCCTGTGCAAATTTTGCAAGAACAGAGAATAATTTCCATGACGTCATCTGAGTAATGGTTTATTTATTTGATTTTTACCAAGTATTGCAGAAAAAAAAATTGCATTTAAGTTTGAAACTCAACGTTCTTAATGTTCTTTGCTGCAAGTCCCTGCAATCTATAAGAACAATTAAAATTTAAAAAACGCAAAACGGCGAGTAATGAAATTAATATTTATAGAAAGCTTGAAAATTCGTTTTCTTTGATTTCACGTCGAAATTGTCCTTTTGGGAATTGTTTTGATCATTTTACATGAAAAACGATTCCTAAAAAAGAGTACGTTATGAGGAAATCATTGCTTTTGATTTCAAATTAAATGAATTCTTAATGCTTCAGTAATTAGAAACCTCTTTCCATATCGATTGACACTGGTAATGTTTAAAAATTGAAACAGTCAATTTGCGCTTTCAAGAACGCAATTTCATATATGATGACGAGGCAATTTGATCTTAATAATAGACTGGTGTGTAAAAGAATGTTTGTTCAGCTCGGTGTTTTTTGGTCTTCATATAAAGTAGTCACCAAAGAGTATTTAGTTTAATTTAGAAATTTAAGTGTTAATCTTCAGACACACAACGTTTATTTATAAAATCAAAGGATGTTCACTCCTCAATGCAAGCTACTGACAAACAAGTTGATAGAGCAGGACTATCAACAGTCTTGTTTGAAGTCATCTTTTGTAAGTTCTATAGTCGATACAACGATCTTGTCAGCAAATACAATCTTTTATTGGGTCGCCTACTGACTGACGATTTTCGTTCTATTTGTTAGACCATAATCAATCACCTAATTGTCTACGGACTTTTCCGGGTTTTTTTCCCGATTACGACAAAGAGCACACGGCGGGAGTGACCGGTCAGCAGTGAATGCCTACTCCTCCTAGGCACCTGATCCTACTTCTATCTTTTTACAGGTCCGTGTTGCTCTGCTTTGAATTTGTATTTCGTTTCATGGATTTTTTGAGATGGCTGACAGTTATGTTATTGTCATTTTTTAAGAATTCAGTACTCTGGCCGCTTGATACATCTTTGGCATATGATATCATATAATACCAGTAGATTATAAATGTATGCCTTTTTATTTATTCTTCTAAAACATAAAAAGATTAAAAAATATATGTTATTCAATACCCCCGCCCCCCCCCCCCAAAAAAAAAATCAATTAACCAAACAAAAGTCATGTTGACATGTACAAATTAAGAATCGAGCGAATCTATACCCATGAATGTTGCATATGTTGAGTCAATGCATAATTGCAAAAGAAAGTAAGTAAAATTATTTTACGAATCATCGCTATTGATTTTTCTTAACAGGCAGACAGACGGACGGAGAGACAGACGGACAGACAAACAATGTCTGACAACTATTTAGCTCTGTCAATTATTTCCACTGGTACATGTCACTTAGAACTTAAATAAAAGCCCGTTCGATATTTAAAAGCCGCAACCCCTCTCCATAACAGCATTTAATGAGACGTATCAAATAAAAGAGAAATAGAAAATTAGTCCTTGCTCAACTTTTTGTCAATCATAGGCAAATATCGATTATAGCCTATCCTCGTCGAATTTCAGCGACAAATTTTAATTACAAAAATGTTTGCAATAATTGTCAATCATCACATTTTTCCGAAACACTTCGATTTTTTGTGATAAACTTATAACAGTCTTTGTAATTTCCGATTATTTCTGCTCCACTTCGACTCCAAGTGAAACTTTTATTACAACAATCGAAATCCATGCAATAATCGATTACGTTCACCCCGTATCATTTTCTAAAGACTATATATATATATATATATATATATATATATATATATATATATATATATATATATATATATATATATATATATATATATTCCAGCAATCGACAATCACCGACAGTTCCCATTATGCTCAAGTTATCACCGTGACGTTTCAGGTAAAGGTTCAAGTGCATATCAATTCTAAAAAGTATAATATGAGGTTGTTCTGTATCGTCTTTAGATTTAATATTTACAGCTGACTTTTACAATCAGGTTGCTATTACAGTGTGAAATAATGTCCATGCAACCAATTATTTCGAAATGCATAAATATTGAACCACTCTTGCACAATTATACATATATATATATATTGTGCATTTATTGATCTTCAATTGAATTTGTATTTAATCCAACATCACCTCTGACATAAGTAAAAATTACTCAAACACATATATGGCGGAACTGTCATGGCTTTTTATTCATATCAACATTCACAGTTAACATGCCACTTGCATGTTCATACTCTGTGTTCACTCGGCCGAGGATTAAAATGAAAAGGCCAAGAGCGCATGCTCAGGAATAAATAAAGTATCAGTCATGATGTATAGAACAAAAAATTCCGGAAAAATTTGATATTTTGTTAGATTTAAATTACCTAATTTATTCTCAATAACTGTATTTATCTGTTAGGGATAAATTTGATTATTTTGAACTTTATATACTCTTACCTTTTACCAGCAAAATAAGTCTCTAGCTTGAACGGTTTTTTTTAATCATTCTGTATTAGAACACACAGATAAAAACAAAGCGCATCATAAGCATGTTTTAAAAAACCGGTAGTGTTGTCCACCAATTAATTTGGTATAGCCAAATATTGTATATTAGCTGAAAACAATACATACACATATTTATTTGATTGTCAATCTGAGCTCCATAATACATACCGAAAGTCAAAGTCGTAACACTAACCTAACCACTTCGGCGTCGAGGGCGAATCAAAAGCGTGTTCGAAAACAAAAGTATACAACAACTTGCGAAACACACACGGACATCTACTAAATTTATAGGTAGGATGGAGGAGAGAACATCAATTGCTGACCAGTCAAACCCGTTACGTTTTCTTTGTTGTAATCGGGTACACGGGCAATTCATACACAATTTGTTGATTAAAAAATGACCTCACCAAAAATATTCAAAATATGTAAGTCAGCAGTTGACCCAACAGGAGCTTGTATTTGCTGACAATGTCCTTGTATTGGACATATAACTTACGAAATGACGACATCAATTGAGAGAGTTGATAATCTTGTTTCCCAACCTGATTGTCAGTAGCTTTACTCGATTTAGAGGACAACAACTCCATGAAGGTATATTGATACATTAATAAATAACATTGACGAGAGAAAAATTGAAGTCATTACGTTTTATCATAAAGTTTTGTTCTTAGGTTACAATCAATGTCCCTTTTAAACAAAATATCCAAATATGAACATATGAAGAAGACTCTGTTTTTTTTAAAATTCAAGTTCACAAAGATATATCGAGTCGATTTAAGAATGGAAGCAACGATTGTTAATTCATAATGTTGTCGATATACTTAAATTATGAGTTGAAAGCCACAGCGAGTGATTCATTTACTTAACGTACAGGTTTCTGAATAAATTAAGCTCCATATAAACAAAACAACTCCATTTTCTAAAAATGTCTTTATAATGTTAAAGGGGATGCGCGGTCATCTTGTACATTTGAGGATAAGAACGTAAGCATTTCTTGAATTTGAAATAAATGAGCAATGCAAAAATTATTGTTATTTAAGTTTATATCACGTAGTTTTATTTTACCTTTTTAGTTTCGCAATATTGACTCATGAGTAAAGTCTGTTTCCTACTGTATATTTTATTTTCAAACGTATAGTCCAAACCATCTTGTCAATGATTATTTTCACAGGGCGAAAAACAATCTTTAAGCAAGTCCTTAAAGGTGGTTTAAAGGTGGCGTAAAGGTGGCTTAAAGGAGATACAATCTTTAAGCCACCTTTAAGTCACCTTTAAGCTGAGCTTATAGGTCCTTAATGTCCAAACTTCTTTAAGTCGCTTTTAAGCCATCTTTAAGCTACCTTTAAGCTTCTCTAAGTGGCATTCACGCTCCATTTAAGTTGTCTTTAAACCATCTTTAAGTTCCCTTTAAGTCAAGTCTGATCAAACTGAACAATGAAACATATATTAAATACAAAAGCCCTTTTATAGGGAGGGGAGGGGGTGATCCAAGTGATAATATAATTTCCAAGGAAGGGTGAGGGGGTGTTCCAGGCGGTTTTAATTGTCGCTCCATTAAACATACATCGCTATCATCAACAACGCTCCGATGGACACATATTGCCGTTATAAAATTCTTTATATTTTTTTTTTGGTTTCAAAATTATTCAAAATTATTGTAGGGGTGAGTGCAGTCTCTGTATTTAAATTTGTGCATGAAATTATATTTAAGTATGTTAGTTTCCTATTATAGATTAATCGGTAAAATCTCTCTCTCTCTCTTTCTCTCTCTATTTCTCTCTCTCTCTCTCTCTCTCTCTCTCTCTCTCTCTCTCTCTCTCTCTCTCTCTCTCTCTCTCTCTCTCTCTCTCTTAGTTCATCCGGTTATTAAACAAAATAAAGATAATGAACCAAAACTGCATGATTTTATTTAATAATCGGTTGAAGGTATTTTTTTTTTTAATTTTATTTATTTCTAGGTCTAATTCTAGATCTGCTAGATACATGTTAAAGATGAAAAGACTCTCAATTGCCTTTGTTATATCGAGCAGGATATTACTGCTTTGTTTGTCTAGACATAGTATTGTTCGTTTGTGTATATCTAATTAGAGTCTATTGTTTGTCCAACTTAAGAAAACCGCTGGAACTAACACAGAATATACAAGATATACACAACAGTTGTGTCGTGTGCCCAGGTGCACGTTTGTGTATATCTAATTAGAGTCTATTGTTTGTCCAACTTAAGAAAACCCCTGGAACTAACACAGAATATACAAGATATACACAACAGGTGTGTCGTGTGTCCAGGTGCAAGTCAGGGTTTCTAAAGGCGTTGAAATTTTAGTATGTACGTGTATATGATAAGTCTAGTGAATAAAAGTTTATTTACATATGTAATTTATTTTCAAAGTATTATTTCCTAACTCTGGGTTTTAATAATGTTACGTCTAAAAATACATGTATGTAAGAGTAAAATCTTGAGGCTAATTAATTCCTGTACCGGTGATCATAAATAGGGGCTTAATTGTTTAAATATATGTATAAGAGTAAATATGTCACATACCCGGCCTGGTACATCATACAATTGTATGTACAAGTATATGTATACATCATTTGCAATAGCCAAATGCTGTAAATACCTCACCCGTAATATAATATTATATAATAATAATATATAATATATATATATAATATTGTATAATATTGGTAATAGTGTTTGTTATAGAATTGATAGTCTAAAAATCATGTATACAATTAAATGTTTAAACATACTGGAACAGCGCCGTTATCATGAAAACCGGCGAAATTGCGTAGAACTAATACCCTAATAGTTTCAATGCATTTAATAAAAGAAATGATATCATCTTCTTCCTTGCATTTCATTTAGCTATGAATTAGATGAACGTTTATCTACTCGGTTTAAATTTATTTACTAAGTAAGCCTAACGGTTTCCATTATGGTATATTTTTTTTCACTGAAGATCAAGCTCCGTATTTCATTCTTAATATATGCATGCATGTAATTTATAAATTAGATATGATTGATTATTACAATTTCAATGGAAGTCAAAATCTTTTCAAGTAAAAAATACACATTGAATACATTGATTCAATATCCACTGATATATAGGATATTAATAAAAACCACCCTTCATATGTAAGTTGCCGTGGCGCAGAGGAAGTGAGGTAATGCTGGTAAACGAAGGGTCCCGGGTTCAATCATCGTCTTGGGCGTTTTAATTATTTTTTTTCATTTTATTGTCTAGAACAAAAACCGTTTTTAATACCTTTTCTATCATTATCATATAGATAATATATTTTGTTGGTAAATTACGCACAATATTGAATTAAACATATTGAATATTGAATTTTAATGGCTTACAGGAGGCTTAAAGGTAGCTTAAAGGTCTCTTAAAGAAGTTTGGACATTAAGGACCTATAAGTTGTCCTTAAAGGTGGCTTAAAGGTTGCTAAAAGATAGTCTTTAAGCTGCCTTTAAGCCATCTTTACGCTTTCTTTAAGCCATCTTTAAGCAACACATATAGCTTAAAGGTAGCTTAAAGATCGTCTTTAAGCTACCTTTAAGCATCTTTAAGCTATCTTTAAAGAGAACTTAAAGATGGTCATTCATCCTGTGTTTATCATCCCGATCTAATTGAGAGTTAGCGTTAAAAGGTGTAATTTAACGAGGCCGGGTCTAATTTGTTCTGAAATCAAGCTGACCTAGAAATTGATTCAAAACAAAGCTATTCAAAATACTGACAACTGCAATCAATTAGGCCTAATCAGCGAAATGAAAACTTGACTGGGTTGTGTCGATTGCGTACTCGTTTTGAAAATATAGACCTCTTACTGTTTTCCTGCATAAACATCAATGCATTATAAGGTTGAATTTAATCCAATTTTTTAATCCCCGAAAGTCCATAAACACCCAAAATGAAATCCTGACCGGGATCTATTCCAGTGCATAAGGGAGATAAATACAAAAGGGGAAATAATTTGACCGATATCATCTTTATCCTTTTCGCTTAGCAACGAGCATATATATATTTTCCACACAAAAAATGTTTTTAGAATTAAAACCATACGCTGAAGAAAAGTTATTTCATTTTAAGAACAGTCTTTAAACCAGTTTAAAAAAAAGGTTGAATAGAGGTTTGTCTTAAAAGCATATCAGGTAGTTAGCATTATCCACGCGTGTGACTGCAATTTCTAAATACCGATCTCGATCCATTATAATTAAAGATTCCTAAAGAAACCATCTTTTGCGATTTAAATAATACAGATTAATCAACAACTTGTTTAAATCACGTTTTCTATTTAACAATAAGCTAAACATATTTTTTTATAGTGATGAAATAATAAACCTATGCACAACTTTATTTTTACGGATCTTTTTTCAAAATATATATTTTAATGTTTTTTACCAAAAATACGCCCATTGTGATCCTGAAAAGGTCGGTCCTTTTGGTAATTTTATTTCCAATTGATTAAGGACGTTAGGGGGTAAATAATATCAATATTTCAGAGAATTCTGTACGTAAATAAAATTACAAGAGCTTAAATTCGCTTTGAAAATTTAAATCATTTTATCTCATTTGTTAGCAGATTTATCTATATTTTAATAAATAAGCAAGTGAACAAAAAATTATTTGTTTTGAAATGATAATTCCTTCATTTTACATAGGATACAAGGCAAAAAATTATTTTGTGAAAGTAAAATTTCAGGCTTAGGCTTAGATTCATTATGTATGAAAAAAGCGCCGTTTTCCGCAATCGGTTCTATTTTTAGCCACGGCCATAGCTTTAATGATACCGATGGACCAGCCAACTGAGTAAAATTTGACAAGAACATATGCTCATATACATGTTTGAAAAATATGAAAAAAATCTGTACGCATTTTATTTATCAAGTGGGGTATGGACCTTTACCTTAAACAGTCATATTATGCTTTGATGCCTCAAACTATTGAAACTGGGTTCAAAATGTGCGATTTTCTGAACCCTGATTAAATATTTTTCAAAATATTGAATACGCAGACATTATATTTTGTTTTCTATAAGAAACGTTATAACCGCAAAATATGGCTAACGCGAATTGAAAATGCAACATAATTTGCCAATTTTCGCAAATCAACCAGACATATTGATCATTGCCTGTGGTATCAAAAAAAATTTGGGAAATGGCTTTTTTGAACGATTAAAATATAATTGAGCTGTTGATGTATGCATTTATCTGTGAAGATATGTATTTAGAGACATTGATCTTATGCATATGTCAATTTATGCTCATCTTAAATATGTAATGGATTAAGTAAAACACAGACATGTTTGTACACAGTTTTATTATAAATAGAACAACACTCAACACAAGACGGAAGCGTCTGAACTGTTACAGTTAAGAGAATGAGCCTGTTGTACGTACTACAGAACTCGTGTTGGCAAGGGAGATAACTACAAATCTTTTTTTTCTATTATTATAAAGATGAAATTCAAATCAAAACCGATACGGTTTCATTATTACAGGATATCGACTCTCGGTAGTGACGTTCTGTGGTTGTTAAGGGGCAACATAACAGTGTTGTTGTGGGGTTTTTTTCACTTAAGATAATTTAATATGTGTAAATCATTGTCAGCACGGATTATCTCCCCCTTGGAGCAACACGCGACTATACGCTTGATGAAATGTGAATACATGTGTATATGATAAAGCGAACAAATTGAATTAAAATTAGCAAAAATAACGACTGGAACAGAGGATCATCATCTTCTGAACTACTTCATTCCTGAAAGAAAGAGAGGAAATATATATATATATATATATATATATATATATATATATATATATATATATATATATATATATATATATATATATATATATGAATAATGTAAGTGTATTAATGTAAATGCATTACCTGCAAGTGTATGCATTCATTGTAAAAGAGGAGAAAGAAATCTGACTACAATTTAAAGTTATAGGATTCAATAGCGTCTAATATTGCTTATTAGACAAATAAGGTTTTGATATCACTCCCGTAGTCAAACTCTTAAAACAAAACGAGCAATAAAAGAGTATTTAAATATAAGTTATCAATTAAAATTGCAAATGCACATAACCCGGTGAAATACATAGAAATGCACGTATTTTGGATATTACAGAGGCGAATACACATGTTCATGTTATTTTTTATACAAACTCGTAAAAAAATATTTCTAGGCAAGAATCAGGAGGGGGCAATGCGTCATTGTTGTAAATGTTTAAATTTTGTACTGTGGCAGTGTGGAAATCTAAAAGTATATATGACGATGATTTAATTCTAGTTGTAACACCTCATTTCATTTGTTAAAATTTTGTAATCGAAAAAAAATACTTAAAAAACAAACTCACTCTTTAAAAAATGGGGTTTTTGTTGTTGTTGTTTTTCTTTAATTTGACAGTAGGAGAATGTAGAAATGCGTTTTTGTATACGATATCCCATTTAGAAAAAAAACATTGTCTAAATAGGCTACGTGTATCTTATTCAGAGAGTAGAAATCTTCGAAAAATCTTTTTAAATGAATGTATTGATGAAAATTTGGTTGACGACATTTGCTTATTTCCCCTTGTTGTAACTAAGATATTGTACAAGCGGGGTTTTTTCCCGTTTCCATTTGCCTTTTAACATCTGTAGACGGTTTCACCCATTTTACATTTGCCCATAACTGTTAAAATGCTTGTGTTTTATACCTATGTTTCTAATCAACAGTTATCAAAATTTAAAAGTTTTGAATCTATTTGACTGAAAATTAGCAAGATGTCAACAAAGGCAAAAGGGGGGGGGGGGTATTTCCCTCGATATGAACTGAATGCACATGTTCGTTGTTGGTTACCTGGCAACGCTCGTGCTCCTATCCCCATTGTTCCCATAGATCCCATCATTGACACTGCAAAACAATACAATCTCGTTATCAATAATAGATAGATAGATAGATAGATAGATAGATAGATAGATAGATAGATAGATAGATAAATAGATAAATGAATTGACCGACCAAACCATTAAAAAACGTGCATAAAGATAGACGAACAACAACTCACTATATATACTTGGTAATGTTATGCAATTTCCATATACTTAAAATACGTGACTCATAGTGAATTTGTACTTACTTCGAGACGCCATCTTCATTTGTGCTCCTAAAATTAAAAAAAAAGATATTCATTCATCAACAATCATGTAAAAATTAATATACTACACGTTGATCCTTTTTTCGTTCCAACAGACCCTGTTGGTAGTTTTTTTGACACCTAGTCCTCAACAAAATTCATAAATTGTATGTCATTTTTGGTCAATGTAAATTATGACACAATAAACAACATTATAAAAGTTAATCAGTACAACTTACTTCTTGCCTGCATCACGTCTCCGAGATTATCAGCTAATAAAACAAAAATAAAATCATCAATTCATAAGTCAGTCAATTGAACAGAAATAAAGGTATCAAAATGTATCGAATCCCACCTCAGAATTAAGATGAAATCTTTAACAAAATTATTATTAAATTTAAATATTTGAACGGTAATGTCACCAATCAACAAACTGTCTAGATAGGATACTAATCTACAAACCAATCTGGTCTGGTGTCATTCCAGCTGTAAAAAAAGATAGGACAATATTTTTCAAAATATAAAAAATATATCATTTTAGTACAAATTAAGTCTTAATGCAAGTTTATTCTTTGCTTTTACCTAGATTATTTTTAAACAAATACTTATTATGTTTTATTTTCTTAAACAAATGTTTATATTTTGGTAATAGTTATCCAATAAGTTTCAATAAATGAAAAAATGCTTACTTTGCCTCATGGCTATTGCCTTCACTAAAAAGAAGAAAAAAGAAATTAAAAAAATAAGTTTTCGGTTTAAAAATAATATAAACGTCAGAAATATTATTTCTATATCAAAGTTATAATCATTATCTATGTACTAACATGTTGATTAAAAATATGTAAAAGTCGTAAAAATTGATTGAGCAATCAATTTGTAAATACTTTATGATGATTAATCTGTTATTTTTTTTTTTTTTTTTTTGAGTATTTAATGTATATTTTATTTATTCAATTTTTTTAGATGATAATGAAACGAAGTAAATAATATATTTATGGGATCGTAATAAGTGCTAACAATTGATTTCATTTGTTAATGTATTATTATATCTAGTTCCGATGAATAATAATGTAAAAAGTAAAACTCTAAATTTAATGGAAGATCTGGTCTTACTTTTGATGTCCATAGGCATCCTGGCTAAAAAATGAAAAATAAAGGAAAATTAAATGTAGTGTTTTTATAAATGGTGTTAACTTCGAAACATAAATTTAAACTTTACACAGTATATTAAATATATTGCTACCTACCAGCACTCGTCGAAGTTCCGCCCATAATATCAGCTAAAACAATAGAATCATTTGATTAATTTTTTCACGTGTTATACTTGTAGAAAATATTTTTTTTCAATTTATTCCAAGTTATTCAAAAGCACTTCCCATTATCAATTACAAAACACATAAAACCGCCTTTTTGTCAATGTTACCTATTTGATCTGGAATAAGTCCTGAAAAAAAACATAAAGGAATAATTTTAAAAAAACGAAAAATATTAGTAATTCCAGACAAAGGAATCGACTTAGTAATGGAATGCAAACTCGATGAATTAAGATCTCACCAATGCTGGCAAACAACATGTCTGTGTTAGCTCCATTTGATAACATTTGGTTAAATTGGCTGGGTCCTCCTGCTGCACCAGCTGTAGATCCTATGGCTGCGGGACCAAACCCTCCCATATTACCAGAACCACCAACGCTCCCGACTCCGTGCATCATTGTTGTTTGACCTGAAATTCCCGAGGTTGGAAACATATTGGCGCCATTTTGGACTGTTGACATGGGATCTACAGAATCCGCACCTTATGTGTAAATATAACATGACGTCATAATGTATGCATATACTATCACGTCTTTACGCCCGATTGCGCCAAGATTTATCATCACAAAGATTAAAAACATATGAGAAGCAAATAGATAATATATGTAAAACTCATCTTGAAAACTTATTTGCGGTTTAATGAACTTACTTGTCCCTTTTCACATTTCACAAGATCTTACACGTAAAGAATGGTGACCAACTAAAGGACATCAACAACATCAAAACCACAAACCAACAACACAACTACAAAATTGACAATGGTTACAAACACAGCACAAAATTACAAGCTGAGAGTACTATGAATATGAAAACCTAATGAAAACATGACAATGCTCATTTAAACATCAGAATGAAAGAACATAATGATAATATGCTGCACAGTACACCAAAACAACACAAAGTTACAGACAATAATAAAGTTGGGGGTCTATGATTGGATAAAAGCAATTCTTACCGAGCCCCAGGCCTCCTAGCCCAAAGCTTCCCATGCCCATGTCAAACATGTTGTTCATTCCAGTTGAACCGAAACCCGCCTGTGTCTGTGTGGGCATAGGGTTCTGTAGGAAGCCCATGTGTGACATCTGCCCGGCTGCGTCATGGGGCGTCAGCCCAAAAAAGGAATCTTAACGAAAATTTAAAAAAAAAAGTAGAGATACTCTCAAGGAGAAATAAAAAAAAATAGATATGACTTTCAAAGAGAAATGGAAATGATGAATATGATTCTCAAAGAGAAATAAAAAAAGGTGGAGATGACTCTCAAAGACAGATTGAAAAATGTGGAGATGACTCTAAATCAGCTGGAATCTGTAAAGAAGGTGTTAATTGTTTTTACAACATGACAAATTAATACCTGATAAGAATTAAAAAAGTTTAACTGTACCTGTTGTGGCAATTTGTGGCACGCTGGTGACAGTTGGTGGGGAAACTGTGGTTGTTGGTACCAGGTTCGAACCAGGCCAGGCGTTAAGGTTATTTTGAACTGCCGCTGGTGTGTTCCAAGGTGAGGCGCTTCCGACCTGTTTATTCAATGATGCAGAAGGAAGAGTCTTCTCTAATGTGTTTGTGGCCGATTGGGTATTTTTCGTCTGGAAGGTTATATCCAAAGGAGCATTCTTCATTGTGTTTAAATTTCTAGGCTCTTGATAATTGAATTGACGAATGTTTTCTGTTTTGGATCTTGCAGATTTAAACGGATCCGGTGGTGGAATTGCTGAAAAATATCATATATTTGATTCAAACAATATATAGCACAATTCATTTTAGAGCAACCTTACAGTGTAAATAGGGTTCATCATAGTTGAATTCAATGACATGATTTAACTAACGTAAGACCTAATCATTGCAAACGTAATAAGACAATAAATCGAAACCAATCAGATAAGAAAATTTACGTTTTCTTTTTTTCTGCCCATTGAATATTATAATCATTTCAGAAGTATCATTTTTCAATCGTTATTCATTACCAAACGAATCATTATGATTAATATCCTTTGTTGTACAAAGTAAATGCGACAAAATACTGTGGATTCATTTTATTTCAGTGGAGCCAATATTTGCTGATTGTGGGGTTTTTGCTTATTCGTGTGGACGTTATTTTATGCATGCGTCGGTTTTCAGGTTAAGTAAAAAAAATTGAGTCTTTTTATAAATAGGGTTTGTCTTAGGTCCCGATTCTTAGGTTAGTGTTTCCGACGAATGAACCACAACAAATGAACCACAATGATTTTTAATGATTTCACAGTATTATAGAAAATACACTGTGCCCCTTTTTTAACAAAGTGTCAATTTAACATAGTCTATGTTTAAAAATTTAGGGTTAATTCATTAAAAATACATCTGATGATTATAACTCATAGAAAAACTATCATTATTGTTAACTACATTACCTACCCAGAGGACAGAACGCAATAATATGACCACATTTTAAAGATACTAGTGGGTTAAGAAGCATAGCTGAGGATCGAGACGGGATTGGTTAACAGTTCTTTGTTTATGGAACACATAATTGTAGTTAATGTCAAACGCCTTTTCTGCGAGAAACAGCAATCGCAACTTCTCTGGCCTTTCTGGCAAGCTCGGAAAAACACCTCGAATGTATTAACATCACCGAATGTTGGCAATTTCTACTGATTTGTTTTCATTGGAAGACAGAACAATCAAACTTAGTCAAAATACCTTTCTGAGAGACGGCGTCTTTGACCGATCCACTGGTACCAATAGCGACAGAGTTACCGGTGATGTGACTCTTAACCGGCGTGAAAGTGTCGGAGAAAAGGTCAACAGGAACCGGGTCCCTCCTTCCACCGACGGTGAAATCCGTATTCCGTCTTCTGGAACGCCCACCGTCGGCGGTGTTGGTTTTTAGTGTTGATCTTTTGACCATTCCACCGAGTCCGCCAAGCATGGCTGCCATTGGGTTCATTCCCATAGATCCCATTCCACCTGGAAAAAAGTGCACACATGTAATTTTAAATCATAGTGTATTATTTTTAAATAGTAGGTTTTATGTAAATAAATATATTTATATGTTTATTTATATGTATAAACTGCAAGTATAATTCTTAATATGGTAAAACTAATAATAAATTTGAAACACCTTTCGTTGTTTCGTTACAAAACAAGCCTTAACGTAATTTCTCAAAAAACAACCTTTTTTTTAAGTAAATCAACTTTTTTTACATACACATAAGTTAATAGTAGATCATTAAGTTCGCGCTCGACAGTTTTCTTTTTTTTGCTTGCTCATACTGAGTATCGATATGAATAATGAGGATTACGTCAAACAACAATTGGACATTTTTCTTTACTTTAAAGGTTTAAATTTTTTTAATAATTTACACTTTGTATATGCAACACATTAAGGCCAATTAATATTTTGTTTAGCATACAGCACATGACATTCATATTTATTTCATATTTATTTCCCATTTTTGTTCATTAAATATTATTCATATCTAACAATATCACAAATACAACTGAATTCAGATTTTAACAGTTTACAGGATGTTAATATTAGTAAAATAAATAACCATCAATAATTAATAAAGGAAATGAGTAACTTGGGTTGTTTTTGTAATTGTTCTTTTTTTTCTTTTTTTTAAGTATTTTTTGTGGTTGCTCTTTCTTTTTTACATTTTTTTCTATGGTAAAATATTAGTTTTAATTAGCTTGATATTTCAGAATTCGTTTTTAAAATGCAAATTTTGGAGGAAGTTATTTGAAGTATTGATTTTTAACATCAATTGATATATATTGTATCAAATGTATGCAAAAGATAAAATATTATATCCATTGGTATACAGGAATGATTATATGTACGATCTATCTAGTTTCATGCAAACTGCGCGTCCACCAAGACGCATGTGCAGCCGTTACGTCACTTTATCTTACCTCTTCCGCCCATCATTCCTTTAAGGTAAATACTACTTTTTTAAAAACAAGTTCACTAACATTGAAAACAATTTTTCTTGAATTTGATTGCTACATTTTAAAAGATTTACCACAAACATGATGCACTATAGCAGTTGTATTTGCTCAAGCACACAAAGGAACTCGAGACAAGGAAGGAAAAGATTAAAAGAAACAAAGACAGAGGCTAAGGAATAGAAAGCTTTAAGAGAAACAAAGAAATACATTGGGCATAGACTGATGTAGATCTATAAAAAAAAAGAATAATAGAGGGACAGAAAACTATATGTCGAAAGAAAGTGAATAAGGAGATAAAATGTCAAAGACTTATGAAAACAAACACAATGGACAAAATTAAGCTGTGCACTTCTACAACACTGATGCTGATTTAGCTTTTCTTTACATAGATAGTAGACTGTCAACAATAGTCTATTTCTGGATATATTCCGTTAGTTCATGTACAATTAATATTAATACATTGGCTACATTTCTTACCTCCTCTTGATGGCATATCTGTTTAAACACAGACAAAATTAAATGCCAAGCGTACCGTAATAGCATTATAATTTTTAATTCGGTCAAACGCATATGTGGTTAATTGCCACGCATTTTTTTTTCAAAGCGAAATTTTTTTCCATAAAATCTGTGTGTAATGCCATGTTCAATAAACAAAAATAAAGAAAAAAAAAACAGGTACATACCTGGAAGATCTCCACCGAGAGCTATAAATAAGAAACGAATAAAATAAATACGAAAAGTTAATGTCATATTGTTACTGAAAAAAACAATTATATAACAAAAAACTTAATAGAAAAATATCCATTTTCAAAGGACTTGAAAAATACCTTGTAAGTAATAAGGTTTCTTATATGAAATTATATCAAGCGCGATATTAATGTAACTAAAATGTAATTAACATTAACATCTTAATGATATAAATTATCAACACGACAATTAAAATTATCTATACAAAATCAAACACATACAATAGCAACAGAAAAATCTAATAATATATCTATATATATTAAATGAAAAGCAATCAATGTACTTGTTTAAAATTCTTCTAAATAACAGGATTTTTCAGTAAACTTTAAAAACAAAAATGTAAAAAAAAAAATAATAATGTTGTTAAGTTTTGCAATAGTAATTACAAACTTTCAATTTAATGATTTTTATTTTATTTACAGTGCATTTTTTAAAGCATGTAGATTTAAATAAAATAAAAATTACCTGCGAGAGCACCTAGACCTCCCATCCCACCTCCCATTCCGCCGCCCATACCTACAAAAATAGAAATGGGTATAGACTCCAAATGCTGATATGTTATGTCCTACACAGTGGAATTATTGAGTTTGATGTGGCTCGATTTTTCTGGTATTTGTGGGTAGCCCTCATCCACAAATTCACATCCTCGACGAAAATATAATCACGAAAGATTTATTTTTCCTAATAAAACTAAAAACCGACGCTTCCACAAAATTGCATCCTTACATATAGGCAAAAATCCCATAATCCACGAAAACTGACCTCCGCGAAGTTTAATGATTCTACAGGATATTATGTTTGTATTTTGCAATAGCTTGTTCAAAATATGATCATACATATAACTTACCATTATAGTATGACGGGCAAAAATGAACTATTTTAAATTTTATTTACAAATTCACATAAAAATGCTTAAACTTTTGTTGGTAAATGCTTTTACCTTTCCGATTATGCATTTTTTTCTGTCATAACTACTTCATAACTAATAATATGGGATGATATGCAATTATGATATAAAAGAATACCAAGCAAAATACACTCTAGTCAAAAACAAGTAATAAAAATGAAAAAAGTGTTACCCATCAGGCTGGCCAAAGCTGAAATTAAGAAATTCGAAAAATATAGAACACAAAGATAAGAACTGCACATCTAATTTGTCACTTTTCAAAATATACTTCGGAAAAGAATGTTTTGCGATTTCGTTTTACAATCAGATACCCACTTGAAACGCTTTTGGGCTAAATTTGAATCTCGAGTTTAAGTAAGTCTCAACTTGAGTCAGACCGCATGAATCTGATCGTTACAATACACTTACCTCCCATATTTCCACCCCCTCCCATCAAAGCCAAGGGATCTACAATGGAGAGAAAACAAACATAATAAAAGAGGTTTTATTGCTTTTGTAATAAACTGTACATAAAAATGTGTATTTTTAACGTGTATAAAGTGTTTGTAAATCAGTTTATCATAAAATTAATAGCGAAAGATTATGTCACATGATTTTATTTTTTTTCTTCTTAGATTCATTATAATGAAAAAGAAAAAATACATCACATGTTAAATGTTTAATGTTTTTACCTTTCCTAAATAATATTAACGAGAATTTTTCTCTCAAGATAAATATGTAATGTAGTGTGATGCCTCTAGGATTGTTGGTTATTTTATTATTTCTTTTAATTATAAAATGAAATGATCTTGGGTTTTTTAAGCAACATTAACACCAGCAGCCACACTTACTTAGTCCTCCCATACCACCCATCATGGCGTCAAGACCTGGAGAAAAAAAACCAAGAATCAGCTTTACCAATTAATTTGATACAGTAACAGACTAATAGAAAAACTCAAAGAAACAGTTCATTGTTTTATACAGGAAAATGTTCTATATCTATTTGCGTGGGTGGTTTTTTAAGCGATAAAAATAAACATAAACACGAACAAGAGAATATTTATTCAGGTTAGAAAATGTGGACAATGACTTATACCTGTATCCGGTGCGGGGCTTGGTTCCGAGTTCCCGGCGTTGGAAGAACCACTGGACTGAGATTTGGAGGCTGTTGAGTCAAGTTTGGTATATGATACTTAAAAAGATATAATATATAGCATGCACTAGCTATAAGAAACGAATAACTATTCATTCAAATTAGCTAGAGGGTAAGCGGGATGATCATGTACCTGATTTGTTAGAGTTTCCAGAGGAAGATGAAGACGATGATGAAGAGGAAGGTTCGTTCATTGATGACGAAGCTGCATCCGGTCCAGCGCCGCCGCCGCCAAACATACTCATAGCCTGGGCCATGGCAGCCATGTCTAATCCGCTACTTCCGGATCCGCCCCCTCCACCTAGTGCTGCACCAAGACCTCCCATCATGTCGCCGCCGCCGCCGCCAAGGAGAGACGCCAATCCTGTAAGGCATGGTGAAACAAATCATGTTTTTGTAATACCAATAAGCATATGTGCCTGCAAAATTTCACATTTCCATGGAAAGCTCTAGCTTACTGCTACATATGAGTTAGGGTAAAATGTGTTTTACTAAAATTGATACCAAGCACTACCATGGGTTATATTTATACATTAATAAAACAAAATGTCCCTTTCTTACTTTACTGTTATCACAGACGCACGAAGTGACATCATTTAGATGTATATTAATTATCATTAATTTTTGTGACCTCTTATAAATCGACTTAAATATTCAACGTTATTTTGACTTACCTCCACCTCCACTTCCGCCCAGACCGCCGGACAGTAGGCTGGCCAGTCCGCCACTTCCGCCGCCCGCTCCACCTCCCATGGCTTAAAGAATGAAATGCTTTTTAAATAACAGTTAACGACGATCAATTGAGAGAATAAATCATTCATTTACATACTAGTATTTTGCATTGATTACATGGTTTTAATATGATTTTTCAAAGAGTTTAACTTAACAATCTATCATAAAGAAAAACATTAACGCCCATACCCATCAGCATCAAGGGGTTCATTCCTAAAATGAATAGAAAATCATTTATACAAAACATTTCTCATTTACGTTACTTTATTATGACAGTTAATTTTACAATTTCAATGTAAAAGTTTTTAGCGTAAACAAGAAAAAATATATCCAATTAAAATGCATTCATTTAATATTATTCACATCATAATATTTTTTTTGATGTACAACTAATCAAAACTTCCAATAATAAAAAAAACACTTTGTTTTCATTTAACCAAGGATGTGTCTATAAAATGAGACTAAAAACATAAAAATATCAGTCATTTACATTGCTGACAAATAAACAATAATCAAGTTGTTTTAGGTATGGGACATTTGTTGATATTAAAACAATATGAGCTGTATTTTTTTAGAATTTTATTTTGCTGCAAAAACCTGCTAGTTTAATAAGTCTGCAAGTACATTTAACTCTTACGATTAATTAGATTTGAAAGGATTACTCAGAATTAACTTTCTTCAGAAGAAAGATTTCTCTTCTAAGAAATATATAGCAGATCAATTTTTGTACAGGATGACAAAAATTCAATTTTGCTTCATTTAAGGCTTCTTCGCGGCTTTTTCAAAAATCAAATATGGATAACAAAACTTTAAAAACCATGATATTTTTTCTCGTAAAAAATTTAGCACGAAAATTGCAGCTATTATTGCTTTACTGTGGATTAAAGTACACAATAATTAAAATACTTTCACCGGTGATTATTTTGAAATTTTACAAAATCTAAATTAAAGTACGTTTAAAAATCTTAAATTTAAAGATTTTCAAATCTCCAGCGGGCTTAACTCATGACTTAACCTGCCAAGCACACTGCGCTACGCTGTTAAGTTACAACTAAAAGAGAAACTATAATTGATAAAATTACACTTAATATTTTGTGTATTTTGATAAAAAGTACGTCACAACATGTGAGTGTCCCATACCACCTTTATATCACTATGTTTTTATTTCATTGTTGTAGAAAGAACTACACAAACCTCCGGTCTCTCCTGGTGTTGGTTGTTCCGGTACCTCACCGGGGTCCGTTGCAGTATCTATAATAATTAATCAATGATCAGTGATCAATGCAGCAAACATAACAGACCGGCTACTATCACAGCAGTACTGCGTACAAGGCAAATAGATAGGTTTCGGGTAGTTTTATCCAAACAATAATTCAATGACGGATATTGCTCAATTATTGCTACGTCATTTTCCATTAAATGATTTTTAATTGATCTTAGAAAACACTTATTATGTAATCTTTAGTTTATCATTGTATACTGTGGAATCATTAGATTTCGTGGTGGCTCAATTTTCGTGGAATTTGTGGTTACCTCTCATCCACGAAATAACATCCTCCATGAATTGTTAATAAGGGTAAAAAGTCATATTTCCTTCTGTAGTTATATGAGAATATACGAAATTACGTCCCCACGAACCTGTAAAATTTAAGCCATCCACGAAAATTGGCCCCCATGAAATTTTAATGATTCCACAGTAAATGCTTGAAAACAACAATCAATTAATGTTAAGAGGGCTCAATGGTCTTGGCCATATTTAAACTGTTTTGATCTCCTTTGGAAGAAGAGCTCTATATGAACATACAAAATACTTAAAATCTTAAAATTTAAATATGTATAATTTTTTTTGTCTTCATTCTGTGATATTTTCCTAATTATATCTGAAAATCTGTCTTCGGTTAATTTGTTGAAGTCCCAGCCTTTTTATCATGACTGATGTTTAAGAATCCTCATTAAAAAAGAGTCACAAGTTACATATTTTAGAACTGTAAATGTTGTTAAATAACAAATGATAAAAACTTACTTTTCTAAATTTAATCAGAGCAGGTTGATGAATTTGCCGTACATGCAACTAATATCAAATATTGATAAAATATGAACTATACTCACTGCCCATACGCATATTCCTCATCATCATTCTTCGCATCATTGGGTCTAAAAAAAAACCACGTAGCATTTCATTAGGTTGTTCTTATATTTTTACTAAGATAATAAGTCGACGTTTTGCAGTATATTATTTTTTTAGTTTAACTTTCTTTCCACAATACTAGACACTATTGGGTAGATTGAAATATAACTCACTCATTCCAGCCATGCTCATACCTTTAAAAAAAGAAGAAAAAAACGTTTATGTCCAAGATTCTCCGATAATAAAGCATGCAAAAGTACGCACTTTAATTTTCAACAAATTTTACTAGTTGTAATAATTTATTCTTATAGCATTTTTTCTGACAAATTTTAACGAAGAATTGTGTTAAATAAATCAATTTAGATTGGATGATCTGTTTTAATATCTAACTAATAATTAGATAGATAGATAGATAGATAGATAGATAGATAGATAGATAGATAGATAGATAGATAGATAGATAGATAGATAGATAGATAGATAGATAGATCAGTTGTAAGCTCTATTGTGGCATGATTTATTTTGTTTCATTTGATGAAATTATGTAACGTGTAATATTACGTTTGATTTTAGCTCCAACACAGAATAAATACACGTACGACTTAACAACTTACTTAACGGATCGTTAAAACGACTTGGTCTCCCACTGTTTCCGCCAGATGACTCTGCGACAAAATCATTGCATTTATATAGAAACAATATCAAATGATTTCGAAATTAATCTTGAGAATATTTTTGATGCATTTACATTTCTAGAAATCAAGCTACAAAATATACAAAGTATTAAAAAACCATTATTTTTAAATAACATAATACATAACAAATACATATTGTCAAATAAAGTTCTTACCTGACCCGCCTCCACCCAGCATTGAAGCTGAAAAAATTAATTAGATTTTATTTACCTCTATATGTGCATAGAGTCAACAATTCAATTACAAATAAAAAAAAACATCGTATATTTCAAAATGATCTTATGAAAAGAAAATGTCAAAAAATATGTATATCGTATCCCGGATTTCTAGTTTTATTGTTTTCCCTTGCAATAATATTAACGATGTGTATCACTGTTGTTATTAAACTAGTTAAAAAAAATGCTATCTTATTCCAAAAATATGCATTTAATATCGACATGGGTATATTCCATACTTTAATGATAAAGTCGTTCGCAAGTGCAGAGGGGCGAAAATTACCCAGTATACAGATTAAGCAGTGGATGAATCAACAGTCAACAGTTAACAATGAATATTGCAGCGTCTTCTTGGTCCCCCGTCTAGCAAACTTTTAACGTTACTTACCCATTAACTGACTCATCGGGTTGACTCCAGCGTCTGGGTTCATTCCTCCTAAATAGATAGTGGTATATTAGCAAACTGACACTAAACGCGTAAGAAAATGCATAACCGTGAATAAATCTTATTTCAGCAAAAAGATTAAAGTCTTATACACATGTTTTCTGTATTACCTTAAAAGGACGTATTTTTTGTTGCAATTATAACGTTTATCTGAATAGTTTAAAATTGCAATGACATATATATGTAAAGCTAGCAATAAACGTTTAAAGCTGGAGTGATCCTATCAAGTTCATTGAATTCCATTCACAACACTGATACGCAATATTTAGAGATTTGGCTAGTAAAATCACATAGTTTTGTTTAAAGAAAATAAACATTAATCGAATCATATTACTGATCGCAGAAAAGCAGTAGATATTTTAATTCAGAAGCAATACACTTGCCCGTTAGCTATACATCTATCTATAAAATTTATCAAGGTATACAAATTTTAAATACACCATGAATTAAAAGCAAATTAAATATTCCGCATATATAAAGTATAAGTTATAAAATAATTTCAGAATAATGTCCTGGAAATGTTCTTAAATTGATTAATTAATGAGAATATGGACACCATAGTAATTACTCATAAGGTGTATGATTTAGATTTATGAAATCTGCTCTATTAGCACAAAAGATAAAAAAAAATGTTAGTGGCGTTGTATACAATTGTGAATACGCATGTCCGATGATAAAGCCCCCGGATGCTAAGCATCTGGCTACTTACCGCTCGTCTGCATTCCGCCATCTAAGGAAGCTAAGCGAGAACAAATACCTTATTCTCAATGATTTGATTACCCGTTTCCTAATACGCGAATTCAAAGTGAAGTAAAATTATTGTGTGATTTGTTTCCATAAACAAATTAACACTTGTCGTAGTGTTAAACAATAAAAGCATTAAACACAACTAAATTATCAAAAAAGCCGTCACATACAAACTAATATCGCTATGATTATAGTTATTTATAATTGGTAAATATCATAATGACCTACCCATCATCTGCTGTAGTTGGTCTGGGGATGGAGAATTCTTTGCATCTAAAAAAAAAAAACAATCAACAAATTAGGAATAATTTTTTTTTTTTACTAAATGATTTGATAAGTACATTACTCGTCTATCAACTTTATAACGTCTTTTTCAAAACATTGAGTGTCAATAGAGCAGTTGTAAATAATGCGCAAAAACATGAATAAAGTTACAGTCGGTTAGATAAATTTTAAATATATTTTAACTATTTTTCTTTTTTAAAACTATTTGTAATCAAATCATCTATAGAATTTCTGACCAACATTGTAATGAAAAAGTTTGTAAGCAAATGCTTGAAAAAATTGTAGTATTCCAAAAAAAAACCGGATTCAAACAATTGCATTAATCAAACAGAATCGAAACTAATGTGACTGAATGTGATTTCAAAAATTATTGAAAAGCAAGTTTCATGGTTGTTCTTTTTATCATTTTTCCACACAGTATAGTTGTGTCCTTCAATATATTGATACAAATTTAAATTTAAACATGAAAGCTTTATTTCCTGTTATACATACTTAGACTTTGCAGCATTTTCTGCGCAAGTGCACTGAAGTCAGGTGGACCCTGGGCGGGCGGTGGTGCTGGTGTGGTGGTGGTTGTTGTGGTGGTAGTCGTGGTAGTTGGAGGTCGTCTTGGCGGTTGAAAGTTATTAGCTCCGCCACCTAGTGGAGGCATAGATTATTTATGTTCGTCAAACATAATGGCATTTCATTAAAAGTATATTTTAGCAATTAAGTGTACCATAAAAGATATATGGATCCTCTCATGAGTTGCGATCGTATATAGGTTCACATCAGAAAGCATATTTGCAAATGTAAATATTTAGACATGAATATTATGAAGTCGTATGCTACTTATAAAAAACAGCATTACCACCAAGAAGGGACTGGAGTTGCAGTTTCTGTTGTGGAGACAAAACAGCTGGAAAAAATACAGATTAATTGATTAAGGTTAAGCAATTGTGCATTTCAGTTTTCTTCGAAAGAAGACCAAATCAAACAAACATTTGATATCGTTAAATATTACCAAGGAATGCGCTCATTGCGTTGTCAGACATTCCATTGTTTCTAGATTGAGAAGTCTGTTTATTTTCTCCTGAAAAAAAAAACATAACTCGTAATATTTATGATCGGGATCAATATTTTGATAATTAGATTGGAATCAATTTTACATTTTTTTTCATTACATTTCTGACAAGTAAGTAACATGATTAATGCTTAATATATAACGTTGTTTTGGGGGGCGTGTGTGTGAGAGAAAAAGGATATTGTTATATCAAAATACCTCCACGTGTGCAAACTAAAGGTGTATTACAGTTAAGTTAAAAAATGTCATCAATGTTGAAATCTTAAAGGCAGGGGAGATGTTTTCTACACATAGAAAGCAAATAAAAAATTTATAACATTGACTGCTGATTAGTATATCTAGTTCTGTTAAAATCCACAACCGGGTTTGAATTTAAAAGAAAAACAAATTCTGAAAAGGAAAATCTAGCACATTATGCTGAAACAGAATTATCAAAAAGTCATTCTCTACAAATCGCAAACATTTCTTTTTTGTGATAATTGCAAGTTACTGTGTTATACTGAAGAAAATAAATCAATTTATATATGGAAAAAGAAGAAAAATATGGTAGTGTGTTACCTATCATTTACAACAAAACATTGTTGTGTGATATTTTGAATTCAAAGCAAAGAAATTAAAACGTTGTTCTTACTGTACGAATCAGACACGCCATGACCTTGACCTAAACCTGTAAAGGCGGCGTCTCGTGCTGGAATGGAATTAAAAATCAAAATAGTTTATGTGTATTTTGTAATATTTGTTCAGTGCGATTGAATTGTTAAATACATAGAAGAGGAACACAAATTGCCAATTTGCGCAAATTAGGGGAAAAATGACAATAAACTAGTTCATTAGGCTCCAATACATTTAGCAAGTTAAAAACATGCAATAAAATGTATATAAAAAATTGCATTCACTTTTTTTTTCAATGTAAGAAGCATTTTTGGAAAAGGGGTGGGGGGGGGGGGGGTGCAGGATACGTTATATATTACATCAGATATATATATATATATATATATATATATATATATATATATATATATATATATATATATATATATATATATTGCAAGTCAGTCGATCGAATCAATTTATACTAAATGAAATGGTTGCTTACCGGAAGACGACATGGATAAACTAGACGAAGATGATGACGTCACTGGAGCTGTAAAAAGAGTTTAAACAAATCTTTAGAGAAACAAAACAACGTCGGTCAAAAAAGGGTTATATTGGCTTACGTTCTCAAAGGAATCAATTTGTCTCATTACTGAAACTACTCTCATTCTCTCAAATAATCATAATTTTATGTTTCAATGATTAAGATTTGTGGGTTTCTTTCAAACTTTAAAAAAAAAATACATTATTTTTTCATTTAAATAAAAACAACATTACATGTGAGGATACGGGGACTAGATAAGTCATTAAATGCTACAGGCACTGGTTCAGGAATAGCGCTTTGCGCAGTCGTCGTAGGATATGACGTAGTAGTGTTAATTTCCATTGTTAACTCCGTTGTGTTCGCAAGTATTAGGTCATCTACAGTTGCATTTGTGTTATTGGATGATTCTAGTAATGAAGAACATTAGCATGAAAGGTTAGTTAGCTAAAGGAATGAAATACATCTCCTAAAGAAACAATGTTTATATAAATGTATGATGTGTGATTATAACATATAAGGTTACAATACAATGTCAAGCTTATGATACGATCATGCTTTTATACCCACAACGCAAACAAGCAAAATATACTAAGCTAAACCATTGGGCTTATATCCCACTCCCGCATGCAATGAAAACATAGGCGTGATTCATTAGGCTTTATATTCGTGCATATACAAAAAGTTAAAACGATTAAAGCAGATGTTATAATTTTGTTTAATGACAAACATATGTTATCATACAGCAGCTACACAGTCTATGCTGTATTCTTGCCTCTAGCTTGATCATGAACCATATCATAACCCATCGAAGTTCCATGGTTGTTTCTTCGATGGTCAGAGAACTCAGAAACTCTGGAAATGTCGGCCATTTGTTGGTTGTTTTCGTGATGGTTGCTTGAAACATCTGACATCCGGGACATCCCAACCTGTTGCTGATCCTCAACTCTGGACAAAACAAATCCTCCACTAACATCGGAATGAGGAATGGCGTTGGACAATTGACCTGCTGTTTTAACCCGGGAAAAGTCCTCTGAAGTAGCCAAGCGCTGAGAGATGTTTTCGCTCAGCATTTGTTTCCTCTTGCGGGGAGGTCTCCTCTGACGGCGTGACTCGCCATTCTGACCAAAAATTACGCGGGCTTTATCAAGGGGTGACGTTGGGACGGGTTTGGGAGGCGGAGGGGGAGCGGGGGTGGTTGTGGTCGTAGTGGTTGTAGTGGTTGTAGTAGTAGAAGTGGTTTTCCTTTTTGTTGTTTCCGGATAAATGATTTCCGTTATTGGTTCTTGTGTTACAAATTCATAGACGTATGTGGTATCTATTGATAGCGGTTCCGGTGTCGTTTCCGGTTCCTTTTGCTTAATTGTATTTACATTTACCTTGCTTATAGTGTCAACCTTAGGTTGTATGGTGACTGTCTGTGGAATTTCTTTAATTTTTGAGATTTGCGTTACTTTATCAGCCGTTTTAAGCTTCCGAAGTTCATTTTTCTTCTCGATTTTCATTTCTTGTTTGATTTGTTCAATTACCCTTTCGCTAGCAGTTGGTGAAACTGATCTTGATAATGACATTTTCACATTTTCTGATGGAATCACGACTCGTTCCAACGGCTCTTCTATAATAATGCGTGATGGTTTTGAGACTTTTACTTTTGCTTTGGAAACAACATCAAGTTCTTTCGCTTTACGAGTCCTTTGCTTTTGTTCCGACATTCTGGATTTGGTTTTTCGTGACTTGTTTTTCATTGATTTCTTACCAAGAACGTCAAATTTAGACGTCTTTGAAAGTATCTCCGCTCCATGTTTTGTCTTACTACTAGAATCTGGCAAAGTTTTAAGTTTCGTTTTAACGGTGATATTTAGTAGTTTCATGGATGGGTCATTCTTTTTCGTCTTATGCATCTTTGTCAGTGCCTGAACTATGTTGTTTGCCGTTTTGTTGTGCGTTTCCTTGAAATAACCCGTGAGAACATCCAGCATACTGTTTATCTGTTCAACCATCCTGTTTTCACCTACCGCACGCTTCCTTCTGACTGGGTTGCCAGTCGTGAGTCCGATATCTGCAGTTAAGCTTGTGTCCATCGGAATTTTAGAAGTGGTTTCTGTATTCTTAGCAGCCATTCGTTCAGAGTTGAAAATCACTGGATTTGATAACCCCATTGTAGTCCTGACAGGAGAAGCTGAACTAACTGATTGGCTTGTAGTCACACTTCCAATTTCTCCTCTAAGTATATTGTCATTGTTTGATAACGCACTTCCACTTCTGACTTCTGCGTCAAACGACACCGTGTTAGTGTTTGCTGTGTCAGCGCCGCTTGTGCCACTGACCGTTTCTATTGTAGTCCCTGAGCTTCCAACCACGCTTCCATCTGTGTTGATAGAAGTTTCAAAACCTCCAGACATATCACCGACGGAACTGGATGATGATTTTTCTACTCGAGTTTCTGTTGTCACAATTTCTGTGCCAGGTCTTTCAATAAACCCGACAGAGCCCTGAATGTTTGTATCAACATTCCTCAGGTTAAATGATTCTTTCCGTCTTGATATAGTACTGTCAGATTCAGTAATCACTGGAGTCTCAGCTCCTGTTTGTATGCTAGAAACTGTCGGACTCGAATCGGCCGTGACGCCCGGCTCTATGAAAAATAATATAGCGCTGTTTTGTCTATTCATACCGGGAGGTGTTAGGGATAACGACGAGCCCCCAGCAAGATCCCCACTTGCTATGTCAAGACTTCCCGATACACCCGAAGGCCCGCTTACAATTCTGCCGGGCTGCCTTGGTTTGATTATATTTATACCGCTAGAGCTTGAACTTTGCGAAGATTGAAAGGACGAATTTTCAGAAGTTGTTGATGCAGACCTTCCTCCTGTGCTCGAGTCTAATATTTCAACAACCTCTGTCACCACCGACCCGTCATTTTGTATGGTAGTTTTTGTTTGTGGTTTTATCGTATCTCCGTGGCCTGTAATAATTTCTTCCGTCACTGTGGTTATAATCTCCTCTACTTGTTGTCTAGGCTTTGGTGGCGATGATGATGTTTTTGTGTTTAGGAATACCAGATCAAACCCAGGATTTGAGTTAGTCATAGTGGAAGATGACCCTTCCGTTATAGCTAAGTTACTCTCAGTTACGACTGCCGGCTCACTAGTTGTTGGAATTACATTGTCTAAAACAACGTTGCTGGAAGACGAATCTCTTGTCACGCCATTAGCGTCTAGAGTAAATGATGTTTCAACAGTTCTGAAATCATTTTTGCTATTTGAGGATGTAGATGATGTTGTTTCATTGTATGTATTCATGGCGCCAGTTGTTGATATCTCAGGGCCGATTGGCTGAGTTATATTTTCAATTATAACAGTTTCTTCAATAATTATTGTGGAATCTCCCTGAGGACCTCGAATTGTGGTATAGTTTGTCCAAGAGCTGTTTTGCAAGGAAGGTTCTCCAGTAACGATAGTTTCACTTAATGAATTTTGTCCAGTTACTGATTGACTGCCGGATATTGACTCAGTGAAGTCAATCTGCTCTGTTGGTAAGGGCACAACCACTGGTTCAACGTTCGGTCCATAGTCTACGGTCTCTGATGGGACAACGTCTGCAATGTTTGCTGAATCTACTACCGGTAGCAATGAATCCGTCATTGTAGATCCCGACGTTTCCAAAGTCGACGATGATGTTTGAAAGGACGATGACGAAGACCCCGTTACTGACGTCTCAAATGAGCTTCCAGTATTTACGTCAGTAAAATCGCTAGTCGTGAAAGCTGATTGGCTACCATCGACAACTTTAACTGGAGTAAGCCCGCCTTTTCCGTCGGTTACAAAGGTCTCAGTAATTATTGTTTCTCGGATGATTGTTTTTCCAGCCGGCAACATATCTTGAGTTGTGTCCGTTGTATTTATCAATTCTCTTGTTACTGTTATATCTTCAGGAACGACAACTGTCTTTTTGGATAAATCTGAGTTTACAACAGCTTCAGTAACAACAGTCTCCGAGACTTCTGGTGCTCGGACATCTGTATTCAGGGTGGTTGTGTTAGTAACGGTGACCACTGTTCCTGTTTGCCCATCTTGTCTGTTGAAGTCTACATTTCCATCTACGTTATTTGAAACTGAAATGGTTGATCCTCTGGCAGATTCGATCCCAATTGATGTGTCCTTGGTCTGACTTCCGGTGAAGGAGGTGGATCCTGCCCCTGCCTCAAGAGACACAGATGTAGCCACATCTCGATTTCCGGATAGCGTTCCCAGGTCTGACGCAATGGAAGCAGACTGGTCTACGGTTTTACTTTTGTCAATTGACACCCCATCGGGCCCAATCATTAGGTTTGAACTCCCCATGTTTCCTTCAATATTATTCAGATTTTGATCACCAATTATTGTAATAGTTTCTTCTGTGGTCGAAATTAGTGTTGGATCAGGAAAAGTACTATCAGGTCTTATAATTGTTACAGAAGCGTCCTTGTCACGACTAGTCCCTACAAAAGATGCATCAACCCCTTGAGTAGTTGTAACGACGGGAGCATCAATATTTTGACGTGATCCTGTAATTTCTAAAGCTGGATCTGTCGTACCAGTAATGGTTACTGATGCATCTCTATCTCTGCTTGTACCTACAACAGAAGATTCGGCTAGTCCCTGATCTGTAACTGTCACTAACACATTTCTGTTTTGACTTGATCCGGAAAGGTCTAGAGTTGGATCAGTTAGAGTATTTCCTTGACCGGCTATTGTCACAGATGCATCTCTGTCTCTGCTTGTACCAGATACAGATCCACTTAAACCTTCATTTCTAACTGTCATTGAAATATCCCTTCCTTGGGTTGAACTAGAAATTTCTAAAGAGGGGTCTGTAACGATGGTTTCCTCTTTTATAATTGTTACTGTCGCATCTCTGTCACGACTTGTACCTACCACGTTATCAGTTGTGCCTGTAACTAAAACGTCCACTCCCTGATTTGATCCCGTGTCAGTCACCACATTGTCCTGGCGTGTAATTGTAACAGATGCGTCTCTGTCACGGCTTTTCCCAACCACTGTTCCTCCAACATTGATATCCCGATTATCTTGACCAGTTACAACAACTGTTGCTCCAACATCTCGGCTGGTGCCAAGCTCATTTTGGTTCCTTATCGTCACAGTTGATCCAACGTCTCGGCTTGTTCCAACTTCACGCCCAGTGACTGAAGGCGTTGTCTCTCTGATAATTCCGGTCGCTGGTCTAGAGTTTGTCGTAACGATTTCCTCCACAACAGTCACTGTTTGAACGCCTGTTCCCTCTACAGCCCCAATGTCATTGGTAACAACACCGCCAGTGTCGCTATAGTTTGATTGAACCTCGGTTACCGATCTTCCAGGTTTAACAATTAAAACATCAAATGGAAGACCATCTGTAGTAATGGTGTCAACAGTGTCATACAAATTAGTGTCTACATTACTGGATGCAGATGAGGAAGATGATTTCGATGTTTTAGTGGAAGAAGTTGAAGAGGTTATAGAAGAGTCAACACCAGTTCTTCCTTGATCAACAACTCTTTCTGTTACAGTCTTCACTACTTCCTTTACAGGCCGGTTATCAACAAACGTTTCAGTTATCGTTTCCACAACTACTGGCTGACCATCAATAGTGCTCCTTGTAAATGCACTTTCAAAGTTCGTATCAATTGGCCTATAGTTGATGTTATCATTGCGAGTTCTAACAGATTCGACAGTCTCCTTTGGGATAATCATCGGAGGAGGATCAACATTAACCGTTCTGACGGTTTCCTGCACAGAAGGACCATAATCTATCATAATTGGTATACCATCTGTTGACCCCGCAAACAACGTTGTTGAGGCAGAAGATCTAGTTCCCTGTGTCCCACTAGTTTCGTAGTTGATAGTTTCTTTAATATCAGAACGAGGCCCGTCGTTTGTGTAATCTATGACTGTGATGTTTCGAATGGTAGTTGATTGCCCCCGACTTGTACCTCCCGATTCAGGCAAAACGTAATTATTAGAAGAAGCGCCTGTTGATGATGCACTTGTGTCAACAACGGTACGAGAGTTAGTTGAATCTGTTGTACCAACATTAACTGAGGTATCCTGTGTTGTATCGGAAAAACGACGAGATTCTACATTTATCCCTCCAAACACATTAGTGCTTGTAGGTCTTCTATTGATTTCTCTGCCGCCAAAAATAGTGTCACTAGTTACTCCACCGCTATGGGCATCAGTAATTGTTATTGTATGAGGTTCTACTCCTCCGGCAAAGGTTTCCCTAATTATTGTCTCTCTTGTAATCAGTTTTTGACCACCAGGTCCAATACTCTCCGTTATAACTACATCGCCCACTTTTGAAGTAGATATTTTTTTCAATCCAGAAGAATCAGAACCAGTAAGACCTATCAAATTGGAGGACTGAGATGATGCATCTTTGCTTGACGTCACAACAGTCTTGGTTTCCGTTCTTTCGTTGGTTGGAATGAAAACGAAATCAGTGGAACTTGAACTCCCAGTAGCGTCTGCTCTGGTAGTGATAGTTTCCGTTGTTTCTGTACGTGGACGATCTCCAGTTACCACTGTTTCAGTGATTGTTTCGGTTACAATGTTTTGATTTGTTGGTTGAAATCTGCTATCGGTTGTAAAAGTGTCCTGTACATTGGAAGCTCCAGACACATCAACTGTTGAAATACCAATGCCCGACGTCCCTCTGTCTCTTGATATATCTACTTTGGTTGTACCAGTTTCAATGAATTCATTTGTTGTTAAGGTGTTGGAAGATGTTCTTGAACCTCCTGATATGGACGTGTTAATGTCCAATGCAGGGTTAGTGTTTGTGGTTGTAATGGTTTCCGTTAACGTATCTCCTCTGACAACAGGGACCTCCTGGACTGTAACTGTCTCTCTAAAGTCGGGCTGTGTATTTCCATTCAACAAGATATCAACTGATGAACCGTCTAGGTTAGTTGACGAATGCGATTCTCGAAGAATGTTGTCGATTTTCCTGTTTCCAGAAGACACAGAGTCTGTTGTGAGAGTTCCTTGTCTATTTGTTTCTGTAGTAACCGTTCTTGTTTCTGTAACAGTGGACGGTGAGATACGATCGGTACTTTTTCTTTCGATTATGACATCTTTAGTTGCCCCCGATATATCTACAGTTCTAGGTGGCTTCTCCAGTGTTAATGAGCCAGTCCTGTCGGTGCTCGTCACCTTTACGTTCTTTGTTGATGTATCGAACACTCTATCAGTTGTCTGAGAGGTGGAAGACGATCCTCCACCGAATTCGTCAGATGAAATAATCTTTGTTTCGTTAATTATGGTGATGGTTGTGATTGTTTTGATTATATTACCATTTGGATTTCTGTATGTCTTAGTAACCTTACTAACTCCGTTAGGAGATCTCTCTGTAACAGTTGTACTTACTCCTCCTTCCATAACAAATGGATCCGTAATGGTACTATCAAAGGTATCAACTGTCGTCATCGTGTTTCGTCCGCCAGTCGTTGTGGATGATGAAATATCTTTATTTACCACTTCATTTACTCGTCTCTCTGTGGTCTTTTCCACATACGTTTTATCCTTGATATTATTAATTGTATTTGAAAAATCGAGATAACCGCCATTTAGATTCCCAGTATTACCTGCGTTCTTATTAACTGTAGTGGTTGTCTTCGTTACCGTCGTCTTTGAACCACCAACTCCACCAGTCCCAAGTGAGCCAGCAGCCACTGTGTTTGTTGTTCTCTTCGTGGAGATCAAAGAATTATCAATGTCTGTGCTTCCACCATTGAGACGCATTCTGCTACCTACTGAAGTGTCCATCCATCGTGAGTTAATGTCGGGCTTATTGAAATACGTAGTTTCCTTCACGACTGTCTTGCTCGCTGATCCGGATCCAGCGTTTCCATCTACATTAACATTTGTAGTTACTGTTTTCGACCCAGAAGTACGACTTCCCATATCGGTTGTTACTCGATTTAGATCCCACTTTGTGTTTTTCCCTACACTAAACTTATCTCTTCCAGACCCCGTCCCGTCCCATTTTGTTGCCCCGTCCCAGTTCAGTGTTCCGTTCCAAGTAAGTGAACCAAGATCAGGATTCAGTGGTTCTGATACCCACATCGAGGCTGGAATTCCAGAATGAGTCTCAATGTTTTCTATCAAATTGACTCGATTTTTGCCACTTCCAGCTAAATAATAAGGGTAAACGGGTGCCAAGGTTGGCCATATGGGTTTCATATTTGTGGGAGGCCACCTAGGAGCTAAGGTTCGCGCTTCTTGATTTGGAGATGGGGTAGTATACCCTCGGTAGATATTGACATCACCTTCCCCTGAAACAAAGAGTTCAGATGTCAACAAATTGTCTCTTATCCTTACCTCCTTTTTTTGTTTTACATTCTTACAAACAACAAAATGCAATATCTCATGAAAATGTCTACTTTATCTTGTTAGGTGTACTTTGACGCATGTTGGATAAAGAAGATTTGTTACTTTAGGTTTACCTTTTAGGGAGATTATTCGTTCTATTTTCTTTCTGATGTTTGTCGGTGTCTGTCGACGTCGTCTGATGTTATTTTGTAAGTTTACTGCATTGGGTGCTGACCGTTTTTCTGTAAAGTTGCAAAAACCTAATTGAGGATCCCCATTTCTAGTTTAGTCTCTCTAATCACATTTTAATGCTATGGTAAAGGCAAAAAGCAAACTGATGAAATACATCCTTCGCAGCAAACCTAATTGTTAAAAAGCATCTATAAATCGAACTGGAAAGGGGTAGCCCTACACTATTAAGTCTTCCTAACAGGGACATTGATTAGTAAGCTGTCAAATTTAGCCAAAGGAAGCCAAATGTACTTCAGTATCATTAACAAGGGGAAGGGGCAATTAGTCGTGTTATCTTTCTATTCGAATTTTAAGCATTAGTATATGAGTAGGAACAACACATCTAATTAATCTTAGCAGTTATTTGTTTTTCGCTAAGGCTGATCACAGTTTTTTAATATTAGCATTTTGTTGTGCTTATCTACTTTTATTAGACTTGCTACAATTAAGCAGAGCCATCGAATTAAACTTGAGTAGATAGTTAAATGAACTACAAGCCTGAATTCCATCCTAGATCTAGGTTAATAACGTGTTATAAGTCTCCATCCTCGTTTAAGCTCCCCTTCTTCTTTCTCATCTGTTGTTTTCCATCCTCTTCATTAAAAACGTCGCGAAACATCGTAAAAATATAACGCGTTTATTTAAACAATTTTTTTAAAGTTTTATCGAGTGTCAATTAGCGCTTTCAAAAGAATTATTTAACATAAATTTAATAGAAATGTAGTTATGTTTATGACTGACAGTTTAAGAAAATTACGAAAAGAAAATCCCCAAATGATAAAGAACTGGTTTCCAAACAATGTGCATGATACTGATAGTAAAGAATAAGATGTTTATGGTATTTGAGAGAATGAGAGAAATGATTGGCAAACAAATCCGATTCGTTGTGGGAAGTTCATACGAACCCTCCTTTTGTTTGTGCATCAGTTCCGCGTGCAATCTTGCTGTTCCGGTGAGAGGTGCCAAAGAATGTTGGACAAGAGCCAAGGTATCTGAAAATACGAAACGACGTTGCCGAGGAATTCCCAGAAATGAAAATCTCTTACGATCCTTCATGGAGTCCTGACATCATTTGATCGAAAAAATGAAATTTCACATCTTTTATGTCTCTTTGTCAATCCTTTCACGTTCAAGTGTAATAACTCAATACATAGCATGTATTGATCTAAAGAAAAGTTACCTTGAGAACTTTTGTGAGTCGGAAGTACGGCCCATTGACCTCCTCTAGACCTAGATGAATGGGGCGTGTCCTCCCAAGAAGAGGGGCGTGTCGTAGATGATACTACCACCCATTGATCATTTGATTGTTTTTGATTGGCTGATGATATTGAGTGAAGTCTCTGTGCTTGAGTGTTACCTATGAAAAATTTAGAATAACTCAGTTAATTCTTATATTCCTTTGATTGCTTTAAAATCTGTTCAATCTTTAGTTTTCGTTTAAAAGCACGATACTGGTCTTAAAAATAAGCAGAAGCGCACATCCATAAATAGATATATAAATTGTTTGGCCAATCAAATGATCACTGGAGGAAAGTACCATTAAAAAGGGATAGTCAATGGACTAAGTGGAGGTTGTCAATCTATTTAATGAATAAAATGTAAAAAAAAAAAAAATGGAGCTGGGATGATATTTACAAATACCTTGTTGTGTGTTGCCGCCATTGGCGTGAGAATGTGTCAAGACCTGTTGATTAGGGGCGTGAGATACTGACATGTGACTAATTTCATGACCGTGCTCCATCCACGTGGGATGATCCGCTCTAACAGGTCCGTTTGCAGATTGAATCTCCGTCCATTTATTTTCATGATGAGCAAAATCAACGTTTGGCTGATGAACAGATGAGGTGCTAATCTGAGACTCGTGGGAAACCACATCCCTGTTTCTTGATTCCATTTTGTGCATGTTTTGAACCTTATCTGATGGGTGAGTATTAATGTGTGAAACGTCAGTTCTTTTAATATCTGTCAACAGGTTAATTTTTGGAGGTTTGTTTGATTCTTTTATTTTTTCCTTCGATGTCCTAATAGCCTTCGATCTATGGACTGACGGAGACAGTTTATTGGATGATCTTGTTTGTGTACGATCAACATTCGTATTCTTTTGATGCTCGTTAGTACTTTGCTGAGCTAGATCTTTTAAGGACTGCTCTGCTTTCCTTCTTGAAGCAGCAAATACATCCTGTTCTTTCTTTTGTGCCGCTGTAGCACCTGCAGTCATATCAATATTTATGTTCAGAATACCGCTATCCCCTGGCGATGAATTATCAAAACTTTTGGTTTTGTCGGTTTGTTTTTTAACGACCGTGTTTGGTTTAACGGGAGGTGTGTTTTGTGACGCCCTCGGTGAAGTGCTTGTTGATGCTTTGTCGCTTTTAACACTTTTAACTTCAACAGCGTTGGTATTTTCTCTCTGTTTTGTTGAGGCAGTTCTAACAGACATTCCAGAAACCGCTTTTTTTAAGGACGCTAACAATTCATTATATATTCGCATCTGCTCTGCCTGAACATCACTTTGATTACCTTGTAAAATATAAAAGAGACCATAGAAAATAGGAATGTTCTTTCTTTGTTTTACTTAAACGACGTCATAAATGTGAAAAGCATATGAAATACAAACCAGTTGAGCTGGAACCTTGTACGGCCGTCTTTACAAGTTTGTTCAGCAGATTTTGAGATTCTGCTGGAAGTTGTTGTTCTACTTCATCTTTAATAAAGGAATAAAATGTCATTATTTTCCTCAATTTTTAAGACGTAGTTTAACAACACCGGGTTACATACAAAACTGATGTGTAATCAAAACATTTTAAATTAATAAAAAAATACCTGGTAAATTATTGACTGCTGGTGTTGGTAGTGGCGACACTGAATCTTTAGCTTTAGAAACAACCTTTTTATCGACTGATTTTTTCTTTGGTCGTGGCGGTTTTCTTCGTCGATTTGACTGTTTGTGACTACTGCTTGCATTGGTCAATGAAAAGTCTGGCCTGCTTCTCTGGTTTATTTGAGATTTAACCTTTTGCTGAGTCTGATTATCTGGGTTCGGTGTCGGTGTTTTATTCACTGGCTCTCTTAATGTTTTTCTTCGTGTTGACGTCTTTAGGCTATCTTTGACAACACTATCTTCCTTCAAAAGTTTAGTTGTAGGGACTACTGTTGACGCCTTTGTTGGTTCCCTTACAACAGTCTTTTTGACAGGAAACCTAGTATTTTCTTTGTTTGTTTCTACTTTACCTTCGCCTTTTAAGTTATCTCTCTGTCTCATTCTTGTTTGTTTTGTTATTGTTTTAGGTGATTCAGTTGTCGGGATATGCTTTTCAATACCCTTTGTATCGTTTGTCACTTTGACTCGCCTCTGCTTTTTTGTGATACCCACCTCACTCTTTGCTCTTTGCTCAGTATTGAATAACTCTCTTGGTTTAGTTTCATTGTTTATTGTCTTCGTCACTTTATCAATTTTGGCTCTCACGGCTCCATTGCTCTGCTCAGTATTGACCAATGTTCTTCTTCTGGTTTCACCGTTGATGGACTTTGTAGTTGGGTCATCTATGCCCCTTGGCATATTATTCGGCAAATTTGATTTAATTCCAGTCGTGGTGGCAATAGGAATCTGTACCGTTCCATCAAAGGCTTTTCCTCTTACAGCTATTTTCCTTCGGAAATTTGCAGGCAGTGTAACACGAGGAGCTTTTGTGATTTGACTATCTTTCTGTAACGAAGTTGATGTAGTTTTTATTTTTAAGGGTTTAACGATCTCTGTACCGATATTGATTTTCTTCGTTCCCACTTGCTCTCTCTTATTGCCATCTGAGAGGGCATCTGTTTGAGAAACATCTGTATTAGATGTTAGTTTTGAGAAATCAACTTCCCTGTAATTAGTCCTAATAGAAATAGACTGTGGGCGTAAGTTTCTAAGACTTGTTGGTACATCACCAACCGTATCGCTGATATTCACAGTGTTTGATTCTTCTAAAGGAAAAGATAAATCAACCGCTGGCCGTGCACGTAAGTTAATGTTAGAAGTTGGTGATACGCCTTTCTTCACAGTGCGCAAGACAACTGTTCTGTTCTTGGAATCAGGACTGGGGACATTGTCAACAAGCTTCCTAGTAACTGTCGTTATATGAATTTCGGTCACACCGTTTTCGTTTTTTCTCTTTGTTATAGTTTTGGTGACTATATTCTTTCCCGAGCGTAAGAGATGCATGGGTATTTCCGTGGAACGCCCAGCGACTCTACTCTTCACGCTAGATGCATATATCGGAGGAGGTGTATCTTGTGTCATTTTGTTCGGCTTTGATCCTCCATTTGACGAATTTTGTCCTGTTAACATGGTAGATTGCTGAATACGTCTAGTTCTCAAAACTGTCGAACCAGAAGACGCCTTGCTCTCTGAATTCTGAAAGCTTGATTTGGAATTCCCTCTCGAGACCTGGCTGCTTCGCTCATTCGGAGCCATTAGTGACGTGTCCATTGCCCTCCTGGATTCCGTTGAGACAGCATCAACATTCAGCGTCTTTTTGACGCTTGATGCTGGACGCGGAACTGATGACAGATTTTCCTTGGGTTCTACTGAGTCTCCCAGTGTTGAAACAGAGTGTGTATCATTTGATGATTTCATTGTGTAATTTGCTGGAAGATTGTGTGTGAAAGTTTAATGATAACTTAGTTTCTATATATTGTTTTATTATCACATACTGATGAGGAACATTTTAGAAAACTGCCAGTCAATCTAACATAATACGTATTAGGTGTATTAGTGATTTTACAGAGTATGTTATCTAAGAAAGGGAAGCGACATTAATGAGAGGATTTTATTAATTCGGTCATACTTTTAATTCTAAAAGCAGATAGTATTTAGATCATAAAAACAAAAATATACATAACAATAATCCCCTGTCATTATTTGGTATTTAGTGCTTTGTATTATTTCTTACGTTTCTGCAAACGCTGGCAAAAACATACACCACTTTTAAACTATTGAATGTCACTTCCAACGATGCATTTATCAATTGCAACATGCTATAGGCGTTCGCTTATCGTTCATGTACAACACACGATAAAAACTTTACACGCTAAAAAAACACATAAAAGGTAGTGCGCGCTGTACCAGTACATCACATCCTAGCTACAGTACACAACAAAAGACACTATATGCTACAATAAGAGACACGGGACTCTACGAGACAAAAGACGCCACACGCTACACAAAATCATGGATATGTAAAGTACGCGTCAAAAGTCCTTACCTAGCGTGAATTTACTTCGCGGTGTTATAACAGGAATGTTGAAGGAAATCGGAAGTCCTGAAAATCAAACTTTCTATACAAAAGTATCACCTCATGCACATATTAAGCTTCCGTTCCGTTTTAAGAAAAAAACCCGCACTGTTATAACGTGGAATCAATGCGTTTTGAAGGGCAAATTTGAGTCCAGGTCTTTTAAAGAATTAAAACAAAAAACGATTTTCCGAAAAAAAAGTTTCATTTTTAAATGGTTAGATACATCTACTAATTATTAACATCTATATGAAAAAAATTCCTGGTCCTCCAAAAGCATATCGTTCCACAGAGCTTTGTTAGAAACACAGGCAGTCAAGTTTAGAATTAAAAAATATATTGAATCAATTGTAATAAAAAAGGGTAGTAACTTTTGCATGAAAAAGAGTCGACAAGACTGCATATGTTTTGTTACTGTTGTCAGTCTGTTAAGGGTAAAGCGAACCCAATCAAATTTCTCACAAAAAATGGCAACACTTCTCGTTCTCGTTTTGCACTGACATCAACAAAAACAATGAATGGAAACAACATGTATCTTCACAGAATCACTTCAGTCTTTGTCAATGGTGTTTTTCTCTTTACAAAAAGTGTTGTCATTTTTTGTATGCAATGAAGAAAAAAGCCATATGTTCTTCTTATTATCAATTTCAACTTTTGTTAGAGCGTATTAAATCGTTTTAACCATGCAAATACATAGTTAATGTGCACGGGTGTCGTAAAGGCATAGGCTCAAAACAGTAATGGTCTTTGTTATAAGAAAACAATACTGTAGACCAACTTTTATTCGCGAGCGAGAAATATTTGCGAAGTTCACGAGAGCCTGTTCGTCGCGAATATTTCTTGCCACAAACCAGCCCTTGGTCTGTAAAATGCTTACTCCGAAAAATTAGTCATCGCAAACAAGATTGTATCCAGTAAGTCGCGAAATAATGTCGCCGCGAAAAAAAGTTGGTTTACAGTACTTATTTCTTAAAGAGGCTGCGTGGTCGCAGCCTTTTTATATACTTTTTTCAATCTCCTTAAGACGGTGATTTATGTATAAAGATATAGCAAACTATTCAAATCTCAAATATTAAATATTTATATTTTTTCTTTAATAAATGAAAGCAAAGAGCTCAACAAATAATTTCCAAAAATATAAGGTTAATTTGTCGACCAGCTAGCCCAGAAAATAAGAAAATAAGAGAAAATAAAGAAAAAAACAATGGTTTAAATCAAAACAATACCGCAGAGGTTAGTTCGAAAACTAACGCTTAATTAACAGAAACATTTGTAAGATTTAAACTATTGTTGTTTCATTTTAAGATTGATTTTACTGATTCATGAATGGTAGTAGAAGGGTATTGAAAAATGACTTTTACCACATATGTCTTTTCTTTCTTTTCGTATTAAGATATTACATATCATATTGTGTACACTGATGGGACCAAAATTCAAATATCATCAATAAACATCATGTACTAAGACACAAATGGCCAATTATATATAGCCGATATCAAGGTAAATCCATACTAGAGGAAAGACAAGGGTATCTGATTACATTGTTATACGATTGGTGCTTTATTCTTTGCTCGCTATTTCTGTTTCTGTTCCAGCAACTGAGGAATTCCATTCAAACGGACAAGATCTAGTTATGACGTCACAAAAGCCAGTTCTATTAATAGACTAGGACTTACCTATTCCGGCACCTCCAAGGTTTGCCTGCCATTTAATGTTGTTTAACTTGGATTTTGTCTGACCTAAAACTACAAAGAAAGAAAATGGGTTTAAATTTGTGAAAGGCATACCAATGGCCATTTTATGTTTCAACGGTTAGGACGTACTACTAAAAAATCGAATAAACCAATCTTGTATCAAGTATTTTGCATATTATCTATAAATCCTTCCATGATAACTGCAGTACTGCTTTTTGCAAGGCAAAATAACATATTTTGGTGAAATATGACGTAGCGTCAATCGTTTCATTTACGTCTTAAAACTCTTAAGCTACTAAAACTTATTCGAAGTATAATTTACCTTGAACGAGAGCAATACCGCAATTATCTTGACGGAGTCAGTTAAAGACAGGAGTACAGATATCTGACTCAGAGCAAAGTGAAAGTTTCTAAATTTCTGTTCGAAATTCGTTTCGTTTTTAACTTTACGACCATAATCTAATATAGTCTAATTATAACTTATAATACTGTGGAATCATTAAATTTCGTGGTGGCCAATTTTCGTGGATTCTTGGATTTTTGCTTATTCGTGGGGATGTAATTTCGTGGATGCGTCGGTTTTCAGTTTCCGTAAGAAAACTTAATATTTTATAATTAGTTTTCGTGGAGGATGTCAATCCGTGGGTGAGGGCTACCCACGAATTCCACAAAAATTGAGCCACCTCGAATTCTAATGATTTCACAGTATATGAACGATTTGTTTTCATGAAATATTTAGTTAGCCAAAAAAATTTACTATATTAAATTTATCAACTAGTAATAATATATAACCAATTAATTATACCTTACATCTTTCTTTTGAAAATGCATTTAAATTAAAAAAAAAAACCATTTATTTATTTCATATCCTTTATCTTACGAGTGCTATTATATTGAATTTGCAAAATTTAATTTCTTTTGCAGTTACTGGGGAATCAATTGAGTTCGTGGTGGTTTAGTTTTCGTTGCATTCGTAGTTACTCTTCAACCACGAATTTATTTCCTCGACGAAAACTAATTACAACAGATTAAGTTTTCCTACTGAAACTGAAAACCGACGCATCCACGAAAATACATCCATACGAGTTAGCAACAAACCTATAATCCACGAAAATTGGCCCCCAGAAATTCTAATGAGTCCACGGTTTTTATAATTAGGTTTTTGGCATAGTAAATGATTCGCCACATTTGTGTAAACATGTCACTCTCGCCAATAAAGACACCCTACAATATGTGGTGACGAAATTGCGTTGGTTTGTGTTCGATGTGTATGTCGATGTCCGAGATCACACAGGTCATGGATTGTACAAACACATTGCGGTTATCGACATTTGTTAATTGCTTTAATAGTTTTGTTAATCACATTATAAGCAATATTAATTGCACCGTTGACATCAGCGATATTCGGTCACATATGCGTTTTATGGCGTGAAATCTATGTTATGATGAAACAAACACCTTTACATGTCCTCCATTACCGTAAAACAGACGGGAAATTTTACGACATCGCCACGCCCACTTTTCTTCATATAAACAAATATTGCGGTCAGTTTCATTACCAACGCATGCTTTGACTTTATTAGTAGATTCATTTGGTACAATACAATGGTAGGTAACGATCTATACAAGAAAAAATATCCATATCATTAAAGCGTCAGTTTTCACTCAACTTTAATCTACTTTATGCTTTTTCTCAGCTGATATTACAAACTGTATTCATGGGAACAGCAGTCAAATATTCAAAATGAACTAAAACGATTTTCTAGATCAACAGTGTTTACCGTATCCTAGTTTCAATTGAAGTCGTATGTAAATCTTGAAGGATTTTATATCACTATATATTTCCAACTGAACAAATGTCATGTATCCTAAGATTTCCTTATATTGTATACAGGTTTATTTTCGCCCCGTGTTAAAAAGAAATGATTTAAGACAAGGGAATTCGCTCAGTTTCAAATCCGCCCGCTGACAACACGGGCGAAAGAAGCAGAAATAAAACGAGGGCGAATATTTCAATGCATACGAAAATGATGACTATTAACACTGAATCACCATCATTTATTCAAGTTACTTGTTTTTTTTTTATTTTTATTAAGTCTGTTTATTTACTTATTTATTTATTTATACATTTATTTATACATTTATTTATTCATTTATCTATACATTTATTTATACATTTTTTTTTACATTTTTTATTTTTACATTTTTTATTTGATATATATTTATTGATTTTATCAACATGTAATCATTTTTATTTATCTATCTATTTTATGCATATATTAATTTTATCTATTTATCTCTATGTGTGTAAGGTTGTGTTTCACTAGTATCTAGTACAGCTGATTGTACTCCTACATAAACCTCTTCCAATACAAAAGAATCCGTCGATATGGGTGAGATAAACAAGAACCTCTCCCTTAATTTAGTGGGGACTTTATGCTTCACGCTACCAAAGATCGCGGCCCCCTGACCACAAATTGCAGGCATTAGGTGTGCGAAAGTTATATGATCCCTAGCTCTGCCTAGCGGTGCCCTATGCTTCAGGGACGGTGACCTTGTATGGAAATATAGCTATAAAGGTTTTCAATATATCCCTGAAAATAGTCCAACTGAACCTTTGCTCTTTTACCTTTTACTCAATGCACAATGCTGCTATAGAGTTTTAACCCCTTCCCCTTAACAAGCACAAATAATGTTAAATATAACTTTACTGAATCATTGGGTTTTTTTTATGAATGACGCAATGCAATTTACTATATTCCTCATAGAGAAAAAAAATTGCTGACCGTTGTCTCACAAATCAATGTTATTTTACTTTATACCTACTTGAACTGTTGGCATATATATATTTTTAAATTGTGCTTGATTAAAATAGTGTTAATTGAAATTATGAAGTTGCAGAATAGTCTACGGTGCCTTAGAGTTATATAGAAAGAAGTAAATTCTACCGCCGCGTTACTGTAAAAAATAAACGTTTGCATCTCAGCGTCAATGCATTAAATTACTTCATAACACTTGGCAGCACTGTCGCATTATAACTGACTAGATAATATCCCGCGGAAGCGCGAGAACTCACACATTACACAGTGGTTAACTGCTAACGCTCTCGAACGCTGGCATCTACGTTAGTCTTTTTTACTGAAATACGCATGCTCGACTTCAAGGTAGGGCATTCTGGGAATACAACTGTAGATACACTGTACCATGTCAATTTCGTTTTATCAACTGCACATGATGTGAAATTTTGTATTTTGTTTTAAATGCCAAAAGTAACGCCAAGTAATTTCTTAAATTATAATAAAAGCTATATTTTCTTAACTAGACCTACCAAGCTATTTTTTCCGAGCTTGCCGGAAAGGCCCGAGAAAATACGATTGCTACAAAACAGTACCAATGGTTCTATTTTTTTTTTTAAATTTAAAGTATTTACAGTAAATAATACAGAATGATTAAATCACAATTTATGAGTTATGCCATTGCCGACTAGATTCCCACTCTAGATTCACCATTTTTAATTGAGACACCCCCCCCCCCCCTTCATCCCACCCAAAACACAATTCTAGTGCCCAACTGTTCTTTCTATTAATAATTAATCGATTCAGAAAATTAAACCAATGGTGTAGACATCTTTATGATGGCTACATTGCTAGCTTACCATTTTTTAAAAAAAATATAAGCTTGTACGGTACAGTGTTAAAATGATGAACTATATCTTTTGTTATTGTTCTTTTTGTTAATTTTCGTATTTACTGTGTCTGATTTTTTTTCTTAATTGTTTTTTTTTAATATTCTTTAAAACAGAAATAGAAAATCAACTGCATGGCTTTGTATTTATAGGAGTGGGTAGAAATAAAAAAAAAACTAAATTACCTAATGCGTGCGCAAGTTACCGGATGTAATTGTGATTGACAAGCAAATGTTCCAAAAAGACTCTTTTAAACGTCCATTGTGTTTAAACTCAAAGATTTGTATCGGGCCAGCACCGACATTAAAAGAGATGCTCGCTTTTTTATAGTGACTATTCTTTTTGAAATAAATATAGATGATGGTATGATTGAAATTAAGTCAAAATTCAAGATGAATATAGATATTATTCATCATCGGCTATACTGACAATTAAATCACTGTGTATAAACACTTTACGAACACCCGGAACTCGCGAGAACCGGACTTTTTTGGTTCATTGTTTTTCTTGGCTTTTAAGTGTAGCCTATATTTAGACAATATAAATATAAAGGTTCTTCCAGAACCTATGAGCAGTATCGTTCATGTTTTCAAATAAAACTGTCTGCGTGGTTATCTTCAAATCAATTGACCACGAATGGTACTAAATCGGTCGGTACGTTCTTTGCTTTTACAACCCATAAAATTTATTTTTAACTTCGACCTCGACCATTGGCCTTTTGACAGACAATAAATAACCATTACCATCATTTGCCACTACTTCCCACCCCATCCTGCTTTTAACCATTAGTCCTCTAAAGACTTGCAAGGGGGAGGGGGTCGTAGAATTGTAGATCGCGTAATTTTGTCTACTTTGTTAGCTCCACTGTGTAATATTTAAACACTCGGAAAAAAACTATTTTATGTATGATGTTCGCGGTTGTGTATGAAGTCGCATGATTATTACTGGTTTAAAAAAATACATACTATTTGTACTTCATTTGCCTACGAAATAAAGGGAAATAAATGTCCCTTGTTCCCATCGTCAATGAGGTGAACTTCTGTCTTATGCTGAAGCTCAAAAGAACAATATTAGAAACTGCAAAATATTTAAATATACTTTTTCAATCTAGCTCTAAGAACCATGAGGATCGCTCTGTTGAATGGTTTATTGTTTGTTTGTTTGTTTTTTTTTTTTTTTTGTTTTTTTTTTTTTTTAATTTAAACAAATTTTCTTATTGCATGTAACAAGTAGTTGAATTTGTTTTTATCAAGGAATAAAGTACGAGTTTTCGCAAATGTTGCAGAAAAACCTCCGAGGTCAAGAAATGTTGTTTTGAAACATAAATATATGTTTCAAACAACATTTCGAGACCGAGGAGGTTATCCTGCAACATTTACGATAACAATAACTTTATTTCTATTTTACTAACAGCCCAGTATTTTAACAGATCGTTTCTTCTATAGAGAGACGATCGAGGTCATTTTAACGGCTGTTCCGCGTAACCCCAACGGTTTTGTTATCAATGTTTACCTGTGTATCGATCAAAGGAATCACATGCAGACGACATAATTTTTCTTTGAATTCTTTATACTCTTCGCTTATTTATGAAATATCTTTGAATCATATTCCATATTTTAAGGGCAATTTAATACGATTATTATCACTACACGTTATATAATTTATGTAAAAACACGCAGTGAGGATGCGCTGGGGTGGTCCTAGGAACAGCCGCATTGATCTCTTAAAAATAGATATTTGAGGCAATACACATTGTTTTGATTGGAACTTACACGTGAAATTGACATGGTTTTAAAACTTTTTACGGTTTGAAGTTGTACTTTCATGATCGGTACGAGAGAAATAGGTATTTCTGATCCGATAATTTACTGACGACCTTCGTGGAATATTGGAGATTGTTATACTTTCATGTTAAATACTGAAATCTGATTGGTTTAGACGCAATTCATAATCCGTTCTATTACCCTCAGCGTTAGCAACGCACTTAGCAACGGGTAACATTAAAAATTGTTACATGCGCGAAAATTATGTGCGTACGGTTAGCCGTAGAATTCACGTTATTCCTTTGTAAAAGCAGGTAAGTTTTCTTAAAAATTAAGACATTCAGTATAACAAAATAAATAGTGCCTATTTGGTAGGATAACAGTTGAAATTGACACCCCTCGAAAACCATTGTCAACCTCCGCTTCGCGTCGGTTGACAATGGTTTTCTCGGGGTGTCAATTTCAACTGTTACCCTCCCAAACAGGCACTATTTATAGAATAATGTCCGCGGCTTCTCTTTGATCTCGGCAATAACTATATTAGAATGTGTCATAAACGTTGTTCTGAAGTGAACTTTGATTGAAAAAGCGAAATAAAAAGTTCTCTAGAGAGCCATGGATACGAGCGACAAAAGAAACTTATGATAAACTCTTATCAATATTTTGTTAATATGAAAGTTTCCCTTGATGCCTTCTTGCATACGTTAGATAGGCACTTGGGATTCTCTTTTTGGTTACATCATATTGAAGCGGCAAAGTGGGCGCAAATCTAAGCGAGTGAGAGTGTACTAACACATAATTGTAGCTATATATTTATAAATGTGGATAAGGTTCCCCCGGGGCCAGGCATCACCTCGGTATCATAAAAATCTCGCCGGACGTCACATTTTACGAGAAGTCATAAAAACGCTTGACAAGATGTGAACGCATGTTGAATTGAAGGAAATAAATCTTGTTTTCAAACGTCTTACTTAACTTGATTTACAGACATAAATCGTTGAATATGATCCTGCAATAGAATAGTACATTGAATTCCTTACATGACCATTTTGTTAATTAAAAAAGCATTTTATTCTTACATTACACAGTAGGTAAGGATTAAGACTTTTGATATCTATAGATATATTTCCTCTGTTGTGTAAATAATTATGTTTTTTTAATTATAAGAAATGAAAAAGAGAGTAAAATATAGGATAAAGTCAAGGTAAAATGAAAGGAAAAAAATGAACGAAATGATAAGAGTTCAGAAGATAAAAATAATTCTTTTATGATTGTCACTTGCGGAACAAAGTTAGGATTTCAAACCCTGCGAATGCCATTATTCCTGTACATCTATCGCCATCTGTCAGAAAATGAGCCATTTCTCTGTCAGATCGGGCGGGTTAGTTTTAAGGCTGGTTAGCGCCATCACGATCTAGTCCGTACGTCAAGTTCATGCCTTCATACGCATGTGAACCTCCGTTTATATTCTCATTTATCTTTGCTTTTTAATTTTTTTGCCATCAATTTCGACTCATAGAAAAACATTTTTTTATCTACTACAATCATTTTTTTCACATGTGAGCGTTTTAATGTTGTTTTTTTTATTATTATTTTAGTATGTTTTTTTTCCTATTTCGCCATGACACAATTATATGTCTTCAATTTAGTATAAACTAAAGAATATATATTAATCAGAGATTTTAAAACATTTTAAGAAACTCCATTCTTTAAATCCAGATAACATTAATGTTTAACAGTTTACGTAGAGACAGACTTAGAGGTAACAATGGACCTATTTACGGGTCATCACTAAGTTCAACGGCATTGCTCGCATTATATACTGAGCGGACGCAAGCCATAAACAAGACTTTGACAAGTAGAATTGACACCGATCTTGTGCTTCTGTTCTTTTCTTATGCACACAAGGGCAATGTTTTGTCGCCATGATAAATGGCTTCTCCTAAAATAAGCCGCAGGCCGGCTGAACAACACTGCCGCGCGTTCATTGTGACGTAACGGCGCATTGTGATGCAGTAAACATTCACCTTAATGGGACAGTGTTGTGTTGCAAGGAAACGATCGACGTAGCTGCAAGTTTCTATTATTACGTCAGCCCATTTATGTTCTCAATCAATCGGTCTTTGGAGAATATTTTTATTTCTTGTAATAAATTGATTGATGAAAAACAAAACTATGATTTTAAACACTCGTCTTTTTTTTTTAAAAGGGGAGGGGGGAGCGTGCCGTTCAAAACTTTTTATTTGGGAAACATTGATTAAGTGACATATTGATCCGTTTAAATGTGTATCTTGCGGGCAATTTACCTATATGTGTTTTTTTTGTTAAAACACGTGTTCTTTGAAAGCAACTTACTTGTTTTTGATATGCCTTCACTTTACTTATTTTGGGATACTAATTAAGTAACTAAAATTGATTTCACTGCTACTTCTAAAAAGTCAAATTTTGACATACTTGTTTTTTTAATTTATGATTAAATAGAGCTGTTAACTTAATGAATGAGTAGACGATGAGTGAAAATGTTAATACAGTAATTATAGCATGCAAGATTATGAATTAAAAATGATTTTCCTATCATTAATAACTTATGAAATGAGATAATTATAAAAAAAAAAACTTACCTATATTTAAACAGCACACTGAAACAGAAATAAATTAATAAATGAATACATTAATATGTATTTCTTTTTGATTCTTTTTTTTTTTTGTTGTGATATAACGTCTCATTTAACGGCTAAATTTTACAGAAATTCTGTTGAGTTTTGAAATTCATGACAACCCTTTTTTTTTGATCGTCAATAATTATACTCCTTCAAAATAAAAAAAAAAACTTACCTGCTACTGCTAATAATAACAGATTCCTCATCTTATATTGGTATAAAGTGACACTAAACAGCACAGTTTGTAAAATATATGTTAAAAAATAAAATAAACTAAAAATACGAAAAAAAAAATAATAATCCAAAGTCGGTACGGCTAAAAGCCGTGAAAGTGTCGAAAAATCGCCTTCACTGCGAGCTGCGTTAAGGCCGATCCGTCTCCCTTAATGTTGTGTCCGAAAGTAACGGTGGCTTGGTCTGAGGCGTTAGACAGGGGTGCCCACTCTCCCCACTCCGCTTCTCGTTAACTTGAAACCGGATGATGGCTGAACGGCTCACATAATGTTTTTAACTTACTTTGATCCTTTCACTTTTATAGATTTGTGTTGTAAAAGTGTTAAAAAAAAAATATTGTGGAAAAAAAAAAATTTATTTCAGATATGGTTCTGAAATACGAAAAGGATGCATCCGCGACTCAACTTCGATGGAGACAAACAGCACGGACAAGGCCGAAGTTATGCTTAGTTTTGAGGGAAAATATAAAAAATGGGGGAATTATTATGACGTATTTGCAAACAATCAGCGAATGATTTATTATTTAGAATCTGGGAAGATTTACGTTGATGCGTTTCCGTTATAATATAGAAGGCTCCAACTTAGTGGAATTAGTAATCGGGGCTCTTAGAGGGTATCTTTACATTTCGAATTCAGTAAGCTGTCTTTAACACGACAAACAGTTGATTAAATCAAGCTATACAAAGCATGTTTAAGATATTTCAATGAAAATCTAAATATTTGTTTTCAAATAACGTGATAACAAGGTTATTTTTATAACAATTTAACAAGTCTTCTTCTCAATTTTGCAATGCAAAAATCAAAACCATATTTTTTTAAAGTCATTATGAACATGATTGATGTTCTTGTGAAAGAAATGCGATATATACCAACATATGAAAATGTGTCGATCAAATTTAACCTTACATTTCTCCTTTGGGGTGCCCCTTTCTTATGCAGATTAGACATGTCGGTGTCGTTATGTGACCATGAACAAGGGTTTTGTGAGAACATAAACGTCAATTAGCGAGGGGAGAAAATGACCACTTTCATTTAGACAGCCCACGACTTCGTCTATAAATAGCCCACCGACAAAAACTGCGCCTGACCCCCTGATTAATAAAATCTAAAAAGAAAAAAAAAGCAGAAAAAATATTACCAGTCTGATAGCTGTATTTTTAAGAAATTGCGTCAAGAAGAGGTGCGTTATAGAAATCTACATGTGTTTTCCATCAAGAATAATGGCAATTGATGACCAGTAAACTCAGACTATGCATGGCTGGTTATGTTGTTAATTAAACAAAATACTTGTTGTGGAGGAGATTGGGGTTGCATTTTGATACATATTTTGTGTATTTTCATTTCTTTACTTATGTGGTGTATTTTCATTTCTTTACTTATGTGGTGTATTTTGGTAGATATTTTGTGTATCTTCATTTCTTTACTTATGTGGTGTATTTTCATTTCTTTACTTATGTGGCGTATTTTGGTAGATATTTTGTGTATTTTCATTTCTTTACTTATGTGGTGTAATTTCATTTCTTTACTTATGTGGTGTATTTTGAAAGTATCGTTAGGGGGACTGGATGGTCCACAAATTAGCCATCAGACCTACCTTAAACTTTAGGCCCATAAACTATTTGTTAGGAAAGTAAAAAATGCAAATATGTTAGCTTAAAAACTGACCATTTTCCCATATCTTTAAACAAAGATCTTCATTTAAGGAGGTAAATATAGTGAAAACACGACCCCGACCATATAGCCCCCTTAAAGCCAACAAATTTAATGAAGAGCCATGTAAACTCACATTGTGTACGTTCTTCTTCTTTTTTAATCACAACAAGTACGTTTTATAAACAAATATGAAAAAAAAATAGTATTCCACAGTGTGTACACGTAAAACTGCGAACAAGTTTGATTTAGGTCGAATTATCCATCCGACCTCTATCTTAGTCCCAGTTTAAATCTCAATCTTTTAAACTACTGTATACAGAAAATACTCGCCTCCGGATTTTTTTCCCTTTTGCCCTAGTTTTCGGCGGGCGAATTCAAGACTAGGTGAATTGTAAAAAGACAGAGTTATCTCTTAAAACACGACTGTGTCCGGGCGAATTTAAGATGGGGCGAAACCGTTTACAAGTGTACAAAGGAGAGAGAGAGAGAGAGAGAGAGAGAGAGAGAGAGAGAGAGAGAGAGAGAGAGAGAGAGAGAGAGAGAGAGAGAGAGAGAGAGAGATTAACATGACCGTTTTGTTGTTTTTCTCATTAAGTGAGACATTCTTGCTATGATGGAGAGGAATGATGCCGATTGCTGAAATAAATAATTGAACAAAAATACATTTCTTGCAGGAAATTATTAATCATGGGAAATTCGCAATTCCAAAGTCACTCGGCATACCTTGCACGATTTTTCAACATTATCATCCGGGTTCCTTTCACGCTGATTGCAAAATCCCCATATACGTATCGAAACCTGAAGTGTTTGAGGGGTGTTTCAAAACAGAAAAATTGACTTTTTTAATTGGGTGAATGTAGCATTGATTCTACATGTAAGTTATTTATGAATATCAGAAGCAGAAACTTGGGACAGAGTATAGCAATATCCCTTCTTTACATCTGTAATATCTGCAGTGATGAAATTTAAAACAAACTATAAATGAAATCCTGTGCAAACCTGGGGAATAACATTTTACACATTTTTCGGTTTTGCGTTTATGTACTCATTTATTTAAGAAATGTACTCAATGTCTACCCAAGTTATACGAGTATAACCCGGGTTACGCTTTATATAGTTTTGTGCTTTAAAATCCACGAGGCGTTAAAAGGTCAGACCCGGGTTATACGAGTATAACTTGAGTAAATATCGAGTTCATTTTTTGAAATTTAATTTTCTGTAGTTTACTGTACAATTTCGAGTGCGTTTTACTTTTAAAATTATATAATAATTTATTCAAAATTCAAACGTAACGTCAAGCGGATTAGTACATTTTTGACGTTGGTGCATTGTGACGTGCAAACCAGGTTATACAAATTTAACTTATTTTTTTTTTATCCAATTAAATCAGTTTTACAGCCAAACTTTAAAAAAATTGAAAATATTTTCATTTTGTGCTCTATCTATTTTCAAATTATCGCGATCGATCGAGCGATATCTACGAAATGCATTTGAGGTAGAAAAAAAAAAAAAGTATGTGGACTTACAAGGTTTGATTTTTTTGTATTCTGCTAGGGAGCGCCTTTTTTAAATACGTGCACATATTTAAGTAATGAATTTAATATTTATTTGTTTTATACGATATAAAATGGTATGGGGCAGTTTACGCTTTTTAAACCGCGAAGATTAAGGAAAATTAAATTGATTATTGTTAATGTGCAACAGTACTTAAGATAAAGGCGTCCACGATTTTCTGTAGGTTGCTGAAGGTTCCAACTGATGTGGCAACGCACTTTGAAAAAATTACGCACTTTGAACTATTTTTTTTCAAAATAATTCAAATTTAAAAAAAAAAAAAAAGAAATTCAAAATTTTTCAAAAAAATTCAAAATTTTTGGCCAAAATTAACGCACTTTGAGAAAAAGTTTGCGTTTTAACAAACCGATGATAAACTAGTTGAGTTTGATGGTGTAAACTTCCAAATAATTTCCAAAATAAAAAGAGGGAATCATATTTAGTGGATGGAGTAAGTTACATGTCTCAGTCAATAAAATCCTTTTAATAAAACGAAATGTCGTTTCGATCAGCCGTCAGCCATTTTGTGATGATGTGTTATTCCACCTTAAATGAGAAAAGCGAAAGCATTAAATTATACACATTGTGAAGAATTCTGATGGATTAAAAACAAAAGAGATATATTTTTTAAGATACTATAATCTGTCCAAAGATATCATCAATTCACATTTTGATTAATTACTTGATATTCATAATTATCTCAATCGATGCTCATTCAAACATGTGGCAAATTTCCAAGATTTCTTAACTCAGGTTTCAATACACGGCAAAAATAACTATGATGTCTATGGGGTTTAGCATTGCAATAGACCCGGATGATAACGTTTAAAAATTTTGCAAGAAAATTCGAGTGAAGATGTCAACATTTCCCCTTATAAATCTCCATAAAAAAAATCTCTTTTCATTCCTATGATTTTTTTTACCGAATGAAAAATGAAAATGTGTGAATGGAGTTATAATTAAAATGTTTTACCTTTAATCCATTACAATTACACTTCTTTCACAAGTACATTGTGTGATTTTTTTTTATATAGAAAGCGGCTAAATGTACTGCATATATATATTTTTGGACAGATGTCATGTTGTAAATTTTGAATTTACCGGGTGGCAGTAAATACAAATTTTACAACATGACACAGACTAGAGTACTTGGTCAATGTCATGTCAAAATCACCGATTTAAGGCATCATACGCTGAACTTTTCACTCCGTGTGTAGGTAATAAAGAGAACGGACTAGATACAATCTAAATTTGAAAGGTCAGACGTCATTATCGCGTTCATAACAGATCTATACTAATTCTAATCACAGGCACGTAGCATCGGGGGGTGCGGGGGGGGGGGGGGGCTGGCCTCCCACTCTTTCTCAAAGCAACTTTTTTTTTAATTTACATATAAAAAATTGAATTACCATGGACTTGCCGCCCCCCCCCCCCCCACTTTTTGGGGATTATGTAAAAAATTGGTATGAATTTAAGGAATTTAGAAGTGAAATTGAAGTAGTATATAGATATACTACACAGCCCCCGATCCCCCCCCCCCCCCCCCCCCCACCACGGATTAGGATTTTGAAGATTTTGTAAAATTTAAAATTCCAATTTTTATTTTTTTTGGATGAGTCTACCCCCCCCCCCTCCCCAACTTTTAAAAACGATGCTTCGGGCCTGAATCACCAAAGCTAATAAACAACAGATGGTAATCGGTGTAACCTTTAAATTATAATTAGCTCGTTCAAGTTAAAGCACTTGAATTTGTTAATTTGTTCGTCAAATTCAAATTAAACAAAACTGGTCGACGGAATTTTAGAGGATTTTGTGGAGAATCATGACCACTTTATTACCGGTGATCGAATGCGCTTGGAGTTTGCGTCTCGATATAAATTCTAAACGCAACTGCGCGCGTCCATTTGGCTACACAACATGTACGTGTACAGACCGCCAGCAATGAAGTTCTTCTTTCTCCTTGCCTGTTTCTTCATCCCGTTTGCAAGTTCGTGTAAGTACCGTCAGTGTGTAAGTACCGTCAGTGTGTAAGTACCGTCAGTGTGTAAGTACCGTCAGCGTGTAAGTACCGTCAGTGTGTAAGTACCGTCAGTGTGTAAGTACCGTCAGTGTGTAAGTACCGTCAGTGTGTATGTACCGTCAGTGTGTAAGTACCGTCAGTGTGTAAGTACCGTCAGTGTGTAAGTACCGTCAGTGTGTATGGTTATTTATAGAATGAATTCTACAGCTGGTATATCTGTTACATTTAAAGTGTAAAATCAAAGATTCCTAAACTTATCTATTGTAACAGTTATAGATAGGTTTAGAAATCTTTGATATTTAACTTTTAATGTAACATATCTACTCATATATAATGATATAAATATGGCACTCATGTTTACACTGTTAAGAACGCTGGACCGTGGTGGCCATATTTAAAGCTATATGTACCTCCCACAGACTAAGAGCCAACTAAAAAAGTTGATGGAAAATGTTCAAAATTTCATAGAGATCTATGGTCAAGACCATTTTTTGCATTGATTTCCTTCATAAAAAGAATATATTTATAAAGATATATTGGAAAATTACTTTCTTAATTTAAAAATGGTTTACGGTAAAAAAAAATAAATATCATAGTTATTTTTAGGTAAGTATATTTGATGGACTAGATGGATCTAATGTCTATGTAAGAAACTTACATGACTACGATATCTAGATATCTAGATATCTAGCATAAATCAAATTGTAACGGAATTTAAACTGTATCAGTGGTAAGGTATAGATAAAACCATTGTACCTGACGTACCCCGCACAAAAGTATTCGATACTTTAGTTGTAAAACTTAAAAAAGATTCAATATTAGAAAAGATGATTGATACATCTATTATTATAACAAAAATGTCGGAAAAGATAAATTAACATGTGATAATTCAAATTATCAAATATATCCATCGAAAATTAAAAGTCATGAACCAATATGAAATGAGAAAAAATTAGCTTTAGAAAATGCTTATAAGATTTAAAGTTTGAAAAAGTAATAAAACACACACTAAAACTAAGAAATTGTGGCTTTGGATTTTTCCATGCGGGGCTATTGTTTTTACATCGATGAAGCACGATTCTGAATCTGTTAGCCTCTTTTTGATCATCTAATAGATTCCCTCCGGTCATCCAATGAGTGTCCCACCCCCACACAAAGCGGATTGGATGAGTGTTCCAAACCTCGGAAACCTTGTTGCTATCTGGGGACACGCTTTGACCACAACGGATGCTTTTTGGGATGTTATTCCTCCTGCCTTACTGGTGAGAGAGAGAGAGAGAGAGAGAGAGAGAGAGAGAGAGAGAGAGAGAGAGAGAGAGAAATGAGAGTGTGAGAGAGAGAGATTATTCTTTCAAAACTTTATGATTACATAGTTTTTTAATTGTCAGCTCTCTATAATCTCCAGCTATCTCTGTCCGTCTCTCTCTCTCTCTCTCTCTCTCTCTCTCTCTCTCTCTCTCTCTCTCTCTCTCTCCCCCCCCCCCCCCTTATGCTTACTGGGTTATTATTTTATTCCAGACGTAGACCCCGCTACCTGTAACTCTTGCGCTGACCCAAATATCAGGAACTGTCTCCTGAAGCCCCCCGGATGTCAAATAATGACCCACGACTTCATGGGGTTTAATTCCGTCCACGGGTGCTTCCAAGAATGCTCTGTAACATGTTAGTGGCCAAATAAAGAAAGGAATCAGAATCAAGGTTGTTTGTCTTATAACTTTAAGGTATCCATTATATCATATCATATATATCATATCATATATATCATAACATAGCATATCATATCAAATATCATATCATATCATACCATATCATATCAAATATCATATTAATTATATCATATTTAAATGTATCTCCCCATACATTAAACAGCCTATTGATAGAAATTTAGAGGCCTGTGGTTTAGGGGGGAGGGGGGGGGGGGGGGGAAGACAGATGGAGGTTTGCTCAATACAGTGGTTACAACGCACTTTGTAAAATTACGCACTTTGATAAAAATCCTCAAAGTGCGTTAATTTTGGGACCAAGTCAACGCACTTTAAAAAAAAATGGGTTTTTTTCAGAGTGCCTATTTTAAAATTTATAAAAATGTAATGTTTGTCGATATGATTCTAAATAATCGTTGTTTATTACTTATATTTGCATCATTTTAGTCGCAAATACCTTGTATTAGCCTAGACCTTTACATTTAGCTATTACATCAAAAGTAAACATTCGGACTGTAATGTATCTTTTTAATTCACATAGATTTGTTAACAGAATCAATGATATGTTATAACAGTAACTCCTTTGAAATGTTATCAAAAACATGTTTTAATATTAAATACGTCAATTTTAATGGAGTTGGAGAAAAACACATGATGTATCGTAACGTAGCTCGCGGGTTTGCTGACGTCACAATAGGAATCGACGTTAAGAGTCGACCATCATAGTAAACTCATACATGCTTTTTTTAAAATGACAAATGAGATATTTAGAAGCTTAAAAGGAAATATATCAAAAAGCTTAAATGCAGTTTATTACTGTTTATACAAACATTTATAATATCAAGTGCTGAAAATTTAAAGATGTCACATACTTTGTCACATTTTGTTCTATAAAGTAAGAGTGTGCGTTGGAACTCTTCCATTTAAAATCATGTTTTAAATAGACAAGTAAATTAATTGAACCGTATGCATTAAAATCGAGGTGGTTTTTTTTTTTAAATTATGACTTCCGTAATTTTAACTACCGATCAATTTTTAAAAAATTCTTTTGGCTTATACGATTACAAACTTATTATGTCAGTAGTTGCCTGGCACTTTTGTTTTGGCATTGATTGACTCAGAATTTCATAAAAATAATAGCAATTTTCTGTATCTTTACAGCCTTACATAAATTGCATTTGTGCATTTGATAACATTCACAATAATGTCTAATTAGTATTTACAAGTTCTAAAATGTGTTAATCAGCTAGTCTTGTCAATAAATGCATTTCAATTTTTGGGTTCTCAGACGTAAGGAAGTGATGACGTCGGGCTAACGTCGTAATGAAAATATAAGGTTTTGAGAAATCTTTTAAATCTTTAAAGTTTTTTTGCAAAAAATTGGCCGAGAACACATACTGATTATTTTTTATGAATCGATTCATAATTATCTCCTCTGTTATTGTGTTGAGTATAATTAATTTCCTCTGAATCGTTTAAAAGTTTGGAGTATGGTTTTGTAATGCGTTTCTCGAGTAAGATGTGCATTTTACTATATATTTCATTGAAATGGCGTTGCTTGACTTTATCAATGACACTGTATTTGAAACACGATAACATTATTACCGCGCAGACTAATCTCAAATAAATTTTAGAAATAAAACTCTGAAACCTATGGTCAATAACCTGTAATCCAAAGGCGTAGGGTCGTCGCTGGAAATCTGACCTTCGTCGATCACTTCCATGCGACGCTTCTTCGAATAAACTTGTATAAATTATTTAAAGTATATTAATTATTTTCTTCTACTTTGGATTACAGCCACTACAGATATGTCACTGATCTACGTCAGTAGAGCTGAAAGAGCAGACATAGTCACACCAAGCGTGTGTTATTCCAGAACTATTTTCCCCATTATACATGTAGTACACGTTAATCAAATAGAAGTGAAAAACAGACGTGTCACAAGCCAAAAATACATATTTTATTAACATTCGAACAAATTCTGTTTTATTGTTCTCAGTGGGGGATACGTAACACCTTGTACTCACCTGTCGTTGGGGGGGGGGGTATATTGCGTTAATTGATAATCATTTTTGTACATGTACACCCTATTCTCTTTTTACTTCTTTTTTTTAAATCCTCATAATTTAAAGAGGTTCGATCCTCTGATTTTGGGTAGCCATTTTGTGTCACCTCTAGTCTGGAAATTCTGTGTCATATATGAATTTTACTTGTAAATTCCTTTTTTAAAAATGCCAAATAAACTATATTGAATAAAATATTGAAGGAAAAATTCCATATTTAGAGAGTGTAGTAAGGGACTATATTTTGTGGCGGAAGGTTTTTAAGAAGAAAATGAACATTTTTCATAACTCAGTTGTTTTAGAGTACCGTCATTTTGGCTTTCTTGTTTTCCGTGCAGACCAAATTTTCATATAGTTTTTGCATTGGGATATCGTCGTGTTGTTTCAAAAAACATATTTCAACAATATTTCAATATTTCTATCGACATGTATTGGCATGTATAAGTGATATTTCATAAAAGTAAAGAAAAAATCAACTCCAATTTCCCCCTAAAATTAGCTTATTTCATGCCATATCTCAAAATTTACATTATAGACCCATACTCTTGTTTTTATTTTCTGAATATTTAAGTTTCTTTTGACAAGTCTGTCAGCATTTGAGAACAAGTTTGAGACTTTTTAATTATTTAATTGCATGTTGAATCATTTATGATTAAAAATAGTATTTTTTCAGTGCAAAAAGGTCAAAATATCCATAAGGTGAAGTAATTGCAAACTTTTTCATTATAATAATTTTAATTTTATTAATTCTAAATAATGTTAATTTGTATTTGATACCATGGTTCATTTCAATAAAACGTTATAGAGGGAAAAGCAATTTATGTGCAATTCGCACTTTCAGTGCAGAAAGGTCATATAAAATACACCGTAGCACCGAAAGGAGCATATAGACCCCAACATTTTGTTTTGAATTTTGGTTTAGATATATGTGTAAATGTTTAAAAATTACTTCAGAAAAAAATTTAGAGACTTTTGATCGCAGGATCCAACGTCCTTAAAACACTTTAAGCTTGCACGTAATCAGCACCTTATAATTGCCTAACCTCCCCCGCTAGCCCACCTTTAACCCATCCAAACCCGGCAAACAAATTCAACCCCCCCCCCCCCCCCCCACCTCCTAGAAAAAAATTCTAGTGCCGTGCACGCCTCTTGTTTTTGACACAAAATAGGCCACATTAATTAATTATTTCATACTTTATCAAAGTGTAATAGAAATATATCAGTGATATCTTTCATTGAACCCCTTCTCAGTACCATGTATTCAAACAGATTGATTGAATACACACGTTTATTATATCTCCGTACCCTCTTTATCTTTCTATCAATGCTCTCTATTTGATTTTCTGTAAAATAGGAAAACGGTCTAGGCGAAAAACTCTTTTTAAAAATATTCATCGCATAGTTTGAAAACTATATCATGGCATACGCGGATCTAGAGCCCCCCCCCCCCCTCCCCCCCGGGTAATGAAAATTTATATAATAAATTTTCGCAATATATGCCACGGACCCCCTGGCAAACACAAGTAACCCCCCCCCCCCCCAGCAATAAAGAAAAAAGGAAAAAGGAAAATTTTAAGTTTCCCAAAATCTCCAATTGCACAATCCTAATCTGGGGGTTGGAGGGGGGGAGGGGGGGGGGGGTTGGTTGGCGTAGTATATAACTTCAATTTCACTCCTCGTTTCCTTATTTTAATATCAATTTTTTACATACCGGGTACTCCCAAAAAAGTTTGGGGGGGGGGGGGGGGCAACTTCATGACAATTCAATTTTTCATCATGCGAATTTTAAAAAATTGGTTGCTGCGAGAAAAAGTGGGGGGGGGGGCATTTATATAAATAAAATATAAATGAAATTAAATAATAAAGATAATGATAAAATACATTTAAAAGTAAATATTCCAATAACTTTTTTTTTGGTATTTTTGAATGATTCATTTTCGGGACCAGATCGACTTGGGGTCGAAACTGTTTGATGTCGAAACGACTAACATCACTGTGACGTATATTGAACAGGCCCAATCGAAGAGCAGCGGATCATTGGACAAGACTGATAGGTCACCGTCATAGAAAGATGTGGAAAGAGAAAACCGAAATATTTTTACCCATTTAGATAGACAGTTGTTCCCCGTGTAAGATATGAAAGTACAGGTTTGTTCAAATGCTGTTTATATTGTACAATGTGGTCTACCTGTGGAATTAATTATGCCAGCGAACACGGAACGGAAAGTCTCGAATTTTCTCCAAACCAACTTTGTACAAATGACTACGGGTAAGTTTTTATTTGTGTTTTACATATATACAGTGGATGAGAGGAAGAAAAAGACAAATATGGTCATCAGGCTACATAATTCCTATTACCTTTGGGCCAGTGTTCTTGTATTGAATCATCCTTGAAGTAAATTAATGTGTACTGGTGTCAGATAAAATTTTTGTTAGGGGTCCCTGAAAATTAAAAAAAAACTTAGGGGAATTGTTTTATGTCAACAAACAACATGTACTATTTATGTAAATACATTCATGAATCAGTATTGACCTCTATTACTTATCTGAGTTTGAAAAAATGGAAATTAATATCCATGGTATTGTCACTGAAATATTTTTTAGAGTATACCAGTTTGTAATATTTTGTGGTCTCTTTACAGGTTCCTGGTGTAACGGGATGCAGTAAACTAATTGACCAAAGAAAGAATATATGTGGTATAGTAGTCATGTATTGTTACTATTACATGTATTATGTAGCTAAACTCTGTATTTTTAGGTCACCTGAGTCATTCAGGAGACCTATTGCTCTCACAAGTTTGTTGTCGTGTGTCATTCATAGACATTATGGTATATATCTCTTAACGAGGCCGGGTCTAATTTTTTCTGCCCTAGATTTTTGAATGAAATTTTTTACAAGAATTTTTAGTGGTATAATTATTATTTTAAGATTAAAAAATAAGACATTTACCACACCGTTTGTTTAAGGGGTCATCTCAAAGTTTGTTAATTTTTAACATAGGTCCCTATGGGATTCTGCTTGAAATGTACCAAAATTGCACATTTTTTAAACTTCTGCCCTAGGGATTTCTTTTTTTGTTCTACATATTAAAGTTATTGCTAAAAGGCATCAAATTGTCAAATAAAAAAACCCTTTTACCTCCTGGTTTGTTCCAGGGGTCTTATCAAAGTTATTTTTTGTACGCCCAATTTCCAAGTTTGTCAGATAATGGCTATTTTTTATTTGACAAAGACGGAAATTGTGATATTTATTGTGTTATTAAAACATTACGACATATTTAAGTAATAAATAAATATATAACATCACATATTAAGGGTAATTAATATAAAATACATTGTTAATGTCTTGAAATAAATGAATTAAGCGATATTTAGGCGGGTTAAGAAAACGTGACAGAGGGTGAGGCTTGCTGAACCCTCTTCACGTTTCGACCCGAGCCCAAATATAGCTTATACTTCGAGACTTTATGTTTATTCCACAATATAATATCAATTTTACACATCAAATGAGCTATTTTCAACAAATTTCGCTGAATATCTGCAGTTGAAACTATCACGCCATGGCGTCAACAAAGCAAAAAGATGACGTCACAATACAAATGAAACGCTGCGCGAAAGCGTGCATACTCGTTCTGTACTCGGCCTCGTTAAGTGGGTATGAGGGCAGTACTTCAGAGAGAGAGAGAAAGAGAGAGAAAGAGGGGTCTCTGTTTGTAGATGTGTTATTTCCCACTTGCAAATTTAATGGTTTGACTATTTGCAGTATCTGCATCAATTTTTAAGGCGTCGAGCTAATGCTCGGCAGCCTTCTAGCGATCGTCTGGATTGGCAATCGTCCAAAAATTCATGCACTGCACCGCCTTTTAAATGCGCACAAAAAATAAGTTCGTTAAAGTATTAAACGTATTACAAGATTTCTATTCCATTTATTCAATAACATTGTGTACAAAAAATCTAACTTTGCCTCCCTGGTTATTGATAACTCTTTGCATAAGTATAAATTTGCCTATTCAAGAATGGCGGATGAATACAAAAGGTGTAAACAATAACTAAATATTATTTTAGTTTATCGATTACATTTTAACTGGAGACCGTGCCCGATAGAAATAAAATTTGATATGTAAATTTATTTGTTATCGGGCACGGCCCCCAAAATGAATGTAAGCGATAAACGTATCTAGTGATTAAACACGATAATGCAGTCGGTTTGGTCGAGCAAAAAATAGCACGTGTTGTGGATTTGTTTGTAAACAACCATACCATAGGTAATCTTGTTTCAAACGGGAATTGAAATAAATAGAAGTATGTTTTATTATTATAATTAGAGACACACTGTAATCAATGTATTCACCTTGAAAATTGTTTAAAGCAGAAAGAAAATATAATTTTTTTTTAACTTTGAAATTTCTTTGATTTTTGTAACTATGATGAGTTATTGTATTAAAAACGCATCACAACCTATTATATATGGAAATATAGTGATTTTGTTTTTAAAGAACGCAAAACATAATTCATTTACTTTTTTTAAGGCGTCGAGCTAATGCTCGGCAGCCTTCTAGCGATCGTCTGGATTGGCAATCGTCCAAAAATTCATGCACTGCACCGCCTTTTTGATGCGCATAAAAAATAAGTTCCTTGAGTATTAAACGTATTACAAGATTTGTATTCCTTTTATTCAACTAAATTGTGTACAAGAAACCCAACTTTGCCTCCCTGGTTATTGACAACTCATTGCATTAGTATAAATTTGCTTAATCAGGAAATGGCGGATGAATACAATAAGGTGCAATGTAAACATTCACTAAAATATTATTTAAGTTTATCGCTTACATTTTGATTGGAGACTGTGCCCGATAGAAATAAAATTTGATATGTAAATGTATTTGTTATCGGGCATGGTCTTCAAAATAATTGTAAGCGATAAACTTATCTAGAGATTTTGTTGCAATTAATAAACACGATAATGCAGTTGGTTTGGTCGAGCATTTTAGATAGCACGTGTTGTGGATTTGTTTGTAAACAACCATAGCATAGGTAATCTTGTTTCAAACGGGAATTGAAATAAATAAAAGTATGTTTTATTATTATAATTAGGGACACACTGTTAATGTATTCAAATTATGAGCCTGTGAAATGTGCAAAGACTTTTTAAAGCAGAAAGAAAATAATTTTTTTTTAACTTTGAAATTTCTTCGATTTTTGTAACCATGATAAGTTATTGTATTATAAACTCATCACTACATATTTTATAACGAAATATACTGATTATTGTTTTTGAAACAGCACAAAACGTAATTCATTTCCTTTTTTATTCTAATATTATTTGATAAACGACTATATATATTAGTACAGAATTTCAAATTATTGATATCATTCTATAAAAAAGAAAATGTCAGCTTGACGCCTTTGTGGCCGTTCCGGCCTTTGATTATTCTAATATGTATTATTTGATATACGATTATTAGTACAAAAATTCAAATTATTGATATCATTTTATCAATCTATATAAAAGAAAATGTCAGCTCGACGCCTTTGTGGCCGTTCCGTTCTTTGATTTAACTGTTTATTTGTTCCCTTTATTCTTTTTTATTGAATTCAAAATGTCTTATTATTTATTTCCTCCCTACTCATATACTAACCTGCTTACTGTACATGCATGCACAGTTAGCTTAAACTGATTGAATCGATATGACAGTAAAGTATGGCTCAAGAACTTGCTAGTATATATTTAAATAATCTCTATATAAATTTAAAAAAAAAAATATGTCAGTGAGGCAGGTATCGCAAGTCTAAACTGAAAAGTAACTACACCCATTAGGTAAAGATGTTTGATCCACTTCTAAATTTATCACTGGAAATATAGCGCGAGAGCACTGTGACGTCATCCATTACCTTTTTCGTCTTTGTTTACGTATCTCGACTCAAAACGAAAGTATGGAAGCTTGTAAGAAATCCCTTGGGTCTCACCAAAAGCTTGTGCGGAACTCAAAATGTGTTTCAAACCTCAAGACTCTGTAAATTACGAGTTAAATGTCGGCCAATTTTGGCGTAACACCATGACAATCGCAACTTCTCGGGCCTTTCCGACAGGCTCGGAAAAACACCTCGAATGTATTACCCACTTGGCCAGGCTTCCATGACAACCCTCCTTTTTATAAAACTTGATATAAATACAACACATTTTACGATCTGTTGAGATGTAAGCTAGACTTCAATAAAGTAAATGATATACTCTAAAATATAACACAGAAGTGACTTATAAGGCTGTCTAGCCGATACTTATTTTAATGGGAAGCGACTCCATTTTGTATACAATTCTAACATCCGGTAATGCTAAAACATTTGAGGTGTTTTTCCGAGCCTTCCGGAATGGCCCGAGAAGTTGCGATTGAACACCACGGGTGAAAACATTAGAGAGCATTATGGGACGTAGACAAAATATTTGTTGGATGAATCTGTAGGTTTATTTTTCCCGCGCACCCTGGTTCTTAGAGCTCGCTTCACTCGCTATAAATCCATTGTTAATAAGAGCTTACTAAAGATATGTCACATCTAAGAAAAGGTTACAATGGAACCAGACAAAAGGCAAATCTGGGGTAAGCCCTCTTTTCTAAAACAGGCCTAAAACTAAGTTATGATGATGTTGGAGAAATGAACAAAGAAAATAAGAGTACACGTTAAGCAGAGCAAATCTGAGAGAGAGAGAGAGAGAGAGAGAGAAGGAGAGACAGACAGACAGACATACAGACAGAGTATATGTTTGTCTGTGAAAGTCAGAGATGGTGAGACAAAGAGATTCAGAGTACATGATGGTCAGAAAAGTGAATGAGAGAGAGAAAGAGAGAGAGAGAGTATGTAAGTATGTATGAGAGAGAAATAGACAGAGAAACCTGGCAGACATGGGAAAGGCAGGAAGAAAGAGTATTTGTTATTCTTACTGAACACAGGTCATCAATAGTCATTGTCCGCAAAGCCACAGACCTCTTAACAGTTTAAAGTATTTCTCTGTACAGGTCTGACCTGTGTGGAAGTACGTATTGCATCACCATTTTACTCGGTCATGATGAATTAAAGTTTTACGCATGTGCACTCTTTCAAAGCAAGGAGAATAAAACTGGTCAATGCATTATATGCAAACAGAATATGCACATAAAATAAGAATTAAATGCACAAAATCCAAATACCACAAAAGGAATACAGTAAAACACAATTAAAGCGAACACGCTTATAATGAATGACGCTTACAGCGAAGTGAATTTCAATCCCCAAGACTCAATTTCATGTTGTAAACTTGACGGATATAACGAATTACGCTTATAACAAAGTTAAATTGGCTGTCCCTGGGACTTCTTTATAGCGTGTTTTACTGTACCGGTACTACGTGTCGGCCATGAGTATCAGGTGTAACGAAATCGAAGAATTTGTATATTTATATATTGGGTATCTGTGTGACGGGGCCTATTTACGAGCAGTGTTAGGCTTTAAGCAGAAAAAAGTCTGAAAAAAGTAAATGTCAGAGAGAGAGAGAGAGATAGAAAGGATAGAGAGAGAGATGTCATGTTTAATGGAGAAAGTCAAAAATAGTGAGACAAAGAGAGTCGGAGTACACGTTGCTCAGAAAAGTGAATGAGAGAGAGAGAGAGAGAGAGAGAGAGAGAGAGAGAGAGAGAGAGAGAGAGAGAGAGAGAGAGAAAGAGAGAGAGAGAGAGAGAGAGCAATAGTACATGTTCAATAAAAATAGATAGAGAAGTATTCGTAAAAAATTAAAATGGCCGCCGCTAATAATAATAATGGATATTATAGGTTTCGCTTGGAATTGACAAAAAAAACAATCAAAATTTTTCTAAAACTTACCATAGTACTTTGTTATAATTGTTTCTAATCACTCTTATATTTTGACTAGGGGTAGATTTATACAAATTCTGAATTACATTTTTTCCGATAGCAATGCAAATTCATTTATTTTTTATCATTGTTGATGGCTTGTTGTTTTGTGTGATATCATAACTTTATCATTTCCCGTACTTTTTGGTCGGCGTGACCACAATGTAGACCTTAACAGTGCTACGTCTGAGTCACGACAGTTTAACGGTACGCCCGTACCCAGGAAACACGTGAGAAAGAGAACTAGTTTGGATGTCAAATTAGACTGGTTCGATGTAACAGGTGTCAAGGCTCTAACCACTAATTAAGCTATTGAGACACAATACATGTATATTGACTGACAGTCACACACCTGTTAACCCGGTGACAATTGTTTAATGGTACGCCCGTACCCAGGGAACACGTGAGAAAGAGGAGAACTAGTTTGGATGTCAGATTTGACTGGTTCGCTGTCATTGATTACAAGCGTGCCTCGTATAATCCTAGCGGCATCGTTTGGAATCAAGGGCAAGTTATCCAGTCTAGATGTCAGATAAGGACTCATCTTATTATTGTACGTCAGGAATACCTGTTTTAATGATACTGTGTTGTGGTTAATAGATATATAAACTTGTGAATGTAAACAATAGGTGACAGAGAGGACCACAGTCACACCAGTAACATTTTATTTACAACTAGTAGACTAATTGTTCACGGAACAATAAGAGGCCTTTCCAACTTTTATAAGGATTAAAAAAAATTCCAAAAATGTTGTTAATTATTGAGTAATTAGAGAAAAATCAATATACATTGTATATCCAAAATAAAAATTTCTTCCGCAATGCGGTATCAAACAGAGAACCCTAAGATTTGTAGGCGAGAGTGTTGCCACTTCGCTATTTCGCTTGCTTCTTGATAGAAAGTAAAATTTGTTGAGTTGTGTAGTCAATTTGGATGATGATAGAAAGAAGAGATGGAGCGTTCTTCCGTCCATCTGAAGTTGATACCCAATGTTGTGAAACCTTAATAGATAGGCGTCTAGCGATTGGTTGAGAGAACAGTATTTGTTCATCAGTTTATTAATAAAAATCAGTGCTGCTTGTAAACAATGTGGCCGTATAGCGTTGACTTAGAAATAAACAAGCCAGGTCAAACTCTGGTCGCCAGCAGGTATTTGAAGGTGTGGGGATGTCACGTCGGCTTAACTGATGCACATTCTCCTGTGGATTTGAAATGCTCATGCATAGAAATATATTAAGTTTAACTGTCATGCATTCGTGGATTACAAGTATGGAAAATCTTAACTGAATTAAGGCCAGTCATGTATTTCAGCCAAGTCGGTAAATAAACAAACTGAAAGAAAATGTAAACTAAATTTATATAAAATCGGTATCTGGGAAGGAAGAGTTATCTTTCGTAGAACTTCAGCACAAGTCGTCACAGGTAGCTGATAGAACTGTAAAAACAGATTTTCAGTGAAATTTGAGCATGAATTTGTTGGATACACAAAATTTCGCCGTCAAGTTCTACAGCGTTTAACTGGAGCTGGAATTTTTATTCGGAGGCATAGTCTAAAACGCGGTCTGGAGTCAAATGGCAGGCAGAGTTTCAGACTTTCTAAAAAATCTGACAAACTGTTGTAACACTTTGTTAGGTGTTCTTTAAAAAAGAAATATAAAATTTCAAGTTTAAATATGGAGGGTCAAGTTCATATAAGAATTCAATCCTTGTACAAAAGAAGGGAAAAAAGGGGGGGGGGGTCTAATTGTACACTGCAATTTGGCAACCCCTTCAGTTTGTTTTATTAATAATTGTAAATTTAATTCAGCGCTTATTGAACTATGAACAATTGTTGACATGTACGTGAATGCATGTGCAATGTTTTTCAGCTATTAAAAATCGACCATAACTTTCACATCAACCGCTAAATAGTGAAAGTAGTATGTCAAAGACGAGTGAAAATCTCCATCTCGAAAGCGCTTGATCATGTTGAATCCTCATTCGTTTCTTGGACTGTAAATGTTTACCTTCAAATATTTTTTGCTGATCAAATACAGAAAGGCCCATTCTCTGTGATCAATGTATTTATAAAGTTTTTGTCTACTTCATTACAGTGTGACATGAAACTTATAGGAGTGACTGGAAATCCGAGACGACCGGGAATCGGAGACTTCATTGTATAAACTCATCTTTACTGTATTAGCTTGTCTTCAACATAGGGTTTTTTATGTGGTATTGATTTTGCTCTACATCAATCTCGTAAACTTATTAAAAAAGACACCTTGAACAATTTCAATTCAATTTCAATTCAATTTCAATTTCTTTATCAACCAATTAAGGGCCCTCAAGGGGCAACATGAAGACTGTACATACAGCATCCAATGTACACATCACACATTCAATGAACATGTATATAACAGTATACTAGTTTGAGGTCTTTTTACAGGTTCCTTGTGTATCAATAAAGAGTGGACTGATGGAGCAAAGAAAGAGTTTATGTGGTATAGTATTCTTGTAATATCACCATGTTTGTGTAGCTATACTTTGTATTTTTAGGTCACCTGAGTCATTCAGGAGACCCATTGCTATCACAAGTTCGTTGTCGTGTGTCATTCATAGACATTATAGTATTCATCTCTTAAATGGGTATGAGGGCAGTAGTCATTGTGTTAGTAGTAGTCATTGTGTTAGTCCTGGGATAAAAACTGCTGCCCAAAGGCCTAGGTCGAGGACTGCATCAATTTCTTACCAAGGAACTGACAATATAACTATTGTCCTCATTCCCATTTGATGGTTGATCTGTAAACAAGAATAACATATCCTTGTGGTAATGTCAGGCCTGGGATATTGTCTGAGTATCTTCCTGGGGACATTCAAACAATCAGCCAGGATAAGGGGGATACCCAATCATAGGTCATAAGCCAGTAGATAATATAAATGACCTCATATGTGATTTGGAGAGTTCTCCTTTTACATATATTTGATAATAAGGTGTTAGAGAGAGAGAGTTCATGAGAGTTCAAGACAAAACTGCATTTTACATGTAGTTTATAAATTATCCATCGTAAATTAGAGCTCAGTTTAGATAGTGTCACATTTCACAAAAAAGTTACAATAGGATTAGACAAAATGCAAATATTGGGTAATCCTACTTTTATAAAACAGACCTAAAACTAAGTCATGGTTATGTTGGAGAAAGGAACAAAGAAAACAAAAAATACATGTTTAGCAGAAAAACTCAGAGAGAGAGAGAGAGAGAGAGAGAAGAGAGAGATAGTATACCATTACATGTACATACATCTCATTGTACATGTATACACACATGAGAGAGAAATATACCCAGAAAGCTGAAATACATGTTTGAAAGACTGGAATAAAAAGCACTTCTCTTTCCTTATAAAAGAATGTCTGAAAATAGTAAATGTTTGAGAGAGAGAGAGAGAGAGAGAGTATGTGGGTAGGACTGGGAGAAAGAGCATGTGTATTTCCTTGGCAGAGAATGTCTGAAAATACTAAATATCTAAGAGAGAGAGAGAGAGACAGAGAGAGAGAGAGAGAGATAGCTTTATGAAGAATGTCAGAGATAGTAAGACAAAGATAGCAATATACATGTTGTTCAGGAAAGGGCATTAGAAAAAAAGATAAAGAGAAAGTACATATTTTGGAGAAAAATAGTGGTAGAGTGAGAGAAAGAGCAAGAGTACATGTTAAACAGTGAATGTTACACACAGAGAGAGAGAGAGAGAGAGAGAGAGAGAGAGAGAGAGAGAATGTTTAATGAAGAATGTCAGAGATAGAGAGAGCAAGAGTACATGTTGATCAGAAAGTGGAATTAGAGAGAAATAGAGAGAAAAGAAAGAGAAAGAAAGAGAGGAGAGAGAGAGAGAGAGAGAGAGAATGTTTAATGGTGAATATCAGAGATAAAGAGACTAAGAGAGCAAAAGTACATGTTAATCAGAAAATGGAATGAGAGAGAGATAGAGAAACAGAAAGTTCATATTTAGGAGAGAGGGAGCATAATTTTAGAGAAACAATCGACAAAGAAAGCTGGCATTCATGTGGGAACGACTTAAAGAAAGAGCACGTGTAATTCCTTAGCAGAGAATGTCTGAAAATAGAAAATGTCTAAGAGAGAGAGAGAGAGGGAGAGAGAGAATGTTTAATGATGAATGTTAGAGATTTAGAGACAGAGAGCAAGAGTACATTTTGCTCAGGAAAGGGCATTAGAGAAAGGAAGAGAGAAAAGAAAGTACATATTTTGGAGAGAGAGAGAGAGAGAGAGAGAGTATTCTTAGTAGTGAATGTATGACACAGATAGAGAAAAAAAAAGAGAGAGGGAGAAAGTCACCAATGTTTAGCAGAGAATGTCAGACTTTTTAGAGTTTTAACCAAAACAAATATCTACTGGTCAAGCGTTTTTTATCTGATGATAATAGACCATTATTTATCTATGAATGAAGATATATTTATAATTATTTTAAAATAAAGTTTTGTTTAAATTGATATATTCCTTACACACAAAATGATATTATATAATGATATTGTATAAATTTATTATATCATTAAATAGTTGTGAAAGAATGTGGTTGACATAATTCTAAAACACTTTATTTTTATTTAACAGGTTGTGATTCAAAGACATAGACATGGACACAGCAAGCTCCACATATAGTACACATAAGTGTTCTAAGTGTCCGGGGGACACAGAATACCATTGTGTATCGTGTCCATGTGATCTGTGTCCCCAGTGTAAAGAGAACCATGTAAAAGATCTCCAAACAATAGACCATGATGTTGTGTCACACCGTGATAAAATCAACTACATCCCAACACAAGAGATCTGTGTGAGACATCCTAGCCATGTTTATACAAAGTACTGTGAACCTTGTCAAGTTCCTCTGTGTTATTCTTGTTCCGAAGACCAATCGCACAGATTCAAAAGTGTTCTCTATGGCCAAGGACAGCATGAAATACTGGATATACAAATAGCCTATAAAACAAAGCGACAACAACACAGAGGAACCATTCACACCATCAGAAGTGAGGCTCTCTTTTACAGACCTGTTCTCCTGACAGGAATCAAAACTGATTTCAAAACCTGTCACACAGAGTTCTCCCTCTATCAATCAGAGATGTTAACAAAGGCCCAGACACTGAAGCATCTCATTAACATAGTGAGAAAAGATTTCATGAAAAATGTGTTTTGTGACTTTGATTTCAAACACAGATGTTTAAAACAGATGATAGAAATGAGCAGACATATTATCAGCCTGCAGGAATATGAACTCAGATATGTACAGCCAGAATTCACATTCAGTGCACTACAATTCCTCTCATTCACAAAGACAGCCCTCCCCCAGATAAATCTTACACTCCACACCAGCCAGCTCTCCATGACTGAGTCACTCAACAAGGAGGATGTGATGGAGTCACTGAGTGCAATCCAAATCACAGAGAGAGGAAACCGACGCGTAGGAAACCAGTGTCTGCTGAAACTGACGTCTGGTGCTGAGTTCCATCAATCTCTCACACTGACAGGTGTTGGTCGTTGTTCTCACATTTCCTGTGTGACATCAGACCGGGTCTGGGTCAGTGGTATAAACAATATCATGTTGACAGACACAACAGGTGTCCCTCTACATCGTGTGGAGGATTCATGTCATAGTTTATATGGATTACACACAGTGAACAGTGAGAGTGAACTTATTTATATAGATTGGAATTCTAACATCAACAAACTGTCAAAGGATATGAAAACAACCACCACATTTATAGAGAGAACAGACTCTACATGGGAACCACTGTGTGTGTACTGGTCCCTGTCCACTGGGGATCTACTGGTCGGGATGTATAACGATGATACAGACACAGGCAAGGTAACCCGGTACAACCAGAGTGGACAACTCACACAAACCATACAGAACGACAACACAGGTATGGGACTGTATAGTAGACCTAAATATATAACAGAGAACAACAATGGGGATGTCGTGGTGTCTGACTATGACTATGACAATGAGTCTGGTGCTGTAGTGTTGACAGAGCGTGGAGGAAGACATCGTTTCTCCTACAAAGGACATCCATCAGGATCAGGACTAGATCCACGTGGAATCTGTACTGACCCGCTGTCACACATCCTGGTGTGTGATGGTAATACCAAAACAGTACAGATGTTAGACGAGGACGGTCAGTTCCTGTCACATCTACTGATAAGACCATCAGGGATATTCTCACCACGGAGCCTGAGTTATGATGTCAACACTCACCGTCTCTGGGTCGGATCAGTGGACAACAACACGGTGGTTATATACAGGTATATCACCAGACAGGACGCTCTGACAGGTAAGTCTGAGTCATTATCATTGTAAATTATATAATATGTAGTTACAAGTCAGACATATATAGAATGTGATCTTATCATTTATCGATATAATGTAAGTACATATTATTGTTTATAGACAGTCAACATCACAAGCATTTAATGAGATGCAAATACATTACATGTCTGTAATAAATCAATTACTTAGATACATGAATATGTTGATAATTTTTTGATTAATAAATTAATTAGATACCTTTACCAGTAAATGTTTGTTATTAATTAATAATGGTTCTGTATTAATACATTAAAACAGACAAACATTGCTGTAACTATCATTATACAAGATGTGATGTTTGTAATCAATCTGTTCCATCTGACTGTTTGTGTCTGATGTTTGTAGATCTGAATCCAGCCACTGCTGATGTGATGGAGTCACTGAGTGAAATCCCAACCACAGGGACAGAAAAACCACAGCAAGGAAACCAGTGTCTGCTGAAACTGATGTCTCACCCCAAGTTACTTCCCTCTCTCACAGTGACAGGTGTTGATCGTTGTCATCACATTTCCTGTGTGACATTAGACCGGGTCTGGGTCAGTGATGAAGACAATCTCATGTTGATAGACACAAAAGGTGTCCCTCTACATCGTGTGGAGGATTCATGTAGTGATTATAATAAAGGATTACACACAGTGAACAGTGAGAGTGAACTTATTTATATAGATTGGAATTATAACATCAACAAACTGTCAAAGGATATGAAAACAACCACCACATTTATAGAGAGAACAGACTCTACATGGAGACCATGGTGTGTGTTCTGGTCCCCGTCCACTGGGGATCTACTGGTCGGGATGTATAACTATGATACAGAGACAGGCAAGGTAACCCGGTACAACCAGAGTGGACAACTCACACAAACCATACAGAACGACAGCACAGGACTGGGGCTGTATAGAGAACCTGACTATATAACAGAGAACAACAATGGGGATGTCGTGGTGTCTGACTCTATAGCCCATATGTCTGGTGCTGTAGTGGTGACAGAGCGTGGAGGAAGACATCGTTTCTCCTACACAGGACATCCATCAGGATCAGAACTAGAGCCACGTGAAATCTGTACTGACCCGCTGTCACACATCCTGGTGTGTGATAGTACAACCAAAACAGTACAGATGATAGACAGGGACGGTCAGTTCCTGTCACATCTACTGATAAGACCATCAGGGATATTATCACCAGGCAGCCTGAGTTATGATGTCAACACTCACCGTCTCTGGGTCGGATCATTGTTCAACAACACGGTGGTTATATACAGGTATATCACCAGACAGGACGCTCTGACAGGTAAGTCTGAGTCATTATCATTTACATTAATTAGATATAGATAACTAAGACACACAGTCCGTGTTAATTATCAGTCAATAAGATACATGTAAGACATGTTTATCTGTGTGATAGTTTGTCAATATAAACAGCTCATTGTTACAGGGTTAGCTGTATCTATTTCATTCATTAGATGTACAGTCACATGTCATTGTATTTAGTTAATTAGAATAAAAGGTCATTGTAATTAATTTTGTGACACATGTATTTGTAATTAGTTATTTTGTTACAAGTCAATTTAATTGGTTTAATTAATTAGATGCCTGCAAATATTAAAACATACATGTGTCAGTGTTATCAGTTTAAACTTTAAATTTGTAGATGTAGCTCTATCATTACATGTCCTGTATGATATTAATTAATTAACAGCAAATTAATGACTTGTTGTAGATGAAGACACACCCCGTCCTGATGGGGAGGCCATGTCCAGCTCAACACCAGCCGTATAATGGAGATAGCTGGGATATTGACAGGTTGTAAATGTTTCTGTACAAATCTAGTCTGCTCTCAAAACCACACATGTTGTTTGTCACTTTGTTCAACATCTGCAGCTGAAATTGACCTGTGTATAATTCACATGGACTGTAATACTGACTCCTGTTTATTTCACACTTTGTGATCATCCAGACATGGCTGTCTGTTGCTGAATGTGGAATGTTATACCAATTTTACTTTGCTAAAAATGGATTAACATAAACATGAAACAGATAGTCATACGAAGTCTATAATAACTGAAAAAGAAAAAAAACGGAATGAATAAAAATCAATTTGAACATTTATGGTTATCATACCCCCACTTCGAATGAGAGGGAGGTATACTCTTTTACCCTTGTGTGTCTGTCTGTCAATAATAAAAATTTCTGTCGCATTTTTATACCCCCCGCAAACAAAGTTTGGGGGGGTATATAGGAATCACCTTGTCCGTCCGTCCGTCTGTCCGTCCGTCTGTCTGTCTGTCTGTCTGTCCGTCTGTCTGTCTGTCTGTCTGTCTGTCTGTCTGTCTGTCTGTCTGTCTGTCTGTCCGTCTGTCTGTGCAATCGTGTCTGGTCCATATCTTTCTTATGGAGAAACATTGGAAGTTCTTACTTCACAAAAAGATTGCTTATGACCTTAGGGTGTGTCTTGACCTTGACCCAAGGTCATTCGGGCAAGGTCAAGGTCACTGGCAGAAAAAGTGCAAAATTCGTGTCCGGTCCATATCTTTCTTATGGAGAAACATTGGAAGTTCTTACTTCACACAAACGACCTAAGGGTGTGTCATGATCTTGACCCAAGGTCATTTGGGCATGGTCAAGGTCACTGGCAGAAAAAATGCAAAATTCGTGTCCGGTCCATATGTTTCTTATGGAGAAACATTGGAAGTTCTTACTTCACACAAAGATTGCTTATGATTAAAGGGTGTGTCATGACCTTGACCCAAGGTCAATTGAGAGAGTTCAAGGTCATTGTTTCAAAAAAGCTAAATTCTGTTTGTGTCATGTCTTGTATTAATGGAAATATTAGAAGCTAAAAATTAACAGTTTTCAAAAATAAAGCAGTTGTTATTTATAGAAAATGGACAGTGAAAAAGATTCATCCAATATTTTCTATAATAGCAAAAATACACGCGTTATGATTTTTTTCTTAGCGGGGGGTATCAATTGTGAGCTTGCTCACAGTACCTCTAGTTCTCATTAACTATTCATTGTTTTTTAAATTTTAACACACTCTTTGTTAATATTTTTGTACCAATCGGACACCAACTTCCTGTTGCAGTCAATTTTATTTATTTTTAGCCTAAATTTTCAAACTTAAATTCCGTCAAAGATTTTCAGCAACAATTCATTGCAGATGCGTGAAGTTTTAACGATCTCTTTGTTAAGGAATGCCATACGTTGGGATCTATTTTTGTACCCATTGGACGTCAACTTCCTGTTAAAGTTAACTTTGCTTATTTTGTATATTTACATCAGAGCGGGAGTATTACTAGTGAGCATTGGCTCACACATATCTTGTTTTGCTGGACTTCTCCTCATCTGAGTAATATCATGTTGGTGTTGATCATTTACTACATCATTCATTAGTCTATTCTGTTTCCTGTAGATGGGCCAATTTTACCTGACCATGAGGGGAGAAAACAGAACACCTTACTTGAAATCCTTACAGAGGAAGACAGAAAACAGACATTGACTACGTAGACCACTTAAAGCAATATGACGTCATTATCTTCAAGTACGCACTGACCTGAGTCACTCAGTCACCTATTGAAATTGGTCTTTGTCCGTCGTCATGTGTTGTCCGTCGTGTGTCTTTCCTTTACAATATAACTTTTTTAACTTTTTCTTGAAAACTAGAGGGTCACTATTTTTTGTTTGAAACATCTCTTGATTAAAAAGAATCTGAAATATGAAAATTATGACCCTACCACCCTCAGGGCCCCATGGGTGGGACCTAATATCCGAAAAAGGCCAAATTTTTCTTCTCTACTACGTACCAAAAGATTAATTTTTTGTAAGGGTATAGATGATGTGAGATTTCTCCCACTGTTTACCCCCCCCCCCCCCACTTCATTTTAATGAATAAATGTTTCGAACAGCAACAAAAAAAAGTGGGTTGACAGTCAGAGGAGTCTCAGATTAGAGAAGCTTACAATTCTAACATGAGACTGTGACTTGTCAGTTTAAGGGCTATGGTACTCAGGTGACCATCAAGGCATGTGTGTCTCTTGTTTAATAGTACTCACAAAGCAGATGAAATGCAATTTGAACTATATTTTAATTTTGTTCATGTATAAGGACAAATATTTAGATCCTAGAATTTGTGAAAGACCAAATACTTATCAATTTGTAGAATTGATGTCACCATCATTGTTCATAAGATGCCTGAATCAGCCGGTCCTCCTTTTGTATTTTTTTAATACTTTATATTCTACCTCGTACAATTTATCAACAAATGTAAACATTGTATATGTGTATTATGTTTTCGATGGTGTGTGTTAAACAGTTGAATATAACTGTATTATCTGTGGAGTGACCGATAATATATGGACTCGTTTTGAATAATGCGTCATTATTTGAACCTGTGTTCTGTGTACATGAACTATACAGTAATTACTTATTGTATTGTCTTATCATTTTATTTCACAGTATGTTATCTGTTTAAAGTCTGTGGTCTGTGTACATGAACTATACAGTAATTTGTTATTTTACATTGATATCAATTTTTGGAACCGAGTTTTCCAAAGGAGAAATCCAGTTATTGAAATTGTCAAATGGCATGCAGGCGGGCAGCTGCCAAAAGGCTACCCCTATTGTACGGCTAACTCCTCATAAAGTCTTTAAGATAGGAAGTTGTTGATATGCAGACCAATTAAACTTATATAAGAGATGTGCATATTACTTGGATTTTGATTTTTGATATTTATAGATCAAATACTGTAGATTCCTTATTTTACGCGAGTACTTAATTCCGCGATTCAACGGTTTTCCATCAAATCGCAAGAACATAAAATCGCGAATGCCGAAATTTTATCATAGTTTCATGTAGTTTACATATGTCTGAAAATTAAAAGCGAGATTTTAAATTTCGCGAGACGGGCTTCTCGCGATTTTACGCGGATATTAATTCCTCGCATTTAATTAGGAATTTACAGTATCTGCTGTTGAACTTAGTCATTTTCTCACAGAATATATTATATAGGGTACCCCATTGTACAGATAACTCCTCCTACGGTTTTTAAGATAAGAACTTGATTTGCAGATCATTTGAACTTATATCAGAAATGTGCATATTAATTCGATTTGGATTTTTTTAATAATTTATGATAAAAATATTAGGTGTTGAACCAGGTCATTTTTGGCAGAATATTGTATATAGGGTACTCCATTTCTCTGGATAGGTAGTGTTTATCAATTCAGGATAAATGGATTATGAATATTGTACACATACAAGAAAACTACGCTTGTTGTCACATTGACAGCTTTTCACTTGTCCTGGTATTGGTTTAGTAAATTCTCAATGGACAGTACATGTTCTCTGTTTTACATATTTAAGTATTTTGAATGTTCTTATAAAACCCAGGTGTAATTTAGTGCTTGGACGTAGTTGTCACTTAAAATTTGGACTAATGTGTGATTATTATTTTTGATTATTTGCACACAAGAAATCTTGTATATTAATGAAACATCATATTCAAAGGGGAATAACTCAAAATTGAATTCTTCAGTTCGATACGAATAAAGAGTTATTCCCCTTTTCATAGTGATTTTTTAGATAGAGTTTCGCCTAAGAACCGTAATTTATGTTGTTGACCCTCAAAATATTTTTACTACGAAAGTTAATTGAATATCAGTTTATATTAGATTTTTAAAAATGTCATAATTAACGTGTTTGGAAATTAAAGGGTGAAAAGGAGGATTCAAAGTCTATCATACTGAAATGTTTTTGTTTTTTAAATGGCAACATGTAATTTTTTATGAATATTTGACCTTCATCTGTATGTCAATATAATGTAAATTTACAGCTGAATCGTGTATTAAATCCTTTAAGACCTGTATACTTACAATGTTATGACAAGCTGCATCATGGGATAGTGGTGTAAGGTAAATGTTATTCTGTCTGTATCAACTGTTTGTATTGGGTTTATGATGCATTTTGTAAAAATATACCTATATGTATATTATTGGTTTATCACATTTCTCCGACGTAAAAGACTGAGCTATATTGATCCTGTAGATACAAAACTCATGTTTATGTAAATAGTTTTTGTGGAATATTGTGACCAAGTTGAAGTGAACTGATTTTTTTTTCAAAAATTAATTTTTTTCTTTGTATTTACGTTAACCATGAAATACATAATACTTATATACAAATGATTTTTGGTGAGTTGTAGCAAGCTCTAGATAGAACTCAATAAATGTGATATTTATTCATATATTTGTCTTTTTTCTTAGTAAGACAGTACTGTAATATCTGGTACAAAGAAGAAGAATATGATGCTGTTACTTTATCTACAAGAACAAGAAATTATTTATTGGGGCGAACACATTCTAACTGACAAACCAATCTCCTTTTGGATTCACTACTGCACACCCTATTTTCACTGTTTATTGGTTATATCATTCTTAAATAAGATTTTACCCTTTATTTTAACAGCTTCAAATTCTCTTTCTGTAACAATAGTTAGATGTTAATAGCTCTAGACTAGTCAACAATAAATTGCAAATTGAATTTTCCATTCAAGTACTCAAAGTTGTTTCAAGAATTTCATTTTGACTGATAGGTTAAATTGTGGGTATTATTATTAAAATTTATTTTGATAACATCTCTGTCCTAAGTCAACAATAAATTACAAAATGAATTTTCCATCCAAGTACTAAGGTAACTCTTCAGAACAAGAGGTTCGTGGGCCACATCGCTCACCTGAGCAGCAATAGACATGATAAAATCAGATTAATGGAGTTAAACAAAATATCTGATCAATTAAGCATTAAATCATTATTTTTTGAAAGATTTTGGGCGGTTTCCATTAACATTGCCTCGCCGGCGACGTTATCGGGAAACGGGGACGTTACTGGAACTGTTGGCAACGTCGCAATGCTCCAACGAGGACGATTACACCTTAAAACTTAAAACTTGATCCAGAAATTTTGGCAGTTTTAATGAATTTCAATGTAGTATGGCAAATTGTAGTTTTGGAAATACTGGTTATGTAGAATATGATAACATCGACGCCATGTTGTTTCCTAATCGGCAACGTTTTATTGCGTTGCCACAATCGCTCGCCGGCGACGCGTGTTCCAGCAATCGGCGACGAAGGCAGCACCGGCAAATCCGGCGATGCCAGTTTAATGGAAAGCACACATAGTCTCATAACTGCAGCGGTGTGTGCATACAAATTGATTAATGCACGCTAGCGCGTTATGAAATTGTATACAAATTGATTAACGCACGCTAGCGCGTTATGAAATTGTGTATTCACACACCGCTGCATTAATGAGACTTATCTCACAAAAAATAATGAGTTAATGCTTATATTTACATCTTTTAAAACTTCTTTCCTTGTCTGCAAATGTGATTTTTACGTCAAAATGTATGTTTTATCCTCAGGGTAAGTTCAAATTAATGGAAGAGCCACTGTAACAGCCACAAGCGTGAACTTTGATTCTCGCTTGTGACGTTGCATTTTAAAGCGTTCAACGTTTGTGACGTCATAATAAAACTAGTTATTCTAACCTTTGAGTACCCTGTGTGTATTACAGTCTTATATTTGCAAATGCATTTTTCTTTTCCACTGTAAGTCCATAGGGAGGAACTGCAATTATTTTTATATATTTACATTCTACTGTGTTTTTCCATTAAATTCCGTGATGTTTAAATGCCTCTAAATGCAACAAGTAGTCAAAGGTCAAATTGGCGAGTTTTATTATGACGTCACAAACGTTGAACGCTGTAAACTGCAACGTCACAAGCGAAAATCAAAGTTCACGCTTATGGCTGTTACTGTGGCTCTTACCCTTAGGATAAGATAGGAATTTTAAGGTATGAATCACATTTGCAGACAAGGCAAGAAGTTAAAAAAAATGTAAATATAAGCATCAAATCATGATTTTTTGAAGTATACACTCTCATAACTGCAGCGGTGTGTGCATACAAATTTTCATAACGCGCTAACGCGCGTTACTCAATTTGTATGCACACACCGCTGCAGTTATAAGAGTGTATACTTCAAAAAATCATGATTCACTGCTATAATAATCGCAATTGCTCCTTCTGTATATTATGACGTCATAAAGGTCTGACGTCATATACTTTTCCATGACGTTATAGATTTAAACCACTATACTATACATCATGTGTTTTTCTCCAACTCCATAAAATTGATGTATTTAATATTAAAACCTGTCTTATAATAACATTCTAAAAGATTTGCTTGTATAACATATCATTGATTCTGTTAAAAAATCTATGTGAATTAAAATACATTACAGTCCTGAATGTTTATTTTTGATGCAATAGCTAACTGTCAAGGTCTAGGCTAAAACAGGGCATTTGTGAGTGGTAAAATGCAAATATAAGTAATATAAACAACGATTATTTAGTGAATATGGCGTTATGAATAGCAACTGCTCTGCTCGCATATTTTCCATGATGCACTTGCGCGCATCATGGAATATGCCCACAGAGCAATTGCTATTCATAACGCCATGTTCACTAAAAAACGTTGTTTATTTCTTAAATATTTGCATTCTACTGTGTTTTTTCATTAAAAATTCTGTGATCTTCAAATGCCTCTAAATGCAACAAGTAGTCAAAGGTCAAATTGACGAGTTTTATTATGACGTCACAAACGTTGAACGCTGTAAACTGCAATGTCACAAGCGAAAATTAAAGTTCACGCTTGTGGCTGTTACTGTGGCTCTTCCATTAATATTAACTTACCCTTTTGATAAGATAGGAATTTTAAGGTATGAATTACATTTGCAGGCAAGACAAGAAGTTAGAAAATGTAAATACATAAGCATTAAAATCATGATTTTTTGAAGTATACATTCTCATAACTGCAGCGGTGTGTGCATACAAATTTTCATAACGCGCTAACGCGCGTTACTTAATTTGTATGCACACACCGCTGCAGTTATGAGAGTGTATACTTCAACGAATCATGATTCAATGCTATAATAACTGCAGTATGTTTTCAGACACTTTACATGCAAAAAATATTTGGAATGTAAATATTATTGTATAATACATGTAGATCTTGTATATTTTACATCCGTTGTTTTCGAAAAGTGTGGTAAGTAAATGTTACATTTCGACACAATGGGTTTATTCTGCGGCACAAAGATATGGTAAGACGATAGGGATAAGTAATTTGATCATTTTCCAACGATCTCGTCAGAAATCGTTAATTTAAGAAATTGGAATAACTGTTTAAAACATAGCTTAAACCGAGAACCCCCGGCAAATCCAAGATTGCGAATGTCGTCCCTTTACTTATTTTAACGTACATTGAATACACTTTTTTAACATGATTGAAACGGGTTTTTAGTGAATGTTTTAATGCAATGCACAGAAATACACTTATTGCTAATCTTAATCTTTTTTGTCTTCGGGAACAAATGAAGAACTTCACTATCCGACAATCGAGTCCCTGTGATTACCCCCCCCCCCCCCCCCCCCCCCCAGGTTACAGAATGCATCGTAGAACTTGAATGCATCATTTCTATTTTTGATATTATACAACATGATTAACTTAGTTAATTGGATTTTCCGTTATTTTTGTCAAAAAAGCCCGATGATTTATTATGATATTAGAAAAAAAAATGAGTAATTCAAAATCAGCTTAGAAACTACAGGACATGCAGAATTACATGTTGATTTTAAAATAAATAATAATCAATAAAACCAACTCCCATCGGAACTTCCTTTATTACTTTAATTCACTGATGTAAACATTTCTCGCAATCAAAAAAAAGTCCCAGGAGATACGAGTAGATGATGATTGTGATGGCACCCGTTAGTTTCGAAATTCAACGCGGGGGAAAGGGAAATCTGCCGGTTAATATGTTCGAAGACCTTGGGCGAAAATGACGGACATTTTTTTTTTTTTTTCGGTTGAAACTGTTTGAACAGATTAGAGGGTTTTGTTAACGTAATAATACGCATACGTAGATTAAACATTTTCATATTGGTAGTTATATTTCACACAGAGACTTTCTCTATTTGTGAATATGATTAAATTGGGGAATAGCTTGGTAGGATGCCACTCGGCTTTCTACTGGTTGCTAATGGAAAAGCGAAACGATTCCGTAAAATTAAAACAAGTTCTTTATTCTTTAAACGTCGGATGGAAAGTCAATTAAGTAAATTCACCAACCATCCGGCTTAATTTGGAATTGCTCTCATTGACCAATCAGGATACTTGATTTAAAAGCTAGCGGGCTAATTTTCACAGAATTTCTTCTACGAGCTGACACTGATTACTAAAGGCCAAAAAGGTGATAAAGTCAATTAGATGAATTTCGATGTACGTATGTTAACAAAGAGAAGATTAAGTAAAGCCGAAACGAGTAAATAAGTTTTCTGACGTAATGAAAATAGAATAATCTTCGCGAGTCGCTAAAGTGTCGCTCTAATAACACAAAGAATTTATCTTCAAAGGTTTGCCTGAACGAGGAATTTGTCAGTTTATTTAACAAATTAACTTATTGTCCGACAATCTGTCGTAACTAAATAATTTCCAGAAAAGTGTCAAATTGTTTAGATGCCATGGTTATACAATTTAAAAGTAAAACGCTACCAATAAATTTCCTCGATTAAGAAATAAAGTTTAACTTTTAACAGTGAGAAAAAAACAAAGCATTTAAAATAAGTAAAATTTAAATGATTTTGAAATAAAAATTGTAACTCTAAAATGCTAAAAATAGAAAAATTAACTTGTGCTGAGTTAACACTCAGAAATTATAACCTGTTACATTAAAGTTTTAAAATTCAGAGAATTTAAAACTATCTATAACAATTTCCCCCCTTGTTAAATTGTTATAGATAGTTTTAAATTCTCTGAATTTTAAAACTTTAATGTAACATATAAACAATCAAATACTGAAACACTCTTACATTCATCAAACAGCGGCCTTGAATTGTTCGCGACCCCAGTTCGTAATAGCTGACCTTTCGGAACGACATTTAATAGAACAATTGTCGTTACACATGATATATGGAGCTTCATGTCAATTTCTAATCTAGCTATCTAACAGACGGTCAAATTTTTCAGGATCAAACAGAACTTGAAACAAATCAAACAGATTATTTTGTACAATGCATACTGAAATGAACTATTTATTCCATATTCCATAGTTAAAAGCAATAAACTTAACATTAAATGAATATATAAAAATTCGAATTATTAAAAGCAAAACCAGCTTCATCCTGGGGTAAAAGTTTATCCGTAATAATATTATTATCTGACTGATGCTTGTATCTTTCACCTTTTATATATTAGGAATGCACGCGCGCGCGTTCATTTTTCTGCAAGTAAAGACTGTCATGAAGACCCTGTTCTTTGTCATTGGTCTCTGCATCCCGTTCACCAAGTCACGTGAGTTTTCTCTCTCTCTCTTTGTATAGGTACATGTATATGTATCATTTTCTCTGTACGTTGAGACGTGCATTTTTGTCTATCTGTCTATCCATTTTCTTGTCCATCTTTATCCACTTTTTTTTCTATCTGTCTGCCATTACATGCATGAACATGTATAAATTCTTTAATTTCATATATTGAGTTATGTAGTTTTCTTTACATGTTCTTCTGTCTGTCTTGTCTTTTGTCCGTCTATCTCTGTTCTGTTTGTCTTCCCGTCTGATTTTTAACTTTTTTGTACATGCATCAAGAGCATATCTCTGAAGCTCGAGTTGTCTCTCTTTGTCTTCCAGTCAATCGGTTTGTTTCTACGTCCGTCCTTAGACATTTTCTATATATATGTTTATATAGATCGCTCGGTAGCTTGAGTTGTCTCTCTTTATAAAGCTGTATTTTTTGTATATTTGCCCGCCATCACACGTATATCCCCATGCGCGGATCCAGAAAATTTTTCCAGGGGGGGGGTCCGAAGGATAATTGTGTTTGCCAGGGGGGGGGGGGGGTCCGAGGCATATTTTTGCGATAATTTTACTATGTAAATTTAATAAATTTTCATTTTCCAGGGGGGGTCGGGACCCCCCCGACCCCCCCTCTAGATCCGCGCATGTATCCCTATATATATAGATCTAGCTAGAAGTTAAAATCAATTACAAGTGTGTTGTTAAATCGCGATTTTTGTAGTGTCTGTATTTGTTTATACTTACATGTATGCACATATATTCTTGCAAAATCGTAATACATTCCGGCTTTATATTATTTTGTAAGGGATCAATTTAATTGCAATCAAGATCGGTTTGAATTTCAAATGTTTCTTGAATTCTGACATTCTGGTTAACCTATGATTGTAAAGCAATTGCTAACATGCACAGATCAAAAAATTTTTATATTTCTGGGGAGGGGGGGGGGGGGTCTGAGGGTCCGAAACATTGGCGTTGGAAGCAAATTGAAAGTGTGTGTGTGGGGGGGGGGGGGCTGCTACACTTATCATCAGAAATCTTGACAGTCAAAGAAAGGAACAAAGAAAAAAACCCAATCCCAAAATCATGAAATCTCTAATCGCTGGGTGGGGGGGGGGGGTGTTGTTAACTTAGTATACCTAAATCTCCCCCAAAAAGGACGGGGGTTCAAGGCAAATTTGCAAAAATTTGACTTTAAATTTGATAAATTATTATTTTTCGGGGGGACCCCCCAACCCCACTTGCTTATGGTTAACGACATCGTTTGATCAACAAATATACTGTCAGCTTTATTTTCATATAAAGGTACAAATGTCGTTACTTTTTGAAATGTTTGATACACATTGGAGATTTGGTGTTCACTAGATTCTGTACGGTCGTATATGGAGAGTGATTGTTCTGACCCAGAGGAAAGCGCTATAGCTGAGTGCTTCAAACCGAGAGACCCCTGCTGCTACCTGGCGACACGATATGACGTCACCGGATGTTTTCTTGGGTGCAATACAAGATGTTTAACAAGTTAGTACGAGAGAGAGAAAGAGCGATAGAGAGAGAGAGAGAGAGAGAGAGAGAGAGAGAGAGAGAGAGAGAGATACGGACACACAGACAGACAGACAGACAGTCAGACAGACAGACAGGCGGAGAAATTATTTTTGCGAAATCCAAAATCTTCGGGCAGATGTACATGGAATTAATGTCCATATAATATCAAGCACGAACACAATGTATTTTGATGGTACGATCGTTTAAGTTAATACAACTGTTCTTATCGTCATCAAATATTTACAATTTGCACCTAGATATTTCTCTATCAGTGTGTCGATTCCTTCTACCCACGTGTCTTTGTTTTCAGACAGGGACCCTTCCACGTGTAACACCTGTCCTGACCCAGATTTGAGCGACTGTCTACAGAAGCCCCCGGGCTGTGAGATAGGGGACCTCTTCTATGTGGGCGTTAACTACTCTCACGGCTGCTTCCAGAAATGTCTTGTGCAATGTTGACGGAAAAGTAAAAGAAAGCACCAGGATTGATTTTATTTTATGTTTTATTCACTGAGTCGGTATAATAAACTGATTTCTTTTTATCACTTTTAGCTTCTTATTTTGATATCTACAATGTATTAATAGTTAATAACCAATGTTGTGTCCAGACTATGTGCATTCAATACAATTAAAAAACCCAATAACCAAGAACCATATTTTAAGACGCGCTCTCTTTCTTAACGATTATGAAAGAATTTTGCATTGCAAACCTCATAAAAATACCCGGATAATAATGTTAAAAGAATGTTAGGAGTTGTTGTCAGTTAACTTTATAAAACTATTAGTGCTCCCGATTTCCATGATTTTATACTCTTGTAATTTAACACAAAACAGAAAGGGCGGAATACGTGTTCGCGTAAAATATGAAATCTTAATTTTAATTTTGGCAATAGACGTGGGAGAAAAGAAACGTACGATCCTGGACAAATTTAATTTGAATTCAAAATAAACTATATCTCATTCATAAATTGACTAAAATATACATATGTTTAACTATAATTTTAATTCAAACACATTTACGAATTGGTATCAGGGTCATTATCAAAATATGCAGCCTTTTGCGTCAGTGTCAATTTAAAGGGGGAAAAATAATGTTCTGGGGAATATATACAGTACCATTGGATTTTAGAAACTTAAACCCATATTGTTGAACAAATAAATCGACAATTTTACTGCTTAAAGTATAAAAAAAATATTATTTGTTATGAGATTTCAGTGAATTTATGTTGTCATTAAAGTTTTCCAACGTCTTTAACCTACAATATCTTCAATAATATTGATGTTTTATTCCAAAAATCGCCGTTAATTTTCAAAACAACATTCATATTTTAATTTCTGCTATGCTCCTTAACAAGTTCTCTTTTAAAAACAATGAATTTGATGAGATATATGCTTGTACAAAAAGTTTTTGTCATTGGTGTTACAAGGCAAATTATATAAAAATATCTTAAAATACATCAAGTAAATAACATTGTACTACAGTTGGAATCCCCCAGATCATAGTGACATCATTCCCTGCTACTAAAAAGATAAATGTATCAGTGATGACATCATTGTGATAGAAAATATGGCAGAAAATGTTAGTATGCTCCGAAAAATACAATGTAAACTGTGTCAGTGGGATAACGTGCTATTTAAGGTTTTCTATTATGAAAGAACAAAAAAGTTTTTCACATAAATGATGAATGTTTATCACATTATAACATAGGCTATGTAGCTTAGTGTAGTATCTGTTCTCTTGGGTCATACTGCTACATTTACTATGGATACATCAGTGGTATAACGGTCAGTGGTGTAACCAAAAATTGTTGTTACACCACTGAAAAAACTGTTACACCACATGACATTATTTAATTATTTTACTTTTTCTTCCATTTCATTTATAGTTTGAGCATTTTGAACAATTGTTATTTATCAATTTTACAAGTTAGACACTGTCACAATAAAGAAAGCTTGACTATTTAATTGCAATTGTGTTTTCTTAATCTGGAAAATGAGACCTGTTACACCATTGACATTATTTGAAACACCATTGACATTTTGTATGCTCTAATTATGTTTTACCCATTTAAATACTTGATTAAAAGATAAAAGTAAAAACAAATTTATTCTAATAAAGAAATGAAATTATCCACATCATATTTTTATTAAAAAATCGAATTTTTTAATGACTTATAGTGAACAATGATATATGTTATTCCACTGACATTTCACATTCCCTATTATGTTATACTAAAATCTTTCAAATACTTAAAGGTAACAAATGCTAGCTGAGCTTCAAAAAACATATATAGACAAAGAGGAAGTGTATATGCATTGTATGCATAGATTTTGGAGAAAATTGGAGAAATTTCAATTTTATTATCCAAAGTGTATGATTGATATGAGCTGGTATAGTATTGAAGATGTTGTTTGTGAGATTGATGAGCCGAAGAAAGTTCGAACTCGGTACAAGGTGGATAAAAGTGTGTGGATGCCAATAGTAAAAAATATAACATCAAAGAATGAGTGAATTCATGTAAGAAAACATCTACATGCCATTTTTGTGTCAGTGGTGTAACACTGATTATAAGTGGTGTAACAGTGTGTCTATCTTCAGATTATGAAAGAAAGAGGCACGAAAACTTTTATTTAAGATCAAATTTTTCATGTTTTAAATGCAATCAAAAATAGAAATTAGTTTATTTTACAAAATTTAACACACTTATCTCTTATTTATTATCGCTAGGTCAGTGGTGTAACTTTAAGTCAGTGGTAAAACATAATAATCAGTGGTGTAACGTGTACATTTTTCTCCAAATAAAATTAACTGACAATGATTCATGTATATTTGAAAACACCAGTGCATTTACAATAATGTCTCTTTTATGCTCCATTAAAAGAAAAATCCAGTTGTGTTCTTTTTAATGCTCAAATTAAAAATTTGTTGAGTAACATTAAGACTTTGTCCCAAATGTTATGTTGGTCACTATGTAAATGTGTCAAATATTTTCTGTTATCTAATTCTAATAACTCTAAATGAAGTTTGTTGATATAAACTTTATGTCCATCATTTTAAAAGAATTATTTTATTTTATTTAAGAATTTTTTCCTATACTATATGCCTGTTACACCACTGACAACATTTTCACAGTTCATTTAATTTTAGTCTAATTATCCACCAAATGGTAGATTCCAATGTTTGCAAATTTTTAGATGTTATACTTTATTGTTTGTTAAATGTGTTTTTTGCAATCAAAGTAATTTTTCACCAATAATTTTCTCATGTTTTACATATTTTAAAAGTCTGCATATTTTGATAATGACCCATCACACATTGCTATGCTTACTTTCAAGATGGAGTGTCGCTATTTAGTTTTGAAGGTGTTCATTCTAATTTTCAGACTCTCAAGCTTGCAAAGATAATTATTATTATATGGATATAATCTACATTAGAACTTGGTGAACTCAGTGAATATTTTATCGTAGCCATAGGAGCGAGATGACCGGCGCGAATTGTCTCTGTATGACCGGCGCGAATTGTCTCTGTAAGAGTGAAACCTTCCCGCATCCTTACTATGTTTTTTGCGTATTTTTATAAACCGGGACGGGTGAGTAATTGCAGCAAACACACTTCCGCTTTGCGTTTAAATGCGACATTCTATTCAAACGACTTGATTGAATTCATCTTTGTAATAGAGATAGGTATAATAATTTAAAGCAACACAGAATTAGGCAAGCCATAGTGAAAAAAATCGATTAAATTAAAATCTGATATTAAGCATTGATATGAAAATACTACAGTGACATTCATTTGTAAATGTACAGAAGAATATAAAAGTTTAAGCAAAATGAGAAAAATAAACATCGACTTTTGGCGGAAGTTTTTTTTCATATCAGATGCAGAGTAACATAATGTACATATATATATATAATGGGACCAATCATTTTAAAATGACACGTTAATTGTACTTAATTATTGATAATGAATAATTTTAGAAGCATTATTTGAACAGTACTTTATAAAAGCAGTTCTTTACTAGACTAAGATATAATAAGACTTCATAGTTTTTATTGTATTTATGTTTTCTTAAGTAATTTAAAAAAGAATTAATCCTTAAAAGCAAAGATTATATTATGATTAAAGGGGAAGTAAAGTAAAAAACAAATTTTATCCATATTTGGCTGTCGGATTATTTTTTTCCTTCAGTCTTATTTAATTGTGAAGAAGTATTGAAACTTCTTTCTGTTTAATCTATGCACAATTCATACCGGGCAAATCAAATTTAAAATAAAATGTTTTTGCCGATCTATGTCTGTGCGATCGAGTTTGAACAAACTTTTAGCCGGTATCCAATCGTATGATAGAAAACAGAAAGTACACATTTACTGGTATTGGTTTTAAGTTCTTAATCTACTTGTCCATGGCTTATGTTTCCTGTAAAAGTGATATACGTGTACATGGACAACTGTGTGATAGCCGCTTATTATATTATAATATTATATATCGAAACGGTTTATGGCGGTTTAAGATCCCGAGAAAAATGTTTCAGGCTGACATCAGAGTTAGGTTGATAATATTATTATTTTGATTAAAAATGTTCTAACAAAAATATTCAAATGAATAACCTTGATAGATATTCCTATGTGAACAGTTTGCTTTGATTTTATACTTCGCTTTTTTAACTACAAATTTTACATGAATATCTGTCGCGTCATTCTGTCCAGTTTAAGGGTGATTTTGATTTAAATTTAGCTGTTCTGCTTGGTTAGATTTGCTTGCTTTGGGGGATTTTTTGCTTAGTTGTTTTATTTTATTTTTTGTTTGAATGGGGGGGGGGGGGGGTGAAACAATGCCATGAAATCCAGTTCATTTGAAGCAACAATTTATGTAATTTGTTCAAACACTAATTATCATAGCTTTAATTATTTGTACTATTTAATGTGACAAATTTATTAATTTAGGTTCGTTGTGGATGTAGTTCGCCCATCTCGCTGTTTACACCGGGACGTACATCTATCTGTCCACCGCCGGACCGACATTTATTGTCACCTGTTCCGTCAATCATTGGGTCATAAATAATAAAACTGTCCGGCTAATGCGCGGGGGAGCTAAAGTTTACACCCCAGGAAAGCATCCATCTTTTCAAGCGCACATTTAAGGCCGCCATATGCCGTAAATATTATATCCGAGTTTGCTGCTGGATAATACATTATCTTCCATTTGCCTCCCCCCTCCCCCCTCCCACAAGAGATTTCTACTCGATTACTACGATATTTAATTAATCATATTTATAAAGAAGCAAAATGAATACATGTTCATCAATCATATTAACACATGGTATTGGAGTTTTTAATTTTGTTTTTTGATTACGCAAATTTCACTACAATTTTCTCACAAAATGTTTACCTTCAATTCCAGGTCATATGGTGACGTCACATGAATTTATTGTACATGCAAGTTATACACCATATCAAATACACCTGATAATCAAATTTATTTTTTTATTAGAAAAATTCTCATTTTTACAACATTACATATCTAACACAGTTTTTGTAACATTCACTAAAACCATGCAATTGCAGACGACTAATTTAAACACTAAGATGAAAAGTTGTAGGTTTTTACAAATTGAAAAATAATCACGAGACGATATTGACAATTTTACATTAATCTTCATGATATCTTCAATTGAATATCATAAGCCGTAATACAAACAGTTTATCGGTGATTCCAATCTTCACTCCTTCTTCTTTTTTTGTTTGTTGTTGTTGTTGTTTTTATTTTTATTTTTTTTGGAGGGGGGGGGGGGGTCCTTTTTATAATTTCAAAGAGGCTGGGTGGTCTAAAAACTAACATATCTACCTAGAGCTTTGAAATAGGATTTGTTTTGCAATAATTTTTTTTAAGTAAAAAAAAACAATCCATATATTTTTGCTTTTACATTTTGGTATTTTCCTATATTTTATATAGATTTTTTTTAAGGAGATCAATGCGCTCCAAAAATCGAGCCTTTTAATTAAATTAACGGGAAAATAAACTAACAAATGAAACAAATTAGAACAAATAAGACAATTAGTCCTTAATAAAAACACAACAAATTAACCTATACTGTATAGATGATTGAAAAAAAAAAATAAATTGCTGTAAAAACAAATTCAAATTCAAATTCAGTTTATTTCGCTCACACCATGGAATGGTACATGAGGTCAATCATCATATACAGTTCAAAAGTCAGAGGTACATTGTATAAATGAATAGATAAGTAGTAAATAAATAGTAAATAAGCATAAATATACAATATATACAATGAAGATAGGAAAAAGTATAATAATGGAGGACAGACTATTATATCAAACTGTATATTTTGATAATAAAATAACATAATTTTTTCAGGTTTGTAGCATTTGAACAAGACATAAGTTCACAAAACTTAATAGTATTTGGCGCTGACCAGTATTTTTCATCAAGATATTTACGTCTAAATGTCAATAGTTCTTTACATTCCAGAATATAATGAAATTCGTCAGCAATTTGACCAGAATTACACAGTTTACACACTCTTTGGTTTAAAGGTGTATTGTACCATCTCCCAGTCTCCACTGGGAGATGGTGATTTGAAGTTCTAAATTTCATAAAAACCTTTCTGAGCCTAAGTGGCAATATATTAATGTAATTTTCATAATTAAAATTTTTCTTAAAAATCTTGTAAATTTGCCCTTTTGACGAGTCATTAATGTCACTAGACCATTTTTGGATATATTGGTCTTGTAACCTTTGTTTTACAATTGTAGAAATCCACTTTACATTTACGATATTTTGAGTTGAGTTGAACATATTTTATTGACTAATGCCAAAAGGATTGGACACAAGTTCCAAAAACTTAGAATGTCCTCTCCTTGTACATAATATATTACAGTGCCATACAATGCCAGTTAACATTGATAACAGTTATAAAACATGTAATGAAATACAAATAAATCATTAGTTTTAAATCTAGAATTAGAATTAGGTTGGATAAGAAAGTTATGCAAATAATTTAAAAACTTAGATAAATCTACCACACTTTTGTATAAATGTATGAACTTCTTTAAATATTTTTATGTTTTCATCATAAGATAAAGTGTTGTCACCCCAAAGTAACAAATGTACATCAATTATATTCAAAAAGTTCAGTGATAAAAGATTATACATAAATGATTGTAAACGATATTTTGTTCATACCAAATATTTGAAAAACCACACATATCTAAAATATTTTTAACACCTACAATCCAAGAGTTTGACATATTTCCCCTTTGATATTGCAAGACCAAAAACTTATATAAAACAGATACAATTTTGCTTTCGGAGTTTGTAAATAACTTTGACCAGTAGGAAATCATTCTGGTATATACATTGATACATAAAGGGAAACGACCTGTTTCCCCGTAAACCATATAGGATGGTGTACTACTTTTTAAATTAAAAACATATTTTAAAAATTTTAAATGTACACGTTCAATAACTTCTATATTTTCGTAACCCCAAATTTCGCACCCATACAATAACACTGGGACTACAATTTTATCAAATAAGTCAAACTGACAATCGACAGGTAAATTAAATTGTCTTATTTTTCTAATAACACTGTACATTGCTTTCTGTGCCTGTTCACACAAATGTTTTTTAGCTTTAGCAAATGATCCTGTTCTGGAAAAGATTATACCCAGGTATTTAAAATCTTTGACATTTTCTATAGCAACCTTATTGTAATAAAACACATTTTTCGGTAGAGGGCCTTTTGAAAAAATCAAAATTTTTGTTTTGTCTGTATTGACTTGTAACTTCCATTGACTACAATATACATAAAATTCATTCAGTGCATTTTGGAGGTCTTCGGCAGTCTCAGTCATAATTACAGTATCATCAGCATAAAAAAGGATAAACAGTTTCAATACATAAATAATTCATTTTCTATAGCATCAGAAATACTCTTGAGACCTTCAATGTTTTTGTCTAATAAGAAATTCTCCAAATCACTGATATACAATGAAAACAAAAATGGTGATAAGTTTTCTCCTTGGCGAACTCCAACATTACAGTTTATAAAATCAGATGTGGTACCATCCATACTAATAAGAGATTTAATACCCTGGTACATATTTTTAATATAAACATAACATTTTCCACTAATACCATTTTTTGACATTTTGTACCATAATCCACTTCTCCAAATAGTGTCAAATGCTTGTTTAAAATCGATGAAGGCACAAAATAATTTCTTTTTCTGTTTCATAAGAGTTTCTGATAAAAACTGCAAAGTTAACGCATGATCTAGGGTAGAATAGCCTTTTCGGAAACCAGTTTGGCTCTCACTTATTATATTAATCTCATTTGCATATGCTTCCAGCCGTGTGCTTAAAATAGATGTAAAAAGTTTACGAAGACAACTTAATAAAGTTATAGGACGATAATTTTCAGGTTTCGTAGGGTCCCCTTTGTTTTTATAAATAGGCTTTACAATTCCAATTAACCACTCGTCTGGAACAATACCACTATCAAAAATAACATTAAATAATTTTTTGTACACTGGTAAAAAAACAGTAATAGTAGAACAAATATGTTCGTTCAACACTCTGTCAAAACCTGCTGCTTTGTTGTTTTTTAAATTTTTAACCGCAGCCAATATTTCACCGTCATCTATTTCACAGTTAAGAAAATCATCAACATTTTCATAAGCGACATTTAAAAAGTAGTCATCATTATCTACAGCAAGCGACTCATCCTCAGTTTCACTAATACCCTTTATAAAATTAAAATAATCATTAATATCAACAGCACACTTTTTGTCTTTACATGTTGAATTTAAAATTTTCCAGTACTCTTTGGTATTTGTAGTACGCACATTCTTTATTTTTTCGGTAATGCTTTTCCTGTAATTTTTTATACACTCGTCCATAACCCGCTTATAGTTTTTGCTTTGAGACTTAAGATGACTTAAATTTTCCTCGGACTTGCAGTTATTATGATTTTTCTTTGCCAAATGAAAATTTTTCCTTGCTTTTCTACATTCTTTGTTGAACCATGGTTTATTATTCGACTTTTTTCCTGAAAATTTGTTGCATCCCATATTATAATTACCGAATGTATCGCTTGCTGCTTTGTGAAAAACATTACAAATTTTTGTAGTTATAGAAGTAACACTTGTTTTACATACATTATTAACACAAACAGACATTTCTTCTAAGTCTAACTGAATAGCGTCTACCGCTGAAGTATCAATATTCTTACAGAAATATACAAAACAAAACACGAAAAAACAGTTTAAAAAAAGGGGAAAAAATGCTTAGCATACAAATATTTCCTCTCTTTTATACGACAGGTTTTTAAAATGATTTACTTTTATATTCTCTGTAATGCATACCGCTACCTGCATCAGTCAGAAAAAAAATCTGTCACCTTAAATCATCGCGCGCTGCGAAACTACAGCTTATTTTTATGACCGTCTGAGAACATATATGAAAGATGGAGAACGATGGGGACTGATGAAACCTGTTAAATCGCCTCACCCCCGCTAACATCCGGGAAGCCGACTGTCAGCGCGGGAACTCGCGGGGCCTGACGGTGGGGGTTTGATATATGTGGGGGTGGCGGCTGATGTAAGATTCCCGCTCATAAACCGTGACGGTTATAGGTCATCCATTCCACTTCATTGAATCTACCGAAGGCCAAAGTCGTAGGAAAGGGCAGGCGGCGAAACGTTTATGTTTATTTCTTAACATTATAGTGTATTTGCATATTTGTAAATGCTAGTATGCCATTAGCTTTAATAGCATACACCTGCGGTTGAGCCTTACATTAAATTAACGTAGGAATAAGACCTGCATTTATATCTCTGTTGTGTCAAATAATGTCCTCTTATTCTTTAAATCAATTACATGTACTATAAATTTGGTCCTGAAAATGAATAAACCTGGTTTTTTTTAACGGGGGGGGGGGGGGGGGATAGGAGAAATTCGAAAGAATAAACTACATGTCCGCTTTCGGGATTTTTTTCAGAGACAGAGAAATTGGGGCGGCTTATTTTCAGGGCTTAAACGAGGATGTAAGTTCTAGGTACTATTCCTCCTGCTCTCCCACAAAGTCCTGGAAATCCATCCGAGAGGGCAACAAAAATAATGCACTCTCCTGGAAGGAGCTTTCCGGAGGAAATAAGTCTGGGGAAAGTTCCGAGGAGAATTTGCCTCCGTCGAAAGGAACTAGTACGAATGAGAACCAGCTTATTTTAAGGGCTTAAACAAGGATGTAAGTTCTAGGTTCTTAACATGTTTCTTGTCTGGTTCACCAAGCATGTTTCTTGTCTGGTTCACTAAGCATATCTCTTATCTGGTTCACTAAGCATGTCTCTGTCTGGTTCACTAAGCATATCTCTTGTCTGGTTCACTAAGCATATCTCTTGTCTGGTTCACTAAGCATATCTCTTGTCTGGTTCACTAAGCATATCTCTTGTCTGGTTCACTAAGCATATCTCTTGTCTGGTTCTCTATGCATGTTTCTTGTCTGGTTCACTAAGCATATCTCTTGTCTGGTTCACTAAGCATATCTCTTGTCTGGTTCTCTATGCATATTTCTTGTCTGGTTCACTAAGCATATCTCTTGTCTGGTTCTCTAAGCACGTCTCTTGTTTGGTTCACTAAGCATGTCTCTTGTCTGATTCACTAAGCATGTCTCTGTCTGGTTCACTAAGCATAACTCTTGTCTGGTTCACTAAGCATATCTCTTGTCTGGTTCACTAAGCATATCTCTTGTCTGGTTCACTAAGCATATCTCTTGTCTGGTTCTCTATGCATGTTTCTTGTCTGGTTCACTAAGCATATCTCTTGTCTGGTTCACTAAGCATATCTCTTGTCTGGTTCACTAAGCATGTCTCTGTCTGGTTCACTAAGCATGTCTCTGTCTGGTTCACCTTGCATGTCTCTTGTCTGGTTCACTAAGCATGTCTCTTGTCTGGTTCACTAAGCATGATTCGTGTATGGATCACTAAGTATGTCTCTTGTCTGGTTCTCTAAGCATATCTCTTGTCTGGTTCACTTAGCATATCTCTTGTCTGGTTCACTAAGCATGTCTCTTGTCTAGTTCATTAGGCATGTCTCTTGTCTGGTTCTCTAAGCATGTCTCTTGTCTGGTTCTCTAAGCATGTCTATTTTCTGGTTCACTGGTACATGTTTCTTGTCTGGTTCACTAAGCATGTCTCTTGTCTGGTTTACTAAGCAAGTCTCTTGTCTGGTTCACTAAGCTAGTTTCTTGTCTGGTTCACTAAGCATGATTCGTGTATGGATCACTAAGTATGTCTCTTGTCTGGTTCACTAAGCATGTCTCTTGTCTGGTTCACTAAGCAAGTCTCTTGTCTGGTTCACTAAGCAATCTCTTGTCTGGTCTACAAAGCATGTCTCTTGTCTTGTTCACTAAGCATGTCTCTTGTCTGGTTCACTAAGCATTTCTCTTGTCTGGTTCACTAATCATGTCTCTTGTCTTGTTCACTAAGCATGTCTCTTGTCTGGTTCACTTAGCATGTCTCTTGTCTGGTTCACTAGGAAGGTCTGGTTCAGTGGTTACCATTCTCTTTACTTATCACCCTTATCATACCCTTGATTACACATTTCCTGAACACCTTTTGGCTTTTTATTCGGTTTACCATGGATCTTACTCTCTTTTTTACTGTGCATAGGTGAAGTCGAAACTATGACGTCATGATCTGAACATTTCAGTATTAGATGATATCACTATTACTTATAAGGTTTGTACCTGACTGTTTACAGAAATTTCTGTAAACAGTCAGTAACAAACATAATAAGTGTTTTGTTCTACTGAGAACCTAAATTTTGATAAGTTAACAACAAAAGATAATATATAACAATTAAATTCACAGGCTAACTCTCTAATTGTGTACCTTCCTCGTCAAAGGGGGGTCACTCTAAATATTTTGGGGCTTAAAAATATGCTTAAAAGTATGGTTGAACGTTTGTGTAAAATTCAGCTCAAATAACGTTACGTCTGCCACGTTGGCGTATAAATTTTGACGCCCGCCGTGTAAAGAAATGTATAAGGCAATCACGTGACGCGATTTATTAAATGACGTGGAGACATTCTAGTCCGAGGCAAATCTCTCAGGGGAGTACCACCCCGAAATACTTCCATATAGATCTACCACAAACTTTAATTTTGTCGAATAACAAACGTCTCATGCTAAATCGGTTTCTTGAATATCTTAGTAAAGCATTGATCAAGAGCAAAGGAAATTGGAAAGATTTTTTTTCTAGAATCGCTAACCGCTGGATTATTTTACAAATTTAGATTAATGAACGGATATTTTCTAAAATTTAAATGTATTTCATATCAATTAAAGTAGAAAATTCACATAGTCACCCAAAATATCTTCATGAAAAAAAGTGCATTATTAAAAAAGATTAATTTCCAAAAACTTTTTTTTATTCAACAAATAGAGCTCTTCCATTCAGTCGGCTTAGATTGTCATGAGAGGTGACACTGATAAAGTTTATCCCCCCCAGCTCTAATAAAAGTATAGACACTGACCCAGGTCAACAGAGGAAGCACGGACAACTAACATGAAGCTTCTTGGGCCTTTCCGTCAGTCTTCGGGAAAAAAACCGATCTCTGCCGGAAAGGCCCGAATTGCGAAGATACATGTATCCTTGCTGAGGACACATGAATTACGATAGTATCTTCTCGAGTCTTTCCGACAAGATACACATGTCCTTGCTCTGGACACATGAATTACGATAGTATCTTCTCGGGTCTTTCCGACAAGATACACATGTCCTTGCTCTGGACACATGAATTACGATAGTATCTTCTCGGGTCTTTCCGACAAGATACACATGTCCTTGCTCTGGACACATGAATTACGATAGTATCTTCTCGGGTCTTTCCGGCAAGAGAAATATGACTTCGTTAGTGTACATGGCAACCTTTTTTTCCCTTTCAAAAATCTTAATTTGACTATGGAGTATGCATATAAGCATTCAATGCTTATATTTACGTTTTTAAACATTTATGACCTTCCCGCAAATATGATTTAATTTCAAAAAGATCTGTCTTATTTAACGAGCAATGCGAAATTAACGGAAGAGCCATTTGAACAGCCGAATTATGCTGACAAAAATAGTGCACAGCGTTTTAAATTCTAATAAAAAAAAAATATTTTTATTTCTGTAATTTACCGAATTTACTTTTGGTATGCTAAGAAATTAATCAATTAAATTCATTTAACCGTCAGAATATATTTACATCAATGAAAAATAATGAGCGTAAGTATAATATCAGGTCGTGATCCGGTTTGAAGTCGCGAGAAAAGCAGTTCATGTTCTTCGAGAAATACTGAAGAAATAGTATATGTATTCATACGCACCAAAATTGGTGATTGGGTCTTCTGCGTTATGCGTAAATATAACTCAAATCAATAAATGCAATTTAATAGAGGGAAAGAAAGTAAATGTAAATATTGTTGCAATTTGAACCAAGCTCCAGTTTCAAAATTGATGTAGCCTTAAAAAAACCCAAACAAAATAGCTAAAAATCGAATTCACACTTAAAAAAGAAAGAATCTTGTTACTTGTATTTGAATTATTTTAATTTGAATGACAGAAATATTATCAAATTTCACTTACATTTTTGTCATATTTCCTTTAACTAAATGACGATTGAATCTAGTTTTATCCGGCGAAAACGTGGAGGAATATGATGTAATCTATAATGCAAAGGAAAAAAATCAATATCCAGTTCTTAACAGTCACGAGACGCCCGTGGTTGCGTGTGCTTCCACCACTGAGTTTGCACGATCGTGGACTCGACTTCGTGTTTGAAACTGACCACGACGCAGCCGCAGAATTAATTATCCAGGATCACCTCCCAGTGTCATCTGGGGTGAATGAATCTCGAAGGGAATTCCCCGCATTTTTTTTCTGGAACGATGCATGCACTGTCAAAGAGAACTTCATATGATGACCTAATTACAATATGACCTCATAACGCGTGAGTGTTGTTCATGTGTTTAAAATCCAAATTCAATTAGCTATGGGTGACCAAAATTCAATTATATAGTCTGCGGCGCATGACTACAAAGAAGCGTCGTATTTGGGTCATTGGGAGGTGTATGAATGAATACGGTTAATGTACGGCGAGAATGTTCATGTGCTCAAGGAGAACGCACAGACAACCACAAGTCTTGAATACTAACTGCTTACCCAAATACATTTAATTTTCGTGCATGTGTTCATGCAAAATTCAATAATCATTTTATAATATTTCCTGCAGATATATATGTATATATACATACACACATATATATATATATATATATATATATATATATATATATATATATATATATATATATATATCCTTTTCAAATTAATTTGTGATTCAATCTACAAACCTTGAATAAACTTTACCCAGTTTTTCCTTTCGAGTAATATTCCATTGGATCGCTTTTTTATATTTTCACAATCACGTGATATCGAAAAAAGATCCCTATTAGATGAAACTCTTTTGTTTGGCTTTGCAGTCACTTCCTGTTCAAACGTTAAGGAGGCTGGATTGTCATGGGAATTTCTTTTAGACTGTATTGATCTCCTTAAAAGAAGAGCTCTGTATAACGATAGTTGAAATGAAAAAAATGACAATAACAAACCGTGAACCATATCGAAAATCCATTAAATGAAATACAAACGGAATACAGAGCAGCACGGACCTCCAAATAGATAGAGGTAGGATCAGGTGCCTAGGAGGTGTGAACATATCCTTCTGACCGGTCACACCCGCCGCGTGCTCCTTGTCAATATGGGCATGTAATAATCGAGACAAATGTCAGATTCGGGAAAAATGTCACAATTGGGGAAAATGATTCAATTTAAAAGCTAAAAGACATGGATTTGTTTTTTAAAAATAATTGTTTATAGTAAAAATAATTATATTTAAAAATTAATGTTAAGTCTGATGCATGCATTATTTGTTTACAACCCAACGTCCCTAATATGATTCAGTCCAAATGTGTCGTATATACCTGACGATGCCAATAATTAGTCATCCATATTACTAGTCGCCATTACTTTAAGGAGACTTGGTAGTCAACAAAATAAACATAAGATCTACCTTGGTCTTTTTTTTCTTTTTCTTTTTGTTTTGCTTTTTTTTCTCGAAATTATGTTTTAAGATATAGCATAGACTTTAATCTTATAAATAAAATTCCAAAATATCCGCTTTAAAATTTAAGCATTTTTCTATATCTTTATTTAGAGCTCTGTTTCTTTGGAATATCAAATAAATACAGTATAAAGGGAACATGACGAATCTCTGCCATTTTGTTAAATTTGAATGTCAGGGGAAGTGACGTTGTTCACGTTTATCTCCCCAGCTCCAATAAAAGTACACATCGATCCAGGTCAACATAGAAAGCACGGACAATGAACTTCTTAGACTTTCCAGCAGTCTTCGGAAAAACACGATCTTTATCGAAAAGGCCCGAAAAAGTTGCAGTTGGTTAAAATACATGTATTCTTGCTGCGCTTATATGGTGTTTCGGGTGATGAAATGTGTGTAGGTCTTTTGCTTTTCAATGGTACTTCATATTGTATTAAATACTAGGACAAGATAAAAAATTTTACCATTCCTTCTGCTGATTGTAAAAATCTGAAAAGTTTTGAATTACTACTTGTCAAAAATATAATCGGATTTCACTTACATTTTAGTCACATATCCAGAAACTAAATAACGATCGAAGCTAATTGTATCCGGCAAAAACGTGGAGGAATATGATGTAAACTGAAAAGCAAAGAAAGAAATTAACCTCCAGTTCTTAACAGTCAAGAGACGCTCGTGGTTGCGTGTGTTTCCACCACTGAGTTCGCACGATCGTGGTCTCGACTTCGTATTTCAAACTGACCACGACGCAGCCGCAGAATTAATCATTTAGGATCACCTCCCAGTGTCATTTAGGGTGAATGAATCTTGAAGGGAATTCCCCCGCATTTTTGTGGAACGGTGCGTGTACTATTATATAAATAGTGCCTGTTTTGGATGGTAACAGTTGAAATTGACACCCCGAGAAAACCATTGTCAACCGACGCGAAGCGGAGGTTGACAATGGTTTTCGAGGGGTGTCAATTTCAACTGTTATCCTCCCAAACAGGCACTATTTATTTTGTTATACTGAATGTCTTAATTTTTAAGAAAATTTTACTGCTTTTATATAGGAATAACGTGAATTCTACAGCGAACCGTACGCGCATAATTTTCGCGCATGTAACATTTTTTAATGTTACCCGTTGCTAAGTGCGTTGCTAACGCTGAGGGTAATAGCAAATATTATTAACTGCGTCTTAACCAATCAGATTTCAGTATTTAACATGAAAATATAACAAAAAAACAAAACTTCTTCCGATGTCATATAATTTATCCCACCATTAGTATGGCCTTAGAACGCATGCGTGTTGTTCCTGTGTTTGTATGTTGTAATCAAAATTTAATAAGCTTTGGGTGACCACAATTCAATTATATATAGTCTGCGGCGCATGAATACAAAGATACAAGATAAATCTTTACCATTTATTATATACTGATTGTAAAAGTGTGCTAAGCTTCACTAAATAGCAGATATATTATCAGATTTCACTTACTTTTTAGTCACTTTTCTGCTGACTAAATGACGATCGAGGCACGTTTTAGTCTGCGAAAACGTCGGGGAAAATGATTTTAGCTGGGAAATGAAGAAAGAACAAAAAACAAAAAGCAAAAACAAAAAAAACCAAAAAGCAACCTATAGAGCACTTTCAGTCACGAGCTGCCCGTGGTTGCGTGTGTATCCACTACTGACTTTGCACGATCGTGGCCTCGACTTCGTGTTTCAAACTGACCACGACACAGCCACAGAATTAATAATCAACAAGGATCGTCCATGGTGTCATCTGGGGTGAACGAATCCTGAGGGGAATCCCCCCTGAATTCTTTATTTCCCCTTGGTACAGTACATACATATATATTATCAAAGAAGGTTTCTCACGATGACGTATGAGTTACCTCAATGTTAGTATGACCTCACCAATGTACACGCAAGCGTTGTTTGTGTTTTTTGAATCAAGATTTTAGTAGCTATGGATGACCACAATTCAATTATCAAGTCTGCGGCTCATGAATACAAAGTAGCGCTCTATTATGGTCATTGAGAGGCACTTGCATGAATACGGTTAACGCACGGCAATGATTGTCACGTGATTGTAATTGTTGTCCAAGGTACCTCACAAACAGTAAGCAGACAACCACCTTACACAAATACTTTAATTTTTATTTATGCATTCATATTAAAATAAAATGACTTAACATTCACTCAAGTTAAACAACCTTTTCGACTTAATTTGTGATTTAATTTAGACACCTTTAAAACATTACCAAGTTTTATTCCAGTCGGCTTAAAGTCCCTATGAATCGCTTTTATTTATTTTCACAATCACATGATATTTAAAAACTTCCCAATTTGACGAAAGCTTTCGCTTGGCTTTGCAATCGCTCTCTGATTAAACGTTGAGAGGGCTAGATGTTTGTAGCCATTTTCAGGCTATAATTATCTCATTATAAAAAAAGATCTCTGGTTTTAAAATCGTTAGATTTAAAGTCTAAAGTATATGTCGATTTTTTATATGGAAAATTAGTTTCAAGTTAGATTAATTACATTTAAAAAATTAAGCTAGATCTGAGGGTTAACTTGTTGACCATACAGTCTCCTTAAGGTAGATCTGATGGTTAGTTTGTTGACCATCCAATCTCCCTAAGGTAGATCTGATGGTTAGTTTGTTGACGACCCGGCTTCCTTAAGGTAGATCCCGGCCTTCTTAATTTTATATAACCAAAAAAAGTATATAACCCCCCCCCCCCCCAAAAAAAAAATAAATGTACATTTATTCCTAAAACAAGTTGACTAAGAATGAAGAAGACAACATTCAAGGTCGTGACGGGACTAATCAGGATTGATCGAATTCGATATCTGTCACATAAAAGCTATATATAAGTAAACTTGATTTTATAATATTTTTATTTATCCTGTGGTGAGCCCCCTCTTTCCAAATGTTACCTGTACAATTGACCTGTAACGAGCCTGAACTCACTGGACCTTTACAATTATAGCCAGTCCGTGCAACAGTTTGGACACGGCAATCCGAGGGGAAGGACGCAACCAAGACTTCTCCTGTTTTTCATGTACTAGTCCTGGCACATTTTTACTTTGCTGTAAGCATTCTCTATCTATTATGCCTATGGTCCAGCTTCTCTGAGGTAAGCCTTATTAGTTGGTATAAGTCTTCCCGGTAGTTTTTCACTTATCTACTTCGTAGACATCTTCGTCAATGAATGGAGCATCAGCCTCCTACAAGATTAGAACCAGCAGAACCATATCTTAAGGACAGTCTCGCCACAACCGCCATACACGTATCATCAAGATTGCCTCCAATACCGGATACATGGACAAATCATTGTTTAACTCATCTATACTACTATGTCAAAATAATAGACTCTAGTTTTTAAGCTTTAACATCTATCTATCTATCTATATATCTATCTATCTATCTATCTATCTATCTATCTATCTATCTATCTATCTATCTATCTTTGTGATAAATCGTGGGTCTTACCATTGCCAAGACAGTCTCTCTCTCTCTCTCTCTCTCTCTCTCTCTCTCTCTCTCTCTCTCTCTCTCTCTCTCTCTCTCCACTTTTTAACATCTATGTATCAATGATACGGAGAGAAAGGAACACGAACAAGTGTTAATGTCATTTATACCTTAAAAACTGGAAGAGCCACTGTAACAGCAACACGCGTGAACTTTGATTTTCGCTAGTGACGTTGCATTTTACAGCGCCCAATGTTTGTGACGTCATAATAAAACTCGTCATTTTAATCTTTCAGTACCCTTTCTGTGTGACAGCGTTATAACAGCAGAAGCTTTTCATACACTTTACATGCAAAAAATATGTGGAATGTAAATATTGTCCAATAATAGCGAGCGCAGCTCGCCGGCGCGAAGCGCCGGCGCGAAGCGAGCTCTACCGGCAAGGCGTGTGTGAATAGAAAATTCGGACTAGTTGCACATTCATTCAACGGATTTTTTTGGCGTCAGTAAATCGGACCAGTAATGCATCGTTTTAATCGTCCCAGTAGTTCCCTGTAATCATGGCAATTTTTATCACTTCACACTCTCACGAGAATCAGCAAGACAAATTTAGACAGTAAAAACAATAACGATGTAAGCGACATACACAGTCAATGTTACCTCTAAAGTTCACCTCAGTACACTTTCAATCAAAAATAATCTTGTGACGTCACAAACGGTTACACATTGATCCGATATATTTTTTCGGAGTCAGTAAATTTTGACCCACAATTCATAGTACCAATGGTTTCCAACCTCACGTTCCAACATCACGTTCTCCCGAGAATCAAAGTAAAACCTTTGAAAAGCTTATAAGATGTGTAATTTTAAGAACATCATGCTTTTTAAGTAAATAAAACAGTATACTTCGCATACTTTTATTTCTCAGGGGAGTTTTAAAGAGTAAGACGACACTTAACCAACGTCAGCTTTGACGTCACAATAAGCACTGATAAGGGGAAATTACTCTAATTGAAGTTATTGTAAATCTGCTGAAATGACCAAAATCCTCTTAAAATCTTGCAAAGGCTAAGATAAAGAACAGCTGACGAATAAGGACATTTCTTCAGATACAGGAAACAGTTGTAAATTGCACTAATTTGGATGAATGCTCACAAATATTTTATTCACTATAATTACGGTAATATCCTGAAACGTAACGTTATACGTAGCAGCACCTTTTTTTAAAGGGGGTGGGTGGGTGGATGTGGCAGCCTCATCCAAAAAATCTTTGCAAGCAAAAAGAAAAATAAATCATGAAAATTCTAATCCTTCAGCTCTTTAGCAGTTCAATGGTTTCTTTATTTTCACTTCCATTTATTACATGCGGGGGGGGGGGGGGGGGGGGCAACACCATGTTCTTTTAACATGGTAAGGAAATATTTTTAAGCGTAAATTAAAAATAAAATTAAACATTAATTATTTTTTTTTAAGTGGAGGGGCAAATCCATGGTAAGTCGATTTTCTAAGTATAAATTGACAAAAATGAAAAAAATTTTAGCATGGGGGGAGCTCTATGATGAGTCAAGTTTTATATGTAAGTTTAAGAAAAAATGTCTACTGCAAAAAAAAGGGGGAAATCAATCAATCAATCATAATCACAATCACTTTAAAAGAGGAGATGCAGTGCAATGAATATTTATTCATTAAAATCTTTATTATTTAACAACATTGTATCTGAGATTAAACTATTGTTCTACATATAAATAAATAAATTATAACAAATCTTATAAACTATGAATAATGAAAATTTACTGAAAAATAGGTATGTTTTATTTTTTGGCATTCAAATTTCACGTTATTTATTTTATTTTATTAATTTATTATAATTCATTGTTTGATCACATGCTGTGTTCGCCCCAACGGTCGCACCGTAAAACATATTATCCTTTAATCTCGGGGCGGGGGGATCTTTGATTGGGGGGGGGGTATATAAGGAAGATACATGACGTTGACCGCCTGCTGGTCGACAGATCATAAAACTTGTCAGTCGTAAGCAGGAAAAGACACACTCATTTACATATTACATGGGCTGCATTCAGGAAATTAATTCAGTACATATCAGCATGTCTCTGAGTCCTTGTTCTATTTTAAGGGTCCTCCATAACTTTGGGAAAAGTTTTTACATACAGACCAAAGCTTCTAAATGACTTATATAATATGCTAAAAATATGGATTTCTAGCATATGTTTGACTTGAAAATGAAAGAAAAAAAATCAAATTTGGGGAAAAAATCAACTTTTAACATGTGACTCCTACTAGTATTCATAAAAACAAAAGTCCCTGCAGTATTTGTCCTCGGGACCTGCAGGTCAGTAGAACAAAACTTCAACCATTGCGATACACAGATAGACAACAAAACTCGGCAATATAAACAGTTTCATAATGGGTTAAAATCGCAATGTACTGTCATAAAAAGTAGAAGTCAAGGGTGTCAAGGATCCTTAGGGATTTAAAAATTAATTGACACAGTATCATTCGAAAAAAAAGACAGGTTCAAAAACAGATTTCTTACGGAGATTTACATGTATAATGGGAAATGTTGATAGCTTTTTTTTCATTCGAGAGAAATGCCTTGCATAATTTTCAACGTTATTATCTAGGTATTTATCAATGCAAAATCCCCGTAGACTTTTTAATTTTAACCGTATAATGAAACTTGATAAGCTCAAGGGGTACGTTTTAGAGAAAAAAATTTTGTTGCTAATGAATGAAAACTGAATAAAACCTGTGATATGTATGATGATAGAGTAATTAAGGAAGTTGGGGGGTCAAAATGTAACATACATAATAACCATCAGATTAAGCAGAAAATTTAAAGTTTTGAAGTATTTCTAGTGTCTGTTAATATATAGAACCACTCGTCCTAAGGAGATATTATATAGTAATTTTTTTAATGGTTACGATTTCTCCATGCACCATCTTATTTTTTCAAGAAATGAATCGGTGAAATCAGAAAAGAGAGCAAATAAATAAATGCATGAAGTACACTTGTCAGGTATATATCGCCTGTTTTTTTTGTATATTCCATGGTCCACTGGGGACATACCATAAAGTTCTACATAAATGTATCATTATAACAGGTGGATTTTCTAGTTTCTGATGACAAGACTCTCTCTCTCTCTCTCTCTCTCTCTCTCTCTCTCTCTCTCTCTCTCTCTGTGTCTGTCTGATATATCTATTCTTTATTTTGCGCCATTGGACCATTGTTTCAATAAAGATGAAAAAAAAATGAGATATCAATGTGTACAATGTTTATTTTTAGATTATGATATCGATCGGTCAAATAGGGGAAATATAAATATGAATTCTGATTGAAACTGATGAAATTTAAAAGAAAACTCTATGTAAGGAAATAAAATCTGTTGTCTACGCTATTTCAGATTCATTTATTTCAACTGCAAAGCCACTTTACAATGGCATAAAGAGACTATAAAATACATTAACTTTTAAAATTTTCTTATTTAAAAATAACGGCATGCGTGAAAATACAAGTATAAATAAAGGTAGTCTCACGTTTTGATATACGTGAACTATATTGACAACTAAGGGGAGCAAATTTTGTGTATTTCCTAATAAATGAACATAATTTTCTTAAAAAACAGTTTTAACTGTTAGACAGTATATGTTTAAAACTATTGGTATTTTTTGTTTTGGAATAACTTGCTGGTAAGTATTGATTTCTTTCTTGTTGTAATGACGGACAATGAAAAATATAATGAAATATATCCAACCGCGTTAATTGTCTGTTTTCCTGTAATTGCTGTTCATTGAATTACTGTGCATTATATGCACATAAACACAGTGTAATACATTTGTCTTCCTTGGCTGACAATCGTCACGCTTGTGTGGCTCTGGTCGTTCCGGCGAACCGTGGCGGTATTTAATGCTTAAAGGACCCTGCCTTGTTCCCATTGATAGACAGGTGCCCGACTCGGTCAGTGTGGCAGAAGCTTTATATCAGATTAGTGTAGAACAAACCAAACCGAAAGTAAAACTAGAAATCTCAATCGAATACCCTGACAACAGTGATGGTTTACTGGGTGCTCTCCTTTCTATGTGTTGGATTAATGCCAACTGATGCTCGCCATTTTGAAACTGCACAGGTTTGTAATGTTTTTATTTCTAATTTGGTTTTACTGATAAATCCTGGTACTAGTCAAGACAGAGGAAGAGGCAATCATTCGCTTCCATTTTGATTGTTAGGATTCATCACGTAATGAATAACATGACATCTAAATCCTTCTTAATTTATAATTTGTGTGATTCGCCTTTTTTCAATCAAAAGATCTTCGACCAATAAATAACTCAATAAATGAATCAATATATGATGCAATGATTTTTTTTAAAGATTGATATATGGGTCATTATCAAAATATGCAGACTTTTGTAAAATGTAAAACATGAGAAAATTATTGCTGAAAAAATTACTTTGATTGCAAAAAACACATTTAACAAACAATGAAGTATAACATCTAAAAATTTGCAAACATTGGAATCTACCATTTAGCTGATAATTAGACTAAAATGTAATGAACTGTAAAAATTTGGTCAGTGGTGTAACAGGCATATAGTATAGGAAAAAATCCTTAAATAAAATAAAATAATTCTTTTAAAATGGTGGACATAAAGTTTATATCAACAAACTTCATTTAAAGTTATCAGAATTAGATAACAGAAAATATTTGACACATTTACATTGTGACCAACATAACATTTGAGACAAAGTCTTGATGTTACTCAACAAATTTTTAATTTGAGCATTAAAAAGAACACAACTGGATTTTTCTTTTAATGGAGCATAAAAAAGACATTACTATAAATGCACTGGTGTTTTCAAATATACATGTATCATTGCCAGTTAAATTTATTTGGAGAAAAATGTACATGTTACACCACTGATTATTATGTTTTACCACTGACTTTAAGTTACACCAATGACCTAGCGATAATAAATAAGAGATAAGCGCATTAAATTTTGTAAAATAAACTAATCTCTATTTTTGATTGCATTTAAAACATGATAAATTTGATCTTAAATAAAAGTTTTCGTACCTCATTCTTTCATAATCTGAAGAGAGATACACTGTTACACCACTTATAATCAGTGTTACACCACTGACACAAAAACGGCATGTAGATGTTTTTTTACACGAATTCACTCATTCTTTGATGTTATATTTCATACTATTGGCATCCACACACTTTTATCTACCTTGTATCGAGTTCGAACTTTCTTTGGCTCATCAATCTCACAAACAACATCGTCAATACTATACCAGCTCATATCAATCATACATTTTGGATAATAATATTGAAATTTCTCCAATTTTCTCCAAAATCTATGCATACAACTCGTATTCACTTCCTCTTTGTTTATATATGTTTCTTGAAGCTCAGCTAGCATTTGTTACCTTTAAGAATTTGTATAACATAATAGGGAATGTGAAATGTCAGTGGAATAACATATCTTATAATACACTATAAGTCATTAAAAAGTTTGATTTTTTAATAAAAATAAAATGTGGATAATTTCATTTCTTTATTAGAATAAATTTGTTTTTACTTTTATCTTTTAATCAAGTATTTAAATGAGTAAAACATAGTTAGAGCATACAAAATGTCAATGGTGTTTCAAATAATGTCAATGGTGTAACAGGTCCCATTTTCCAGATTAAGAAAACACAATTGCAATTAAATAGTCAAGCTTTCTTTATTGTGACAGTGTCTAACTTGTAAAATTGATAAATAACAATTGTTCAAAATGCTCAAAATATAAATGAAATGGAAGGAAAAGTAAAATAATTAAATAATGTCATGTGGTGTAACAGTTTTATCAGTGGTGTAACAACAATTTTTGGTTACACCACTGACCGTTATACCACTGATGTATCCATAGTAAAGGTAGCAGTATGACCCAAGAGAACAGATACTACACAAAGCTACATAGCCTATGTTATAATGTGATAAACATTCATCATTTATGTGAAAAACTTTTTTGTTCTTTCATATTAGAAAACCTTAAATAGCACGTTATCCCACTGACACAGTTTACATTGTATTTTTCGGAGTATACTAACATTTTCTGCCATATTTTCTATCACAATGATGTCATCACTGATATATTTATCTTTTTAGTAGCAGGGAATGATGTCACTATGATGTGGGGGATTCCAACTGTAGTACAATATTATTTACTTGATGTATTTTAAGACATTTTTATATAATTTGCCTTGTAACACCAATGACAAAAATTTTTTGTACAAGCATATATCTCATCAAATTCATTGTTTTTAAAAGAGAACTTGTTAAGGAGCATAGCAGAAATTAAAATATGAATGTTGTTTTGAAAATTAACGGTGATTTTTGGAATAAAACATCAATATTGTTGAAGATATTGTAGGGTAAAGACGTTGGAAAAATTTAATGACAACATAAATTCACTGAAATCTCATAACAAATAATATTTTTTTTATACTTTAAGCAGTAAAATTGTCGATTAATTTGTTCATCAATATAGGTTTAAGTTTCTAAAATCCAATGGTACTGTATATATTCCCCAGAACATTATTTTTCCCCCTTTAAATTGACACTGACACAAAAGGCTGCATATTTTGAGAATGACCCATTTAGTTAATTGAGTACAATAGAACGTGGGCCGTTATACTGCTATTTCCTCTTGTGCATTTCATGTTCCGCATCTTAATCCCTATTTCTTTCACACTACATCTATACATGTGAATAAATGAATGGTCATTTTCAGATACAAGCTGTAATTCAACATTTGCCGCTAACTTTAATTTTATTTTACGCCTTTGTATGCATAGCATGGCATATATATTACGCGTGTCATTAAGACAACATTAACTGGGATTAGATAGTTCCCCCGGGGACAAACAATTAACGCAATAATAAAAAGTCAAAATAAAAAAAAAACACCGTGAAATGATTGAAGATATAATAAAACAATAATTGATCAGACCATATACATCGAACGTTATATATAATTGTTATTAGATGCCGAGTTCTATTCCTCAAAGGTGCGCATTCAGCAGAAGAGATGCTCACATGCGCTCGCTAATATTTGAATTACAGGTATACGGGGGATTATAGCGAGCGCTCGCGAGCACCCGCTTTGCTGTACTCGGTGCTGCATGGGGTTCGCTAGAACAGCCAGTAGTTTATAGGATAAAACCACACGCAGGCTCTATCACGACCCGCTTAGTAATCGAAGGACTTCCGTGATTTTTCTTCTCGAGTTTTTTGGCGAATTATCATGGCGACCGCGGTTCAACCCTAGCCAATAAATCAGCGATAATGCGCCGATATGTACATCTAAATGCACGTGCTACAGTCATTAATCGTTGGTGACAAATATTTTCTGTCAGTCGGTCGCCATTATTGGCCAGACCAAAAGCCTTGAAGAGAGTTTATATAGGCATTATATAACCGCCAAAACAGGTCTTTCATTCACGCTCATGAACTCATTGTCTTTTAAAAAGTCACGTATTTGTTTATCACACAACACATAAGAGCTTTACATGAAGCATATTCCTGCAGGCTAAAATTTAACAATATTTAAGGCTTTCTTTGACGGGCGAAGTTTATGCGTAAATTGTCCCCTTTTTCAAAGTTTAGGCTGTCTTTGACGTGCAAAGTTTTGACAGAAATGTGCACTGACTTTATTTAACGGAAAATTACACTTTATTTAACGGAAATGTACACTTTATTGAACGGAAATTTACACTTTTTAACGAAAATTTACACTTTATTGAACGGAAATTTACACATTATTGAATATTTTGAAGTAAAACACACTGTCTCTGTGTCAAACACACAGACTCTACCGTCAACAACTCTTTGTGATCGATAATCAGCAACAAATCGAAGCATTAAGAAGGCTCGATAGTTACTTTTAGACTGTATTTATCTCTTTTTAAAGAAGAAGCTCTACACGTATATAAAAATATAGAAAACACCCAAATCTAAACGGTAAAAACTACGGATTTTTCTTTACTTAATCATAGTTAATAGCCCAACAAATATTGTTTTGTTTTTTTCTGATGGTTAAATGTTTGACCGTCCATCCTTCTTAAAGTTATAGGCATCTCATGAAAGAACGTATGATTGCTACTGACATCACAGCCAGAAACTCTTATATGTAAACAAGAGAAAGGACGATTTTTATGTTTAGCTTTTCGGACAAACATATTATGTCGGCATGATAGATGTATGTTAAATGTAAATAATAATTTTTCTACTTCTCGAAGTATATGTCATCAGGCATATCCATCAGTTATAGCTTTTTATTTCGTTATTTTTTTGCGCAATATAGATAAAAATCCACAACAATAAAAAAATATATATTCAATCTCTGGCGATGGATCTATTTTTCACAAACACAGAAAAAAGTATTTTGAATACATGAAAACGATGTAAAATAGTTTGGGAATTCCTTCATTTATTTGATAAAAAAGCTAGGGAACGTCTCGTCGTAGCACTGGAGTTGTTACGTTGCGCAGAGTTATTGAATTGTTTACATTGTTGTGCTGTCGAGGCTGGTATAGTACAGCAATCAATCCCAACCATTTACTGCATCCCTGTCAAAGGGACGCCATTAATGTCAGGGGTCATCAACGCCCACGATATCGAGGCTGTCACTTCAGATTCCGGAATTCAGCATTCCACGGTACAGCCATGGCCGGGCAAGATCCTCCCTCAGGACCATACCACGGCACAGCCATGACCGGGCAAGATCCTCCCCCAGGACCATACCACGGCACAGCCATGACCGGGCAAGATCCTCCCTCAGGACCATACCACGGCACAGCCATGACCGGGCAAGATCCTCCCTCAGGACCACTCCACGGCACAGCCATGACCGGGCAAGATCCTCCCTCAGGACCACTCTACGACATTGCTACGACCGGGAAAGATCCTTCTCAGACGCCCAACCAGGCAGGGGTGTTGTAAACTATAAACCATAAGCCATAAACTAAACCTGCTCAGAAAACACACCACCGAACGGGGCTCTATCATTCAATATTTACATATCTTCCAAGTATTATTTACTCTGTTTCATACGGAAACTTATAGTTAATTCATAGCTCTATAGAAACAGCCAGACCGAAATCTTCACGCCCCGTTTATCGATTGGTCGAAATCTACAGCGGCTGAAACTGACAAGAAGCTGACAGAAATGAAATTGACACGCCCTGATTATCGATTGGTCGAAATTTGCAGCGACCTTAGAAAAACAACGGACTGCACGAAATAATCGTGATGACGTCAAACTCAAAGTCTCACAGAAGACAATTGGCTGTCTTTTTAACTCACGTACTTATGTACGTACGTTAACAAAAATTAAGTGAATTTTACTAACTTTACATAAACAATTTAGTTAAAAATTGTTAACAATTAGTTAAAAGAAAGATGTTAAAACAAACAATAAAATGCTTTCTTTGATGATTCATTCGGGTTATGAAGGTAGCGATCATTGCAGAAAAAAATTACACAACACGCTAACGTGGGCTATGTATTTTTTCTGCAATTTCGCTACCTTCATATCCCGAATGAATCTCCAAAGTTAAATAAACTTAACGATACAGTGACTAGTATAACTGACAGGGCAAAATCCTCACCGACGCCATATCGCAGGGTAATTGAAAGGTTTGGAAAACGGGTTAAATAGAGAATATATAGCAGACATTGGGTTTTATTCAATGTCTTTTGACCAGCTGACTGGACTTGATCACCACTTGGTTGACTGTATGGCTAATTGAGCCTCATTATGTTTTGATTATTCATGACTGTTTTACCCACGTTATATACACTGTAGCTTTATTCTTTACGTTTAGAATCATCGTACTCCAAATGCACTTTTATACTTACATGTATTCTATAGCTCTGTTTGTACAATTTGAATTCACCCGATGGTGTTGCCCGGACATATAATAGAAAGACTTTGCCCATCAAGAAACTTTAAAATAGTCTAATATTAAGTCTGTGCCTTGTACTTTTTTGAGACCAAAGCGATTATAATCTGGCATCCTCATTTTATAGTGTTCTAAAGTTAAAGTTAATACTCTTATATTACTTTATTTAAAAATTCATCCTTCGTCTACAGTAGCAGATAAACAGAAGGCCATATTCTGTTTGCAAGCTTACATAACGATTGGACACATTTTGTCCAAGCAAATGAAATAGAAGAAATTCTGTCCGCTGTGGTTTTATTAATAAGTTCACGTGCCCTAGGAGTCTTTGACCTGTATATGAGATAAGACTCATCAGCACCTGGACGTCACGTGATGACCAGATTATCTGACCAGGAGATATCACGCGTTAATCCGCGGTAAACCAAAGCAATAGCGGTCACTGACTCATGGGTCGTTTATTAGCACGCCTCACACAGTCTTACTAAACGGTTTACAGGGAGAAATAAGGAAACGATAATATAACATAGCAGATTTGTTTACTATTTCCAAACATGATATAATGCATTCATTAAAAAAAAAAATAAAACAATTCACCAATCAACGCTCAGAAATTCAATTTTTTTGTAGAACATGAACTGATGAAGTCTTCAGTGTGAACACTGGCTAGAATCTATATATGAGCAGAATTTGCTGTAGTAATGCTTATCCACAAACTGAGTGTCCTCTTATTGATATTATGAAATTGTCTTTAAAAATGGATTAGTATTATTCAATTGCAAACATTATGTGTTGAATATAGCAACCACATAAAATAATATAGTAAATTGAACAATTAAAATGTATAATGAAACTCCAATAGATGATTCATTTGGAAACATATAAGGCCAATATTTCAACGAACAACTCAGCGAGAGATCGGACTTCTTAGCACTGTCTTGGTAACGCCCCAGTAGGACAACTCTAGGACATAACCAGTTATAGTCATCGCGACCAGCAAACCTTTCTAAAAATAGATCCTATTTGTTGTTATTTTTGCCTCTAACAGACCCCATTAATCAGAGGTTGTTTGTTTGCTCTGCTTTCTATTAGCTATGATGACTTGCAAATGTCGGCGATATTGCAATGTTCATAAAAATTACCAGTAGAATTATAACGCAATGATACATCATAACTTTATTTTTTCTTCAGACAAATGGGTGTATAATTCCAGGGCGTTACTATATATCGTGGAATAAATAACTGGTCTTAAAATGCGCCGAGTCAAATAAAGCGTGTTCCAAACTTCACAACGTGTTATATGTATTATATATATCAAAATTAGATTTCCGTTGCCTATTACTGAAAAAAAGGTACAAAAAGCTGTCCTATAGCATGATTTAGTTGAACTATTATTCCTATAGTCTTGAGGAATAGTTTGTTCCCAATACATAGGGTTACAATATAAACTGTAATACTTAAGGGCTACTGTCTATTTTGTACTACAATAAGATTGCAGTATATATTGTCTTACATTAGGATTGAAGTAAATATTGTATTACATTAGGATTGAAGTAAATATTGTATTACATTAGGATTGAAGTATATATTGTATTACATTAGGATTGCTGTATATATTGTATTACATTAGGATTGAAGTAAATATTGTATTACATAAGGGTTACAGTATATATTATATTACACTAGGATTGCAGTATATTTTGTATTACATTAGGATTGCAGTATATATTGTATTACATTAGGATTAAGGTGTTTATTGTTTTTCATTTGGGTAGGGTATAGCATTAATTAGGATAACAGTTTTTTTGTATATTATTTAACATGTATAGTAATAAAATTATAAGGATAAAACTACTTTCTCTCTTTCTTTTCAGAAATCACAAGCGTCGTCCAGCAATGATCACCAAACAAAAGAACCCCCACTCTTCCCGGTCATTCACATGGATATAAATAGCTTGAAACCACTTCCGGCTTTTGACGAACCTATCGACCACATCCGGAAAAGGATCAGCAAACATAACCGTAATCAGCACGTGAGCACCCCGCTCCAACCAGCACAGACCGGTGGACAAACGGTTAAAAACAACAACATTCCAATGCCGCAACATGCAACGGGACCTATAATGGCGCAACCTCCTAACCGTGTTGCTGCACCGCCTCTTCATATCCGCCCACCGGGAGCGATGAATTCTCCTCAACAGTTCATTCACCGGCAACCTGTTGCTCAGCAACCTGTCATGCAGCAAGTTGCGAATAGCAACCACTTTCCCAATCGACAGGTCACACGTGTTCCACAAATCCAAAGCGGCCCCGTATTCCACCCGCCAATGGTTCTAAACCCTGCGATGAGCGGGAAAAACCGCGCGAGTCCTCATGTTGTGATTCAAACTCCGCCCCATCAGAACGCTCGGCCTATACAAACTCAACCAATTCAACAGTTCCAGTCTTTACCTAATCAACCATATCTGATAAATGTCCAGCCTATGCCCATCAACTTGAATCAATTACCTATTAACAGTCTGCCGCAAAATCTACAAATGCCAATAATGGGAATGAACCAAATACGAAACCAGCCTCTGGTCATGCTTCAACGACCGGCACTTATAAACACTGCTCCACAAAACATTCAAATGATGCAGGGTCCGATTGCAAATGGACAATCAATGATGGGACCACTCAGCATTCAACAACCTTTGATTCAGAAC